>NC_052048.2:154121313-154429154 GCF_903992535.2 Arvicola amphibius
TATTGTCAGTGATGTTATTTTTCTCAATATTGAATCTAAATTAAATTCCACAAGAAGTATATAAACCAGTTCTCAACTCAATTTACATCTAGGAAAATTTTAAATTATCTGTTATAGCAGAAAAATTAAAGGATAGAGTTTAGAAAAATATTAATGCTGGTGGAAAAGTGTTTTAAAATATAACAGCACTGATTTTTTTACATTACTTTATAAAAGTAAAATTAAACCTCATTTTTCAGCCAATTTAATCACTGTTATAATAAGAGTCATATTTTATTCTGAGTAGACTTGGAGATCAGCAAGCACAATAAGGGTGGCAGGGAATCTTCTTCACTGAGACAATATGAACAGTTCCCCTGGAGTTGCAGGCTCCTGTGCTTTCTCCTAGGGGAGATACTGAGGTGTCTAGTTCAGTAGGATGCTCACAGTCTGGCTTAGGAAACATAAAGGGTGTTTTTCATGGAACACACACGTGCACACGCACCTACCCACACACACACACACACGTCATGTGTGCACGCATGCACAAATAAAACACTAGAACTCTTCCTATGATAGTGCAATGGATGAGCTCACAAGTGTTAGGTTGTCTTTCAAGTCCTATGGCCTCATTCCTTTTATAAGACCAGTAACTGAGAGATATCTTCACAACGGAACAGCACAGTTTAGCCGTTACATTAAGTGCCATTTATCCAACTCCTGATGTGCACCATGCTTAGGCAGATCAAATAAACCAAATTTAGTCCCGACTTTAGTTCTTTACAATAGTATTTTTTGTAGCAACAGCATAGGTTATTCTGATTCTCCCAGCAGTAGGTGTAAGTTGGGGGAAGTTAACATCTCAGCCCCATACAGTTTCTTTCTAGAACACAGCACACACTTACTGAACTATTGACTTCAGGGAGTGAGATTTGGATGTACTGATCACAAATTCTTGGACACATTACAAAATCATGTATATACCTGGATATGCATGGTATTATCACCAGGATGTGAACTTAGACCCACAACCAGTAATGTCCAAATATCATGATTTTTAATGCCCAGTACTTCAAATCAAACTTGGCCTCAGGTTCTCATTCTGCCTTAGATGACAGAAAACCTAAAGTCAGTTATTACTGATACTCTCCCAGCCCAACCCTCAGGCAACACAAAACAAAGGTCCCTGAGCTTTTGGGGGTGGTGGTTTGGGACTCCTGTAATTGGAGATGCAGTTTGTCTTCCTCTCAACCACAGTAGTTCTATTTGCATGTCAAGAGACCTGACCACATTCTCCCAACAGGAGGGAAGAGAAAAGTAGAGCAGGGCCTCAACTCGCCAATTAACATCTCAATAAATTATCCAGCTACGTGCATTTCGTTTTTGTTTTTGAGGGAGGAAGAGAGTCCATACCTTTTATTAGACCCTCAAAGCAGAGAGCAGCTGATTCGGTCCAGCAATGGATGGATGTCAATCCTCTGTACTCCACAAAGCAAGAAGACATCCCATTTGCATTGCTTATAGCTCCTTTTCAGAGTGCTGATGCATCTATGAGCTTTGAGTGGCCTCATTATTTTTTTTATTAAATTGGGTCAGGGTGGGGCTCCCATTCAACGCAAATGCAGATGGGGTCACCATGAATGAACTGCAATATACACAATAGGTAATAAATTCTGGAAAATGAAATCTGTCATCAAACCACTTCTTCACTCAACAAAAATGCCAAGATGGGACCTAACATTAGAAATGCAGGCAAAAAAAAAAAAAAAAAAAAAGAGTAAAGAAAAGAAAAACCCTCCAAAATAAAGAGGCAGAATTGCATTCACTGAGGATAGAAAGCAGGAGGATGGTGGGGGGAGCAATAGCAGAGGAGAGTGGAGGAGGGAGATAAAGAAGGGGGCACCTTTTATATATTAGACAGGAAAGGGCCTGATGCTCTTCACTCAAAAGTACATAAAAGTACTGAACTGAAGAACATTGCCCTAATGGAGGGAGCGTGTGTCCAGCATGGTGCTTTCATAAATAAATGTGGATACCTGAATGGGAACATCATTATCAGCCCCATCTTCAAGTACAGAGCGAGCGAGAAAGCTTTCAGAGGAGCAGGAAAAACACTCAGGTTAATGAAGAGAGCCTGCACTAAGTCATAGCTGTCTTTTTAAGTGCTCAGGACAATGATTATTTTTAACTGGCATTTAATTTTGTGCAGAATCCAATTGATCAGACCTAGAGCCACAATTAATCACTCGAATAAGAGCAGGCACAAATGGATTCTGATGAAAAGTAAGCACATGCCCAAGTCCCATTTTTACTACTGTCATTGCAGTGAGCAACCTCCTCTTGCTGACTCCTGGTGCCTTTAGATGACGCTGGAAGTCACTATTTAGGACGGTTCAATTTAGTCTTTTATTACTCCCATTCCAGAGTTCTCTAATAGTTTGAAAGAATCAGAGCTCTTGGCATTTCAATGTGTCATGCCATCTTGCTTCCTGTTTCCTTTGTGTGGGGGGAAGAGGGTTTTGCATGTTTGTAGGTGCACATGCACGTATATACTTGTTAGTGTGGAGGCCATATGCCAGTCTCTGATGTCACTCCGGCAGGCACAGTCCTCACTGTTTTGGAGATAGGGACTGTAATGGTTAAGATAAAATGCTGAGGTGCAGTCCCCGAGGGGTGGTAGCTGGCATCAGACCACGAGGGGCAGCCGGTCCCACCACCAGAGGCCTCTGTGGGTCCCAGATCGGTGGGAGTGGTGGTTAAGAGACCTCGAGACCTCGGCCGAATGGCGGGATGGCAGGTCCCACGAGGAGCCACGGTGGGTGAGGGACAGATAGACAACATGCAGACAAAGTGGGTATAGTTTATTTAGTGGGTTATGGAAGAAAAAGGGAAGGGGAGAGAAAGGAGGAGGAAGAGAAGGGGGGGGAGGAGAAGAGGCCACAACCACCTTCTCCAAAGAGGTGGGAGGGAGAGAGAGAGAGAGAGAGAAAGAGAGAGACAGAGACAGAGACAGACAGAGAGACAGAGATGCACAGAGAGAGAGAGAGAGAGAGAGAGAGAGAGAGAGAGAGAGAGAGAGAGAGAGAGAGAGAGAGAGAGAGAGAGAGAGAGAATCGCGCACAGGTTGGAAGCAGAAGGAATTGGGATGGCAGATTCTTCAGACTGTTTCTTGCTTATTTGTGGGCATCATCTTGGGGGAGGGAACCTGAGAAAGCTGGGTGCTAGTCATATCCTGGGGTAGCTAGTCTTTTTACTCCTGTCTGGCATTTGTGGTATAGAAATGTCTGGTGTCTTTTAGACCTGTTTAAGGTACTGGCAGAACAAAGGACAAAGTTAAGTTTAGGAAAAAAAGATAGGGCCAGGGAATTGAGAGGGGTGTGTCTGACCTGTTTAAGGTGGATCCTTCAATTCGGCTCCCTGATACTCACAAGAATTTTTTGGGTTTGTGAAAACATAAGTTTTAAACAGCAACATATTTATATCAGAATAACTGTGACAGATACTTTTGCATAATGAAAAATATCTTTAAGACTATGAAAGGCAGTGTGAGAGAGAATTTTGTTAACTTGTAGCTTACTGAAATTTGTTTGGTGAGGCTGTCCTTTTAAATGATAAAATCTCTCAGCTGTCAAATTGCATCAGAGATCTTTGAGAAGGATAAAATTTTACTTCAGTTATTGATTAAAAATGACTGAGAACTTACTTGGTCGACACCTAGAGCTACTCTTCAGGGCCCTCCATGGTCACTGAGGGTCATATTTACCTTTTGCTCTTTAGCACAGGGACTGCCAGGCTCCAGAAGATCCTGTGGGCTAAGAAATCTATAGGAAGACAAGTCTACCATGACCTGAGCAGCTAGGCTGTCGATTCCGGTGATTCTGTCCACATCTGGAGATCTTCAGTTTAGATGAAAGGCAGTTTTTCCCAGTGGTCAGCGTTTGGCAGTTGAAATGAATCGTGGATGTATTGTTTTTTTGTGCCTACCTGTCTTCTGTCTTCTTTGGAAGAAGTAGAGTACTAGTATGAGGAGCCAACCTGTCTCTTTTTGTTATGAAAAATTTTTAATGATTAAATATTTAAATGCCATATTCCCCAGATTTCTGAGCAGTTGAGTTCTGTTTATTAGGTATAGATCAGTTATAACTACAGTACAGGATCTACTTGTAGAGCTGGGTCCAAGGTTTACTGTATGGACTCTCAACTTAACAGGTCAGATTTATACTTATAAAGGACAGAAAGAAGAAAAATTGCTTGTAACATAAGGTTAATGGCAGAACTGACAATAGTAGATATATTTAGCTAAATATGTTTTAAAGCAGGGTTGTATTAAATATACTATATTTTTGTAAGAAACTTAAAAGTTCATTCCAATTTAAAACATGAGACTTATCTTTTTTAGTCTGGAATGAGATATAATAAATAGTTATAACATTTAACAGTAAACATACGTGCATACCAGCACTCCCGGGCAGCCCTTCAGCCCCCACCCCCAAGGAAGACCAAGAAACCATGGAGAGGCAAAAGGAGAACCAGAAAAACCATGTGTTCAGGCTCTAGGGGGCAGTTTAATAGCCTGTGGGAGTGGTCATGACCCTCCCTGGAGAGGGGTCACCGTTGGGCGGGCTTTCTTGGAGGTAGAGTTAGGACTGAGGCAACTCCCAGGGGAGGGGGCTTGAAATGGAACTTTCCGCCCAATATTCCAAAGATGGGTGCCAGGGGCTGGGGTGATGCCCCAACAAAACACTATTTTTTTTTCATTCAGTCAATACTAAGTAGTCATTTTCTTGAGATCAGAATAGGAGTGACCAATGTATACACAGTTTTATCTTGTGAATTTTACAATGGTGAACTTGTTGAGCAAGAAAAGTCACCAAATATGGAAACTGGAGGCTTGGAAAGGAAAAAGGTATGACCAAAATCTGCATGGTTTGTTTCTTCATGTGGGAGACAGTCATGACAAGCTAGGTATGGGCAGGGCCACCCTAAGGAAGTTCTTTACTTCCAAGCATTATCACCTGCTAGAGCAGGACTCAGTCTTCGATAAATTTAATAAGAGGCCCAAGTCTCAGTAGTTTACCCTGAAGCAATATCTGACTGCAGGAAGAACCACAAGCTGAGATTACCTGAGCACCACCCAAAAACATACCATCCAAAGGAAATGCTTAGCATTCCAGCTACTGTAGATAGGATCACCTGCCAGCACACACTCACTAGGACACCCCTAGACAAATGTCAGCCAATCAGGGGTCCTAAACCTCAGAACCCCTCACCCCCACCTTTGCTACTATAAAGCCCTATTCTAAGTGAGCTCACGGCTCTCCGTTTATTCTAATACATTGGACATGCGGAGAGACTGAGTTTGCAAACTTGATTAAAATAAAGGCTCTTCGCTTTTACATACAGGACTTGGTCTCCTTGTTGGCTTTTGCGGGGATTTTGCAGATTTGGGCATAACAGTTCACTCAGTGACCATTTGCTGAATGGAAGAATGGTAACATTTATCACCACCAGAAGCAAATTTCCTGTGCAAATGTGATCTAGTCCCTGTGAGCACGGCATGTGACCATGGGACATGGAGAAAGAGAGAAATGGTGAGAATGAGAAAATGTGTAAATTCCTAATCTGAAATAGATCTGAAATAGATATGATTGCACTTTACACTTCAGGTTAGCTGGCATTTCCCTGTGCCTGTTTGTTTTGAGACAGGACCTCTGGTCACCTAGACTGGCCTCCAGACTTGAACTCCTGACTCTTCTGAGATTACTGTGTCTGAGTAGCTTGCTTACTTGGCTAAAAAGTGGTATAGATTTATGATGCCAAACCCATGTTTACTTAGACTCTTATGCCTACTATATTTTCTTTACACGCTAAAGAAAACGACTGGGTCACATGTGGCTAATTATGAGAAATAGTAAGGGCTTTCTGTTGGTTCATTGCTCCTTCAAAGCCCTCCAGAGTCTGTGGAAATAAATCCACTGGTATGTAACAGGGCTCGCTCGACACACCTCTGATGCTCAGGTTGTAGTAAGTTTGGCTTCCCATTATGTCGACCTCATCAGATTTATAGATGAAAAATACCTAAATGGTGGATTTCCATATAAAAGAAGAGGGCATTATGATGTATGAATTTTAAAATAGTGGTTTCTGAGAAACTGCACTGTGGTAGTCCTGCCTTCCTGGGGTTTTTCAACAACAGCACTTCAGCTTATATAATTACCACACATGCCTCCAGTACAGAGCCCACAAGGCTCCCAGGTTGGTCACCATGGCAACAGATTCTGAATGAAGTAGCCCATCCAAACACTCTGAACACTCTGCATAGAGCTTCTTCCCGGAAAAAGTTTTATTTATTTATTTATTTTTTTAAGCTCTAACACATTCTCCCAAATTACAGCTATACAATTTCTGACTATTTGTTCTAGTTTTCTTGTAGGCATAATGTAACTACTAAATGCCTGGGCACATACAATTTCTTGAATAACAAAGAAGACAGAATATAAAAATTTAAATAGAGATTGCTTTTTCATCCTGGAACCGTTTTGGAAAGAAGAAAATAACCTTTCAGAATAGAGAGCTTGCACATGGACAGTCACGGGAGGAAATCGGCTTCTTCGGTCTTTGTGTTGCCAGGAGAACTTTTATGCTTATTGTGAAGACTTCTAAAATCCATAGATACAAGCAAAAAAATGTAGTTTTTTAAACATCTTTTTTTTAAAAAAAATGAGCAAACACTTGTTGCGAGCCCCACATTCATAAACAATTTTGAGTGAACCAGTGTTTTCTTTAACCAATAAAGCAGAGACCTCACAGGCCTGCTCCCTGTCTCACGGCCATCCCCAGCCCTCCAGGAGGCCCTTCACTGCTGGCTAAGGCTGAGGCTGCTGCGACAGCCGGTCCTGTTTGCTGTCTGGACAGGCCTTGCAGCTGTGAGATGGGATGCAGGGAGAAAGGCTGGCAATGCTGGGCCTCACCTTGGAAATAGGACTGCCAAGACCCTGCTCCACCTGTTAATCCACAGGAAACTCAGGGCCTTTTTTCTTTCCATATTAGGAAAGATACTTGCATGTTTTGTCGAGAAGTCCTTTTTAATTGCCTGAGTGGCAGTTCCTTTTCAAAATAAGCTAAACTTGTAGGGTTATTTATTTTAGAGTCTTCGATTTAACAGATTTTTTTTCAGTATTTTCCATTTTCAGCATCCATTTTGATTAAGCCCCAGATCATACCTTAGAACCATTCCCTGTTAGATAGTGTTCTCTGTATGCCCATCCCTTGGACCTCTAGCATCCTGTGACCAAGGAAGGCACATGGTCCCTTCAACCGCTCTGTTTGCTCCACAGAAGTCAGGCTTGGCATTGAGTCAGCTCTAATTTGCCAGAACCCAGGGCCAGAGTAATTGTCCAGCAGTTTTTAATGTAGACTCTCATTTGCAAAAGAATGTGGAATCCTGTTTGTTATTCTAAATGATGGGAACGAGGAGGAAGATGAACAGACTTTTTCACACACCTAATTGCCAATGTATTTAAAAATGAAATGCACAAACAAGGTCATACCGTACTTAAAACAGACTAAACATGGAGCAGTGGTACTTCGCTTGAAGTATGGAGGCTTCTGATATCTTGAGTGTACCTAGCTGACTCTATACTCCTTCCTTCTTCCTTCCTTCCTTCCTTCCTTCCTTCCTTCCTTCCTTCCTTCCTTTCTTCCTTCCTTCCTTCCTTCCTTCCTTCCTTCTTTTCTTCCTCTTCTTCCACCTCCTCTTTCTTCTTAGACAGGGTCTCTATAAAGCCCTAGATGTCTTAGAACTTGCTCTGTAGACCAGGCTGGTCTGAAACCTACAGAAATCTGCTGATCTCTGCCTCCCAATGCAGGGATTCCAGGTGTCCACTGCATTGACTAGTTTATGACACTATACATCTTAAACTTGTTTGAGAATTAAAAACAAATATTCAAATGTATTGTTCTTGATTAGTTTGGGATTCTAGCTCACCGTCCTCTTGCCTCAGTTAAGAAATATCCTAAACAGAACATTAAGGAGTTCAGGGGACTGTGTGTTAGAAAAAAAATAGTGTAGTTGATTGCACTGAGGGCATGGCTAGTAATAGCTGCTGCTTCTGGACTAGTCATGTATACCAGGGTCAATTCTGGGTATCTTAAGTGTGCCAACATGGTCTGCTTCATGAGACAGGTGCTATTATTATTCACATTTTTATAGACAAGAAACTGAAGCCATGAAGGCTACACAGCAAGCAGAACTCAAGCCTGCATTCTTTTTTTTTTTTTTTTTTTTTTTTTTTTTTTTTTTGATTTTTCGAGACAGGGTTTCTCTGTGGCTTTGGAGCCTGTCCCGGAACTAGCTCTTGTAGACCAGGCTGGCCTCGAACTCACAGAGATCCGCCTGCCTCTGCCTCCCGAGTGCTGGGATTAAAGGCGTGCGCCACCACCGCCTGGCTTCAAGCCTGCATTCTTGAATACTACAGCATTCTGTCTCTTATCCCAGCAGACTGCGTAAGGACTGGAGAATGACTCTGAAATTAGATGTTTAGCAATCTGTGGGTTGTCCACAGGGCTGATGGAATTAGGTATATGAGGTTCATATTTGTGCTCATATTATCACTCCACAGAATGCATCAAAGTCAAAATGGAAGGTCCCTTTGTCCTGTGACACTTAGAGTCAGGGCAGGTACACAGAGCCCTAATTATGTGGTGTAGACATCTTGAAAGTCTTAATTTTTGAATCAGGGACACCCCATTTTCATTTTTCTCCATGTCTCACAAATGATGCAACCATGCTGTGTGAGATGCTGGACAACTCACAGACGGTCCAAGGGAACGCATTTCCTTTTCCCGCGATTCCTTGGCGCTACACTGCTAAGAAAGTGCAGTTGGCTGTGAGTAGATTTGCATTTTGCTGCAATGTAATACTTTTCCTCACAGGAGAAAGTGGTCAGCTCTCACTAATAGGGGTTTTAATGGTGCTCTGCCAGAGTCCATGTGCACAGCCTCAAGCCAAAAAGCTCAGGGAGAGCTTTGAATTCAACAAACAGTGTTAACCACAGAGGGAGCCCCTTGCAGAATGATAAAACGTGGTTAATCACAGTTAGGTGTGCAGCTGGTCCCATGGAGCATCTGCAGAAAACTCAGGTCTGTGTACAAAACTTTGGTTTTCTCCTCCTGAAAGTTCACGTGTCTAATTCAGCAGTGTTTGCATAGTTGGGGCATGCTACAGCAAAGTGGAGATTTACCAAAACTCATAGAGAAAGCAAAACAGACACAGTACAGGAAGCCAATCTGATAAGCACCCAGTTTCCTCCGATGATGCTTGAGAAATTTGCTTCCTGGATAAATGCAGGCTCCCCAGTGGTGAGTTTCCATGGAGCCACTTGCTGTGGCGGCTCAGCTTTCTCTGAAGTGAAGGGTAGTGAGCAGAATGTCCCCATCAGCACAGCTTTGGAATCAGTGAGCAGAAACTTTGTTGCGGAGAGGAGGAGGTCAGGTTCTCAGAGAAGACAGGGAGTTTTGCACCTCTTTCTCTCAGTCAGAGAAAGGGTCAGAGCCTTCAGATTCAAGGAGCGCTGCCGCGTTGCTCTGAATTAATAATGAGGGCTAACATCTTCTAGCACTTACCGCACCCCAGACACTCTTGTAAGGACTTTACACATGTCAACATGCTAATCCTCACAACAGCTCAACGAGGTACATGTTATTATGATCCACATTTTAAAGATGAAGGGCGAGAAGCCCAGAGAGAGGGTAAGCGTTTAAGTCAGGAGAGCAGCTGCCTGCCTGGCTGCGGGAGCTACAGGTTTGTCCAGGACAATAACAAGCCCTGATGAGTTCCTAGTGGGGCCTGGCTGGGTATGCAGCTGCAGAGCCGGCCTCCTGTTTGTTCTCACAATAAGCCCCATTAATGAGGGAAGCACGATTGGGCTTCCTTGCTCCGGCAACCTGAAAGAGCCTATAGAATACAGATGCTATTGTGAACGCTTTTGTAATCTGGAGCCCCCTCCCTCTTTTTTTAAAAAAATAAATAGAATAATCAACTTCTTAATGTATCCATAGGGAATTCAGGGAAGGGATGAAGAAGCCGCTTCTGTTTTTGAGGCATTTGCAATCATTGTTGGTGAGACAGAGAGCCAACAGATGGGGAACAATGGGGAGAGACTCAAGGCCTGGTGTAGGCAAACAGCACGGCAGTCTGCCTGTGAATGGTGTGCGGAACAGAGCAAGGCAGGCACTGGGGCTGGAAGGGGGATGGAAAAGAGAAAGAGGACGGTGCTGATGCCTCTCCTAAGCCTCAGACCTTACTTTCCTGAGCTGAAAATGAAGACATAAATTATCTTCAAGACATTTTCCAGCTTTCACATACAAACGAGTCTGGATCTTTTATGCAAGTAAGATTTTTGCGTGTGGTATTTATTAAAAGTCAGATACCCTGCTAACTGATACGCCCAGACCACAGCTCACGTGTCAGACTGCTACCGTTTCTCTGTGAGCTCCCAAGTGCATACAAATGCCAGTCTTCCTGTTTAGCTTGCTTGGCAACTAATCTAATAATGATGCTGGTAACATTATGCGTTCACTGTCTCTTACTTATTTGCATTTCCTTTTGTGTGTCTAAATATGAAATTATGGTATCCATGAGCTACAGAACTTAATAACTTGACTGATTTGATTTTTCAAAGAAATAAGTCTACCAAATGGAATACTTAGACGTCTTGCTTGTTATCAGTTAATATTTTTCTTGTCTTTATCCTTGTATATGTTTTAAACATTTATTATTTGTTTGCTTATTTAGTTTTTTCTTTTCTTTTTTCTGTTTGGATTTTCGAGACAGGTTTTTTCTGTAGCTTTGGAGTCTGTCCTGGAACTAGCTCTTGTAGACCAGGTAGGCCTCGAACTCACAGAAATCCACCTGCCCCTGCTTCCTGAGTGCATTAAAGGCGTGCATTACCACTATCTGGATTCTTATTTAGTTTTAAAGACAAGGTCTCACTATGTAGCCAGGCTTATCCTGAGCTATATGGTCTAGCCTGATCTTGTACTCTATTGGTCCCCCTTCTGTGTGAGCCTCCCCAGTGCTGGGACCTTCACACAGAACTCCAGTGTCACACATGGTGATGGCTCAGAACACTTCAACTTATTCTAAACACTGCTTATGCCTGCTGAGCTGAGTGTACAACTGATGGAAATGAAATAAATTCTTAAAAATTGATTTTTGTGTCATTAGGGGCACCGTATTTTCAAGAGTAAAATGTTTTGTATGCCAAAGGCATAAGCCTAATATTAAACAAACAAACAAACAAACCGCAGGAAGTTTGCGGTGACTCAGTGAATTACAGAATAATAAAGGAAGTGAGGCTCAGAAGGTACTTCTGGGGGTGATTTTGAGATTGGCTTTATGCAACGTGGAGTACTTCCCAGTAGAGGAAGTGGGGTTCAGAAGGTACTTCTGGGGATGATTCTGAGGCTGGCTTTCTGCAACATGGACTATTCCCCAGTAGAGCTTTTATAATACTCTTTGGAGCTTCTGTGGTTTCCAGATCAGCAACAATGACACTAAGCAAGTTCTAGGTACCAGACTATCAGAGATGGCTTTGTGAGCTATTGTAACAGTACCTTCAAATATTGGTTCTAAGTACCTCAATACTTGAGAGTTAATACTGTCATGTGGACTATCAACAGGACAGTGTATGGTCGTGCGTCATAACCAGTGACTCATTCCTTACACAGTCCCTCGCTGTGCCCACCAGAAACAGAAGTGATGCTTGAAGGCACAGCATGCAGTATGTGTGACATTTTCCTGTTGCGAGCTGTTCACAGCAGGACTAAGATTCTACTCGAGTATTTATAAATCCAAGTTGTGTTCCCAGTGTTATCTTCCATTGCTCCTGTAGAGAGCTAATTCTTTTCTGGCATAGGGGTGTTCCATGCTTCTCCCCGGTCTTCTCTCCTTGTTTTTAACCATCATGGCATCTTCGTGAATGTTAGAAATAAAGTGTCTTAGAGGGGGTTTGTGTCTCTAGAAACAAAGACATCAGCTCATCTAGCCTCTTAGCTTCTAGTTATCAAATCCCTATCTCAAATACCATTTCTTCAGGGAAGTCTTTCTTGAGCCATCAAACAAGTTGATACAACTTCTCGTTTTTTTAAAACGCCCCATCTCTCCAACTCCGGTTTGGATTTCTGTAGATCAGACTTGTGTTGTATGAGTTAGTGCTGTGCTTTCTTTTATCTACCAATAAGTGTTGGGGTTTGGACTGCATCTTTCTTACTATCGTTTGGCTTCTGCCTTTTCGATCCCAGTAAAACACAGTAATAATTTAGCCAGTAGCTGTTGAATTGTGGTGTGCGGAGGCAGGGCTTCCAGCTGAGCCAGAAACCCATCAGATAGCTTTCAGCAAGGCTATTTACTGTACAGAAGCATACACTTAGTGTTTGTTCCTAAGAACGCCTGTGCAGGTGTCTGTCATACATTCTTCTAACATTTATAGAATACTCATAGTCACGTGTAAGGAAGAAACCCCCCAGAACGGATGGAGAAATGCAAAGATGTTCTGGAGAACAAGCCCAGCTCGTTTTTTTTATCCTGGAGTTATTGAGGGTCAGCTTTAGACATTAGAAAGGGGCAGGACAGGGAAAGGAGGACAAATCTTTGATTCCACAGTCTTGTATGGGGCCTTTACGGCCAGAAGCTGCTGTTTTAACTCCATCTGTGGCTTCATGTCATTTCAGAAGTGACTCGGATAATCTCACTCTAGTGTTATGGGGAATATTTTCAACCTAGGAGGACAATTCTGAGCATGAGAAACAAGCTTGTCTTGCTTCCTGATAGCCCTAAACAGACTTATAAGACCATGAGTCTGGAAACTACTGAAGACATTAGAGGAAAACACATCCGATTCATTTGAGCCCACTTCTTCACACAAGCTCAGCAGAACAAACCGCGAACAGACAGTTACTGTTCCCCCAGTATTTTACGTATTTGCTAGATGCACACCTTGAAATGATTATGGAACATAAATCTATGACAGAGTTTCAGCAGAGAAATTCATTGAAGGAAAATTTGATCAGCCAAGAAATAGTTCGTATGGATTTTCAAAAATTTTAACTGCATTTGTGATTTAATCTAGACCATGTTGTTGTTGTTGTTGTTGTTTTTATCTGCACTGGCTCTTTCTTTTTCTTTTTAACCTCCTTTTTGAGCTTCAGCAGCTGGTCTTCCCAGTTTCATTTTTCAAGGAATAGCGCCATCATGCGGTCTGGTGTGACAAGACAGCTCCTATTCTGATTCCCTCCAGTGTACCCTTTGTGGCTTTGAAAGGGGCTTTGCTGCTTGAGGTTGTATCCGTGGATTCCTTTCCAAAAGCTGAATTTTTCAAATACTTGCCAAAGGCTGAACTCTGGTCCAGATTTTGACTCAATTATCTAGTTACTGTATCAATCCTAACATGCAGAAACAATCAGTATTTGGCCACCTCACAAACTTGCTAAGCCTCCCATGTTCTGCACTTAAAGTCAGCAGAATGCGTTTGCCCAGCACTTTCATGGAGCTGCCGATTTTTTTCATGACTGCAGAGGCAGAGGCAGAGAGAACAAAACAAGAACTCTTAGAGGGAGTTATTATGGTGCTGAAATCTCCCAAACAAGTGAAATTGGACTCTACTTAGTAATTAACATGTTGGAATAAACAAACAAATGATGTGGGTTCTGTATTTTCTTAACAGAGAAGGACTGACAGGCTGTTTTTCAGCTCCAATTCAGCTGTTCCATGGCAAGAAAATCTGTATACAGACAGAAAATATAAATCTCTTCTCCTCACTGGTCCCCCAGCCCTGCAGTTATATTTGCATGAGCCAACCCCCACCTCCACCCCCCCACCCCCCACCCCGCCAACAAATCTCTCTGCAAGAATGCGGATTTTACTTTATATTCAGGGAAATATGTTAAGTATTATTCCAAAATGTAAAATCAAATCGATGGATCTTTGCAAACATCTTCTAAGCCTATGTGAAATCTGGTGTTGAAGGGCGTATTGGAATCTTAGAGAAGACAGTTTGGAAACCATATGAGAAGGAAGCGCAGTTTTCTTCCCTAACTATACTTTGGCCTCAAAATTTTGTCAGAAGTAAAGAGAGAATGAAAATTCTGCCTGGAATACAGCTGTGGGGTCAATGTTTGGATTGAGACGGAATTATGGCGAATTATTCCCATGGGTCGATTTTGTGAAGTGTGTGCTGGCGTGAGAGTGGAAAAACAAGCGAGCGCTGGTGTTTAAACAAGGCTGGAAGGGCAGTTGCTAGGAGACCCCGCACGCAGCTGATGCCCCCACTGCCGGCTCTGGCTTTGTCTCAAGAAACCCGGCCTTTTGTAGTCAAAGAGGACATTAAATGTATAGTCTGTCAAAATTTAGGTGGAGGAAAAATTCAGGTGGACCAATGCTTGGTTTTTGCTTGTGTCAATCTAGCTATTCTGATGTCCATCACCCATGAAAGATGGGTTTTGAAAGGGAAAATGTAGCATTGTGCCAGGAACCAAGGGCCTCCGGAAACGCTCAAGGGAATTAGTTACAAATGCAGTTTGAATACTCTTATATGAAAGGCAGATGGTCTGCAAACCAGTTCCGAGAAACAGCTAAGCAGCTAAGTGATCACTTCAGTATTCCAAAGAGTGGACCGCCAGTCCACAAACAGAGTTCTAAGAGGAGAGGCGCGTGAGCGGGACTTTAGATCCTGCCGTTTACAAAACAACCATTTCAGTCATTTGTGGGAACCGTTTAATAGACTTTTATGAGAAACACACTGGCTTCCAGTTTGTAATTTAGACCCTAGAGATGCGCCGAACTTGAGAGCTGGAGGTAGCTTAGAAGTTCTTCTAGCGCCCCCAACCGGCAGAAGGCGGTACCTGACGCAGCTAGTGGACAAGTGCGGTCTGTAAAGGTGCTGCCTTGTAGAAGGAAGGTTTTCAGAAACGCAGGCAAGGCTTCCCGCCTTCGTAAAGTAACACCAACCTTTGCCAATACTCAAAATACTATATCCAGGGAGGAGAAAGCATTTTAAAGCATAGCAAAGAGGGAATTCTTGAATTTTGTGTTTTGAATATTTCAAGAACATGAGCCAAGGACACTGTCTGGGGCCCCCACTCTGACCAATATCTCTTTCTCAGGAGAGTCAATGCTGTTGTGTGAACTTGGGGACAGGGACAATCTTTTGTAGTGCTTGTCCGTGTACAAAACCCCCGCTGTGCATTGAGTCATTTGTTTATTACAAGTGTAGGAATTATTCTTATGAGCTGGTGTGTTCGGTAGGAGAAACTAGTAAGTATTGTTACAAAGTTTAGTCGGCCTCCAGTTCAGGGGATGTCATCCTTGGCCAGTGACCTCCCATAATAGCCAATTGAAATCCCAAAATAGTTTAAAATTTTGGTATTGTTTGTTTTATTTTTATATCTAAAGTGGGTGCTGGATGGGGGGGAGGGCTCTTCTGTACTTTATTGCTTCTCTATGGAAAAAGAAATTCCATCACTATTTCCTAAATTGGAGAGCTAGTGTGCATTAAGTTTGGGACACAGTAACTTTTGAGGTGTTGGTCCAGCCATCCTGGTGAGAACTGAGCTTGGGTCCAAGAAAGAGAAGAGAAGAAACAAAACACTTGCCTCTCAGCCCCACTCCTACCATTTACTGCAGAAAGACATCTTTGGAGACATGGAGATTGTCCGTCATTTTGTCCAGATCTTAGGGGCTCAGAACCTGTTGATTTGGCCCAGAAAGCTTTGCCCCTAAAGAGCCAACAAGACTCACTCTCTCACCTCCTTTTTCCTTCATTCTAGGAGAAGCTAACCACCATGTTGGGAGGATTTCAAATAGGCTCCTGGGGAGACTGTGTGGACAGAAACCAACTCTAACTTGTAGTTAACTGACCAAGTCAGTTTGAGAAGCTACCAACTAACCCCTAGCCTGCAAATATTTCACCTGAGGGCTCAGACATCACACGACAAGCCTTGCCATGCAAGATTATAAATGATTACATGGTTGTGTCAAACCAACAAATTTTTGGACTGTTTGTTAGCTAGGAAAAAAATAACAACCACGAACCTGCCATTCCTTTGCCGTTTTCCCTTGCAAAGTTCCATATAACTGTTGGTCCTTAGTTTTCCTGATTTTTGCATTGTATTGTATTGATGACAATAATTTCAATTACAGTACTAAACCACTTGCCTGTTGATATAGAAAACTCTGGATCTGATCTCTGCTGAAACCCATGTTACAACTGGAATTTTCTACTGTTTGTCGGTGTTAACTGTTAATTCAAGTAAACCTACAGCTAAAAGCACATCAGTACAAAGATTTAATGTGAAACATATATGAAACAATGACAGACAAAACAATGCAGTGTGTCCTGAGAGACTACATAGCAGCATGCTAAGTATTACAGATAAGAATGGGCTTATCAGGCAATCTTAGAATGCATGTCAGTGAGCCCATAGCAGGGGTATCCTGACTTATCGCCTGGAAAGTCAGAGAGGCCCAAGGAATTCTGTTTTCACAGGAATTCCAGCTTTGGAAAATATGTTTTGGAGTCTGGCCTCTTATTTCTTCTCTGTAGTTGCATTTAACAATTGTAGCCTACTAGTGTTTCAAATCTATGTTTTAAGAGGTCACAATAAACCAAGGGGCCATTTGTGTTCCAAAGATGATACACAGTGGGTAGTTTGTGTTATATACAGTTACTGAAGACACAAGCAACCAGGCCTTTATGCCTGCTGCCTTAGCACCCCAGGGAGTGAAAGGGGGTCCTTGGGTCCACTTGCCTAAACATCATTGATGTGTGGGAGTTCTTCCTACCATCAAGACCAGAGGACAATATCTGAGGCATGTCATGAAACATTAACAAATAATACATTGTCTGTGATGGAGTTTTCATTTTAAGTGTGTGGGGGGGAGGTTCCTGACAGGCCAGACTAGATGCCGTGAAACACGGCCATTTCACATGTTGGTCTCCTGTCACCCAAGGGATGGGTGGCTGTTTGAAGCTAAGTCTAGATGATGACAACAGGACTTAGGTTGGTCTTTCTTTCTTTCTTTCTTTCTTTCTTTCTTTCTTTCTTTCTTTCTTTTTCTTTCTTTCTTTCATCAGTCACACTATTTCAGATATGTTACAATAACTTAGATGGGTAATTTAATTATTTATTTTTTTAAATTCAAATAATCTCTGAATTTTATTCTTTGGTTTTTGGATAAACCGGTCAATAATTTGCTTTTAGCAGTATGGTAGAAGTAGTTTTCTTAATTTTGTGTATTTCTTCACATGAACTTTGCTTTCTCAAAATAATTCACAAAGACCCAATCACTCTTTACAGCTATGAAACTGAACTTTGAAAAAGACAAAAGTTAAAGAAATCAGGTATTAAGAAAACAAGGGTTCGGAGGGTGGGCCATGTGTAATTCAGGTGACCTCGCATGCATGAGGCTGTGCATTCTGTCCTCAGCACCCAGACCGAACTGACCCAAAAGACAGTGGCCACAGCAGCTGAAGCAATAAAAAAAACAAAAAAAACAAAAAAAAAAAACTTTTTTTGAGTTATTTTACCGAAGGAACTTACATTTTTTTTTAAAGCCAAACAAGAACTGGGGGTGGGGGAAGGATGTCAAATGATAGACTTTCTTCTACAATGCAATGCTAATCCCTCTATCTTTGGAGGAAGATCAATGGGCTAGTTGACCCCGAGAGAAAAAGCAGAAGTTACAGAGGAATTAACAGTCTCAGTTTGGACTTTTCTAGCCAGGAAGACTGGAGTCTTGCTGGATTATGAGCAGAGATACCAGTTGATCCAGGGGTTAATGACCCCGTTCTCATCCCTGCTCACATTCCTCGGTGTGCTAGCCTAGTTCTTCATGATCCCCGGATACGGGTTGGGGATGAGAAGTTACAGAAGTGACAGCGTTTCTGGATAAAAGCCACACAACTTCTGAATCGGTTGTGCTAAAGTAGCCATGCGGCTACCGTGGATGAGGACCTCATAACTAGAGGCAAATACTGGAGCCACATATTCTATGACCAGAGGAAGCTATAACGGGAATAAAACCAAATAAGACCCAGTTAATGGGAGACACTCTGCATAGAGTTCAGGAATGAGGGCCCGGAAGACATTGAGCCCATTCAGGACTCCTTTACTCCCCAGCCTCAATGGGTCTGGTCATACTGGTAATTTAAGGCATAGCATCTATGCTAGGTGTTAAATATTAGTGTTTTAAATATTGTTTCTGCACATATCACTTCTTCCTGGACGTCCCTTTCCAGGGAAAGTCAGAACTCTTAAAGACACAGTTAATTCCTAGGGTAGTGACTACTCATCTAAAGAGGCTGCTATATATCTGGCTCAGATTGACCATATTTTGCCTGGGATAAAATTAAATTGCCCTTTATTTTACTGCCAAGTAAAATGGGGATACTGGTGAGAGGGTATCAGATCTATTTAATTGTCACAAACCAGGGATTCTGTATAAAATTTTAAAAGTTTGTAACTTTGTGAGAAAAAAAATCCATTGGGCAGGCAACAGAGAATCATAAGCTACAGCACCACCCAGGCTTTTAGCACACAGGAGTCTACTTCAGTGGGGGCTTTTGTCTGTTTTTCTCACTATTGTGTTTCCAGCGCCCTGGATAAGGGACTGTCTTAGAGTAGCACTCAGTAGGCATTTGCTGAAGAAATGCTAAGTTCCGGCAGCTCTTCCTTAAGAGTCGCAATGTAACTTCAACAGAAGCATAAAGTGATGTTACCGGTCCCCTGGGGACTAAACCCAAGGCTGAGCAAGCCCTTCCAGTCTCTCCCTCCTGCTCCCTCCAGTTTCCAGGTCTCTGCTCTCAAACACATAGTTTTGTTGCTGTCATCACTTGAAAACACACAGCAAAAGCTTAAATTAAGTAAAACCTATCTAACACTAATGGACAGTGTTAGAAGTCATGGCAATGGGTATTGCCGGTGTGAGTGTTTTGACTTCAGGAGTGGGTGATGGGATTTCTGGTGGGCTTGGTTTGTTCTGTGGTGGATCTGGGTATTGAATGCACAAGTCGTTATGATTTGATAAGCTATGTGCTCAGGACTTGGCAGTTTTGAGCATTTATGTTACATATGACCATGTCAAGTTGAAAAGGTATGCTGATTGACAACCACATTCATAGACTTCTGCACCATTTGAAAATGTAAAAAATTCACATTGCTATTTTTTTCTGCAAGGATTTTCTGAATCAATTCACAATATATAAAGTACAGCTAATTTTTAGTCTAGTTAGAACTTGCTATTAGTTCTCTAATTTTAATGATGATCAGTAAATCAAATTAAATATCTTTCTCTTCATTTTTTTCTGTTGAAAAACTAACACAGAGGAGCTGAAAAAAACAATTAAATCTACCAGGTAACTACATATCGTTCATTTCCCATCTTCTTACTTTGTCCTCATTTGTCTTCTGTGTTCTTTCTGTCTCCTGTCTCTTGATCTAGCTCCTCTTTCTATGTCTGAACTGTTTTAAAAGTTTTAGAGGCTGTTTTAGAGTTTTTGGATGTTACTAGCTTAGTAGAAAAAAAGTCTGTGTGAGACACCCTGGGTTTGATCCCCAGCAACACACACACACACACACACACACACACACACACACGACAGACAAAGGAGGATGTGTTAGACAGTGCCAATTGATTATGCATTGTATTATTTGAGGACCAACACTATTTTTTTCACACAATCTGCAAACCTGATTCACACATTTTCAAATCCACCATCTCACACTAAAAAGTAACATCAAGTCTGTATTTGTATTTGTAATTTGTCTAAACAAGTACAGCTTTTCCTCACTGGTTTGAGAAATAACAAATCAGCATTCAGGGAAGCTCACTTGTTGCGCTTGTTTGCCCTGCTTCTTCAGCTTCTTTTTTCCCCTAAAATGTTAACCCTCCCCCACTCCCTTCACCAGCCTACCCTGCTTTTTCATATTATTGAAAATTTTCAACTCGAGGTTACTGGCAACCCTTCTGTTTGTTTTTAGATGTGCATAATTCGGCTCAATTTTACAGGCTCATTTCACAAAATCATTAAAGGTTTTCAGGAGCACGTGTATCAACAACTGAACCAAATCCTCATTTGGGGCTATTAGTTAGTCAGAATAAGACACCAGCGCTCCAGCCAGGCACCAGATGTTGTTGTTGAGGGGGAAACATAAAGAGCTTTAAGAGCTTTTTAAATCTTACACTTTCACTTTGGTCTTGTAAGAACTAATTGTGACAACTCATGCTCGCAAATGTGTCACAGGAGCCTTCCCTCACATCGACACCACGCACTGCGGAAAGGACTTGCTTACGCATTTGCAGTTCAAACGACCTGAAAACTCACTGACAGCCTGGGAGGATATTTTGAAGTTTGAAATGATCCCTATATAAATAGAACGGATCAGCATAACTTTGGGATAAAATTAGCCGGCAGTTTGTGGACTCTGCAGGCTTGCCTGTGTGCTGGGTGCTGCTCTCCTGGTAAATCTCGGCTCAGCTTCCACATGGCGCAGAGGACGGACGGCATCATCACCCCTACCAGCAAAGCTGGAGCTGCCAAGTTAGCTAAGAAAAATTTCTTGGAGGCAATAAAGTCAAATGACTTCAGAAAACTGGAGACTATTTTAATCCAGAGGCAATTAGATGTGGACACAGTGTTTGAAGTTGAAGATGAGAACATGGTTTTGGCATCTTACAAACAAGGTAAAAATTGTAGAGGTGTAATTGTGAAATTGTTATAAAATGGATTTTTAGGTCAGTAGGTCAGTTTTTGTCTTCAAAGCATTTGTTCTTATTATTAGTGCCTGTTTAGATATTATTTCTAATTTTTATCTTTCCTTCCTTTTAAAACTAGAATGCATTTGGGCTGTTTTATATATTATACACATTTCCGTCTGTGCACAGTTGCTTTTGGGCTGTTTTATATATTATACACATTTCTGTCTGTCTGTGCACATTTCTGTTGACTGCTCTTTTTCATTCTTGTGCCTGGAATTTGGGACCCTGGGTGGTTGCATTTGTCATGCATGGCGTGTTAGGTCTTCTCCTGTGACTGTAGTGGTATAGAATAAAGAAAACATCTCTGACTCTCGTTAAAGACTGCTGAGGTCTACGCGTGACAATGTGGCTGTTGGGGGTCAGGCTGCTGAGTCTTTGCTAATAGTCAGTTACAGATACACCATCTCTGTGTCCGTGTGAATGAAAACGGGGACTTCTTTTCCACCTAGAGAATTAATGAATGGAGAAAGCCGGCACCTTCATGGTCTGTGTCATCTTTATAGGCTTCAGTGCAGAAACAAACGCTGAAGTCAAAATATCACAAAGTTAACTTTTATTTTTCCTTTCTGCTGTACTACAATAACAGTTCAAAAAATTTGAAGGGCTTAGTTCAGAATATCTACTTTGTACATAAAGAAAAAATAGGAAAATGACAATTAGAACAGAAAATTTTTTTATTAAGGTTTCTTTTTACTTTCTGAAATTCCTGCTTAATAAATAAGAAATAGATTAACACACTCATTCTAATTTCTCAAATCAACTAGTTAATTGGAAAACTTAAGTAGTTAGGCCATCTGGTGAGCAAAGAAATAATCTGCTCACCCTCATTTTTGCCTAAGAAAATAGGTGGGAAAATCTTGGGAATGGGGGTGGGGATATATGTTTATGCCCAATATAAATCTGTTTTCTATTCATACACAATCATTAGAGGCACCAATTTCCATATACAAATGCTAGTAGCATTTATTTCTATCTAATTCTCTGCAGTTCTAGAGGGAGCATAAAATAGTTGAGACCAGTTGCTGCATTTTTGATTTGTGCTTCATGATTAATTGTCATTGATGTTTTGTCTGAAAAATGAAGGCGTCTAATTTTCTTTTGTGCAAAGTTGAAGGGATTCTGCTGAAGGAAAAAATTATATGCTACATAATTAGATGGCTTGTACCTTGTGACTTTATTTAATAATACTATCTAAATGATAAGTATATTTGAAGAGTTTTTAAAAGGTATATGTGTGCCACACAGCGTAGGACCCAGATTTGAGCCAGGGGATAATCTACTTGACACTGAGCTGCATAGACCACCTTCTCTTATTTCCAGAGTAGGTAAACCTGCAGACAGCCCAAGGACTCACAAGTTTTGAGAAGGGAACTTGGAGGTGTGTGCTCTTGGCCAGAAGACACCGATTCTGTCATTTCTCATGGTGTCATAGCCCCCAGATGGGAAGAAACTGTGTTTCCATTGTCAAAATGAGCGAATTCCTGTGGTTCTTACGGAGTTAACTTTTTATTGATGGTGATGACTGTTTTTCTAGCATTCAGGCTATGGGATGTGGCTTTCAACCAGGGACAGAAATTTAAACTGTCCCCCTAAGAAAAGAGGGAGTCCCAGTCTTACAGAGGTGTCTGTCAGAAATTTATATCTTTGGGACTGTCCATGAAAGCAGCATGCATGTGGGCACACAGTGTGTATAGAAATAACTTTATTCTCTGTTTATCATGGAGATGCAAGGCTCTGCCTCCAGTCGTATGCCTTAGGGTAAAATTCCCACTTTCTCCAAAGTTACTGGGAACTTATTTTAGGTGCCCCCAAGCTTCATGCCAGCCCTTTCACTCCTAAGGGTAGGCATGGAAGCAGTAAATAGAACCCTAGCTGCTGGCCCAGTAAAGTGGGCCCAAGTGCTGATCTCAATGTCTCACCTCACAAAGGAATTCTCAGAACAGTGCGGGACTGGGCAGTCTACAACTGGGTAGTTAATTATTCAGTCAGCTCCTTCTGGGGTTTGTCGAAAGGACATGAACCACCTCTGTGTGGCTTTGAAAGATGTGTGGCTGGGTTACTGTTTCTGATACTTTTTTTTTCATTAAGTAAAAGCAGACTTTTAGGACATTGAAAGGCCACATGTTATTCTTTGATTTTTTTAAGTACAAGGGAAATCTGTACTCCTAAAAGTGAACAAGAAAAGTTCAGAAGACCCCTCCCCGTGAGTTTGATTCATTTTTATAAAAGAGGGGGCGAAGCCCCGTCACTCATACTCACTCTCAGACAGGGGACATAGTGGTTTATTCTCAAAGAGTGGGTACCTCCTGCTCAGATATCTTTGCAGAATAAATGAAGCAATATTTAATATGGACAACAGATATGGTCACCTTTAAACTTTCTTACACAGTTGAGAAAATGATTCTTTATTCAACAGTTGATTATTGCCAGGGAGTTAGCTGGTTTGCAATTAACCCTAAGGTAATCTTAATTTCCTTTAAAACACACTATATTCTTTTCCATGGGATTTCAAAAAGTGGTCGAATTTGTTCCTAAATACAGCATGTGCCATCTAACGTCGAGGTCACTGTGTGAATGCTGGACTCAGAACTCAGAGCGCCGCTGGCAAAGAAATGGGCACAGAATGCAAATCTCCCCCAACTCTAGGCTAAAGCAGATTAAATGTACCAGTCATTTAAAAATGACCCCCTAAGAGACTGTATTTGCAAGGATTGCAGATTGGAGGGGTTGGGTCAGAGAGCTCTTTTCTTCCTGAAAAAGTTTCGTCAGTGAAGGCCACACTTAATGCAGTGCCCACAGCAACTCTCAGTCTGTGCTGGGGTTTGTACTCATTCTTCAAGTAAGAGCTCACTCGCCCCAGCACCCTGCCATTCTCAGCTTTACCATGAAATCTTCAGAGAAAATCCCAGTTTGCTCACTTAAAAAGTCCACTACTCTCACTTTGGAAAGCTAACAATCAAAATGGGCTGGCCTGCAAAACTCCCAGGGAAGAACAGGCAGAGATGGGCAGTTTTGAGAACAAAAAAAAAAAAAAAAAAAGCAAAATAGAATTTACTGGACCATCATTTTACTTTTAAGCATTTATTTACTGTGTGAACATGAACCACAACATATTGTGGAGGTGAGAAGACACTCCTTGTAGTTCTCTCCTTCCACCAGGGGAGTCATGAGGTTCACACTCAGGTGCTCAAGCCTGGCAAGGAGCCTTAGCTCAGGCACCTCGATGGCCCCAGGCCCCAGGCCCCAGGCCCCAGGTCATCCTTTTAAAATACAATGACACAAAGACATCATGAATACCCAGTGATTTTTTAACTACTGCATGCAACTAGCAGGCTAATCTTTAAGGGCTGTCCTGACATAGTTTATTATGAGACAAGTCAAAACTCTTTAGGGCAAAGTGAAATGTAAGGTTTCACCTCATCACGCTGGTTCCCACTGTTAGCCTCTCTACCAGAGCCATGGACGGATGTCAAAAAGGCTGTTTTTCAAGCTTTTCCCAACTATACACTTTGGTTTTTCTGCATGCTGTAGTTGTGTGCTTTGGCTTCCTACAGAGACAAATGGGATAACAAATCTCTGGTATGGAACTCCCTAGTCAGCAAGGTTAATGAACACCCTTTATTAATCAGTGTAACAATGCACTTTCAGTGCTTTGTTTATGACCCATAGCTTCTTCCGGTGCCTTGCATGGTAATCATATTTTTAATTAAAATAACCAATGAATTTGTTTTCACTTGAAAAGTTTCTGGCAGACATTCTATCTACTTTCGTAAGTGGCAGCTGATGTCCAAAGTTATCATGGGAGCTTCTTATTGTTAACAAATGATCTCCTTCTCACCTCTTTTTCTCCTGTTTTCAGAAAGTTAACTTTCCTATTTTTCTGTTACCGGCCCAGGGGGCTTCCTCTTTCCCGGTTGCTAGAAAACTTTCTCTCTTTAAAACTTTGTGTTTCGAGTTTGTTTGCCTCTCCCATTCTCTAGGGAGTTTCTGGGAGTTATCCTGAGAACATTAGCTAGCAAAATAGCAGCCTGAAATGGCGCTTGGGTCTATATTCCTTCGGGGCTGTGTAAATACGCAGACACGGTGAGAGCAAATGTCTGTAATCCAGCTGCAGCAGTGTGTGCAGTTGGTGGCAGCCAGAGGCTTCTCCAGCATGGGGCTGGTTTTCTGTTGATAACATTAGCGCTGATAACTGTTGCGGAGCCTGGGCCCAGCTTTAGTTTAACCAGAGATGTGTGTCCTCTCCTAGTGCTGGAGCTAAAACTATGCCGTTTTACAAAAGTGGGCTCTAGACCTTCCTCCCTCACCAAGTTTCTTGAGTGAGGAGCTTTCTGCCTAGCTTTGCGGATCTTTAACTTCGGCTTCAGGTTTAAATGAAACACTCAGAAGTGCACATAAGGGTTAGGTCTGCATATTTTTGTAAGTGTGAAACTTCTAAAATTTCTTTAGAATTTTTAGCTGTGTCGGGAGAACTGAAGATCAGAGGCAGTTTCCGACAGATTTTGATGGGGAGGGGAGACTGGAGTTTGAGAGTTAAAAAAGATTTTTTTGTTACATTTTAAACTTGTTTTTTTTCCTTACAGGTGTGTGTGTGTGATATGCAACCATATTCTCTTCTGTTTTGTTCTCATGGACAATTTCATTTCCATATCATTTAGTCTGTACACGTACGTCCATATACTATATGACATCCAGGGTACACAATGAGAGAGTATGTCCTTTCTGAGACTAGCTTACTGTGAACATTTCCAGTCTTATCTATTTTCTGCAAACAATATAACTTTATTCCCTTCTACGGCTTAAAGAAAGCTCCGTGGTTTCTACAAAAAAGATCACATTTTCCTCACCAACTCTCCTGCGTTTGGCACAAGCCAGCCTATCACTGCGACGCTTGCCTATGGATCACAGCACCATGTGCTACTCCTGAGCTACGGAGCCAGCGTAGGTGCCCAACAGCAGATTTAGAGAGTGTGGCCCCTGCCACTAGTGGTTGTATGAACACGGTGTGTTCCACCATTCTGTCTCTACACTAAGGATCCTCCGTGCAGGCTCTGCCAGGACTCTGGCATGTGCTGCACTTCAGGCAGACTGCGCAAGCAGATTGTTTATCACGGAGTGAGGAAGGGGAGCAATGGCACTGAATGCTACAGGTCACTGTGTCAACGGCTTGTACTGAGGGGTTCCAAGTGCAGTCTGTGTGTAGGGAAGGGCCTTGTTCCTGTCTCAGCCCCTTTGCAGTTGAACCCTTTGCTGAACTCAAGCATTCCTGAACAGGTACCTAAGCCTACAACTTGTATATATGGGAATATGAGTGACTTTCCCCAGAAGGAGGCAGCACCTTCTTCACACATTTCCCTTCCCCCAAGGACTTGGTCTTCCTCTTCTTCTTCCCCTCCAGCTTGCCCCTCTGTGCAGTCTGAGAATACAGTTCAGTGGCACCTGGCTTCTGCATAAGTGCACAGAGCCGTGCCTTCCAAGGGTAAACACCAGGAAAATTCACATTCTAGGTTAGGATGGCCCAGGAAAAGTATGCTGTGAGAGAGAAGGCTGTTGTACATAGTGAATTTACTCCCTTTTCTTCTGGCATGCTGTGACTATTGGTGGTTATGTGCTTGTGTGCGTCCGTGCACACGCAGGCATGTATGCATGAGCAAATTCTCATATCAACATTAACAATAGCACATGGATTGGCACAGCTCATCTTTGGTTTCAGAAGTGCATGTGACCTCAGATCTGGGGCTCCACGAGGATAAGTGTCCTTCTTTCCTATAGAGAACCTCTGCGCCAGCCTGGTTGTAAGGGTGGACTCCTTCTCAGCTTCTCAGCTTCTCAGCTTCTCAGTTCTGTTCTCAGCTCAGCACAGCTGCCTTTCCTGTTTTGCTGCACACTGAGTTGTCCAGACTCTCCCAACTTCATCTCAAACTCTACCACCAAAGTTCTGAAGTACAGATTAAAGGCAGACGTATGCATAGCCTGATCCTGCAGTCACCTGTCCCCACAGTCAGCCCGCAAGGGGCACAAAGTGCTTTCTTGTCTCCCAAATACATGATGCCATGTAGAAAAAGTGGATTTTTAGAAACAGTTCCTCTTTAGGCTTGGTGAAATTCCAGGATCCTGCAGTCTGTGAGACTGCCTCCCCAGTTAACAGTTATGATTGTGGGAGACAGATGAAACTGACTTTTCAAAAGCCAAGATGACTGACTAGTCCATGTGATCAATGGGCAAGGAAGGTTCTGTTCGTGCTGCTGGAAGTTTCAGAAGAAAAAACACCATAGGCAAACATATGCATTTCCACGCCAGCAATGTGACATGCTACAGATGCACTAAAGAGCAGCTTCCTTTTTGTGAGTGCGTGTGATCCGTATCACAAGCTTGGAGCTAAACCTAGACCATTTCCACACAGACAAAAACAGTGGAAACCCCACAGGGCAGATTGCCCCACTCCATGAGCTTGGGCTGAACAGGTGATTTGAGGCTCCAGCAGACTGAGAAAGGGGCTGCCATCTTGTTTGGAAAATAGAAGCTTGGGCTGGGTGATCCTTCCCATCCTGTGTTTCTTTGATTTGGCATCAAAATGGTGTTTTCATAATCAGCTCTCTGCTGTTTCTTTCAGGATCACTTTTTTCTGTCCTATGCAGGAGCGGGCGTGGGTTTACAATCAGTTGCAGTGTGATGGCACTTCGTCTTTGCCACTAGGAAACAGGCAAACTACACTCTGATTTTTAGGTTCAGAACCAGTTCCTTTCTAAGTTCTTAGAGAAACTGTCACTGCAAGTTGCTTGCTGAAGAATATTGAGTACAAGAATTAGGATGAACTGGGCGTGGTGGAGCACACCTGTGGTCCCAGTGATAGAAAAGCTGAGGCAGGAGGATTGCTGTGAGTTCAAAGACCATCAGGGCTACACAGTGAGACCTTCTCTTAAAATGTTGGATCAGAAGAAAGGAGAAAAAAGAACATTTTAAGTAGTGAGAATAATTTGTCTAAGATCTTAGTTCTTGAGATAGTTCTCTTGGCTAATTTGTGCCTAATTTGGACACTGTTGTGTGTGCGACACATCTGGTTTCCTTGCTTGTTTTGGATGCTAAGAACTTTAAAAACAACACTTCAATGCTGTTCTAGTGTGAGTGCCGAGTTTATATTCTGTGACCCTCTCTTATTTGTCTTCCCCATTTAGTTTTGTAGAGCATTAAAAGAATCTTGAATAAAAATGTGTGATTTGCTCCAAGTTTTTCTTTAGAAAGAGATGCTGGATAAACCAACAGGCAGGCAAAATATTGGTGAAAGAAATTTTTAAAAATTCAATCAAATCACACCCTGAGTGACAACAGGAATAAAAAAATGGACATGAATCGAATTTATAAAGCTATAACTTTGGAACAATTCAAACTTAAAACAGCTTGAAGTGAAAACATTCTTAAAATGCCTCATGTAACATAGCCTATAAAATAAAATACAATCACAAACATTGCCATGTAAAGCTGAAGTTCTTTTTGAGACATAGGAAGTCAAAGTAAAGGGACTAGGAGCCGTAGAAACAGCAGGAGTTGGAAAAAGCCTGACCCAAGGCAATCTTCAGAACAAGGCACTGGGAGTCTCATCAGCTGCCAGGGACGAGTTCCTGATCCATTTTACCCTTCAGTTAGATGTGACCAAAATAAAACAGCTTGTCAAAATCTCCACAAGACAGGGAGAGACACTGGGCCAAAAGTTAACAACTTCCTTTCATTTCCTTTCCAGGCTATTGGTTGCCCAGTTATAAGCTGAAGTCTTCCTGGGCAACAGGCCTGCACGTCGCGGTCTTGTTCGGCCATGTGGAATGCCTGACGGTACTGCTGGACCACAATGCTACCATCAACTGCCGGCCGAACGGGAAGACCCCTCTGCACGTGGCTTGCGAAATGGCCCACCTCGAGTGCGTGAAGGTGCTCTGTGACCGCGGCGCCAAGCTCAACTGCTACTCCTTGAGCGGACACACTGCTTTGCACTTCTGCACCACACCAAGCTCCATCCTCTGTGCCAAGCAGTTGGTGCGGCGAGGTAAGACTTGCCAGGCGGCTGATGTGTGTTTATACAAACAGGGTTTGATGTGCTGTTCATATACGCATGGTTTGGGGACTTTCCTGTCTCAGGTAATGTGATGGGCATTCCAGTACCCTCAACCTGATTCAGGGTATGAAACCATCGTATACATGAGTATATTTCTTTTGGTTTTAGTGTGTGTGTATGTGTGTGTGTGTGTGTGTGTGTTGCCCACTGAGATCATTCAGTAACAATCACATTGAATTTTAATCTTTCAGGAAGTAATGAATCGTAATTAATCAAGCATTGTATTGAATTTCAGTTACTTAGCATGCTTATTTAGCCCTTATTATACATTAGGTTTTGTGGTGACAAAGAGAAAAGTTTCTGCTTTCAACTTACATGTATGTATAGATGTGAATGCAAATATATGTATATATATTTCAACTTACATGTATGTATAGATGTGAATGCAAATATATGTATATATATTTTAGTAGTGGAGGATGTGATAGTAACAAAGTAAACTTTAATTATAGAATGGGGAAGTCCTGTCACAGAGAAAACATCGTCAATTTAGGAGTGAATGTTAAAGACTTCTCTGCATCAAGCAGTTGTTGTTCATCAGATAGCATCCCATGTAGACATGAAATGCATTTTGCACATTCTTTAGGCAAGGGCTTATCAGCTTTGGAGAACCATGGATGTAAGCACTTGCATGTAGGCTCCTATAGTTGAACATATTTCTGCTTCCTTGTAATAAATATCTAGGGTTGAGAAAAATGGATGGATAGAACTGATACCCTGTTTCCCAAAGTGCCTGGACCATTTTGTATTTCCACCAGCAATGTGTGAAAGTTCCAGTTGCTTGCTATTCTTGCCAAAATTGATAAAGTAAGACAAATAGTTTGGCTCTCTAATAAGTATTCGACAGTATCTCCTTGTAGTTTTAGTCTGAATTTCCTTAAGGATGCTGTGAATGTTATATGTTTATTTGACAGATATTCACTTTAGAGAAATATCTGTTTAATTCATTTACTCCTTTTTTAAATGAATGAGCTGTTTTTCGCTTGGCTATTCTGGATAGAAATCCTTTACCAGATCTGCAGTGTGCCCACAAGAGTGTCTTGTGTTTCCTTTTTCCTTTTCCTGATCTCTCTCTCTCTGTCTCTCTGTCTCTCTGTCTCTCTCCTTTTCCCTTCTTTCCCTATTTCATTCCCTCCTCTTCCCCTTCCTTCCTTCCTTCCTTCCTTTTTTCCTTCCTTCCTCTTTCCTTTTTCCTTCTTCCCTCCTTTCTTCCCTCCTTCCCTCCTTCCTTCCTTATTTCTTCCTTCCTTCCTTCCTTCCTTCCTTCCTTCCTTCCTTCCTTCCTCCCTTCCTTCCTTCCCTCCCTCCCTCTTTCCTTCCTTCCCTCCCTCCCTCTTTCCTTTCTTTCCCCCCTTCCCCTCCCCTTCCCCATCTTTCTCTCTCTCTCTTTTTCATGACATGGGCTCACTAATTATCTAACTAATGCAATCTTGAAGTGCACTTGAGAGATTGAGACAGGAAGATGACAGGATTCAGGCCAGTTAAGGCTATAAAAATCAGTGAGAAATTATCTGAAAAACAAAAGAGGCAATAACATAAATTAAAAAGAACGAGTCTAGACAAAGTTATGATAAATGCTAGCATTTAAATAGCCACAGTGTAAAAGGAGGAGCCAGTGAGGGAGAGTGAGATGAGCTGAAAGAGAAATTGAAGACCTGAACCTGCTTACAGTAAAACAGAAAGAGGTGAGTTTGAGAAGCTGGAACAAGCCACCTACAGGAAAAGCTACCAAGATTAAATGAGATATTCCCTAACTGTACTGTTAACAAGCCCATCATAAAAGGTGCTCTCCAATGCCAGGGCAGATTTGGTGATGATAAGATGGGGCCATTCAAATCTGATGAGTTCCCTCCTCAATAATGTAGGCAAAATCATCAGCAAAGATGAGGAAGAGCAGAAAAAGGTAGACATTTTCACGAGCGTTGGGAGGAATGTAAGAAAGCCTTATTCAAGAGGTGGACTAAGAGTCCTGAGACCTAGAAGCTGCTTCTCAAACTGTGGGAATGACGGGAGACTGTCAACCTGGCTGTTGCTTCCTAATGAGGCAGGGGAAGCAGGAAGGGGAGGGAGGGAAAGAAGGAGAGAGGGAGAGGGAGGGTGGAAAGGGCAAGACGGAGAGTGAGGAGAAGAGAGACAGGGAGACAGAGGGAGACAGAGAGAAAATGTGAGCAAGAGAGTGTGCAAGACAGAGACACACTGAGAGTGAGAGACAGACTGAGAGAAAGAGAGAGAGAGAGAGAGAGAGAGAGAGAGAGAGAGAGAGAGAGAGCAAGACAGAGACAGAGTGGGATAGAGATACAGAGACAGAGAGACAGAGTGAGAGAAGAGAGAGCAAGAGAAAGTGAGAAAGGGGTGAGAAAGTACAAGACAGAGAGACAGAAAGAGAGTAACAGAGAGAGGGAGAGGGAGCGAGGGGGAGCAAGAGAAAGTGGGAGGGGAGAAAGAGAGAAAGACAGAGGGGGATGGGTGAGTCGGCTTACCAATTCACTCGGTTTCTATGTGCTGGCACCTCCACATTTTATATTTACATTCTCACTCATGTTAGATTGAGTTTTGTTTTTTCCTCATATTTTAGTTAGTTTAAACTTTAGATTTGGTATCATAAGAAATTATAGAACCGTTATGTTATTAGCAAGGGCAGGAGGAACACGCAAGCAAGCAGAGTGTTCTGACGGCTCTCAAACCCTCATTTCCTATTTTTAAACGTTTAGAATTCATACATGCACAAAATGAAATATGATGATGTCCATCATCTATTTTCCTTTTCTAAATCCCCCCAATTATCCCTAATATATTTCCCCTTCCAACTTCTTGTCCCTTTTTCCTTCTTTTTAAAGCAACTCAGAGTCCAATTAGTGCTTCCGTATAAGCGTGGTTGTGGGGCCATCTAGTGGAGCCTGAGCTGCCTAGCAGTGGCCGCATCGCCAGGGATGAGTCTCTGAAGCTGTCAACAGCGGGGGAACTCTGCACCTAGTGGCCAAGCAAGGCGCACACACCTGGGCAACACACAACCTGGCAGCTTTAACTAGGGAACCCGACTACTGGGATTAGAGATTCATTTTGGACAGGAACGTTTTTGATACAGGGTTCCTATTTTTTTTTCCAGCCTCAAATTCAAGCTTTAGCTGTCCCCTCCAAAAAAGGCTATTCAGAGAGCTGAAGAGAACAGACAAGGCAAGCTGAACACATTTAACATGAGTTTAGGACTGGGCCTGGTTACATCCTGCAGGTCTTAGAACAGGGTAGCTGTCACATATCCACTTAATACTTTCGTGTTAGAAGTTTTGATTGGTTAAGGAAATAATTTAAAACACTTACAATTTGCAAAGTGCATACTGGAACTTCCAAGCTTTATATATATTATATATTGTATTTATTATTATATATATTGTATATACTATATGATGCTTATATACATATATAATGTATATGTGTATATAGAAATCTTTACACACATATATTTAAAATCTTAAGAAATACCTGATTTACTTTCACCACAATAGAGTCATGTATATTACTAAAATTTTAAAAATACTCGTCTACTTAATAGAATATTTTGTTATGCTGTCTGCATCCCATTAAACTATGGATAAGAGTGTTTATTTGTATGCACATGTATCTATCGATCTATCTATCATCTATCTATCATCTATCTATCATCTATCATCTATCTATCTATCTATCTATCTATCATCTATCTATCTATCTATCTATCATCTATCTATCTATCTATCTATCTTTCTATCATCTATCTATCTATCTATCTATCTATCTATCTATCTATCTATCTAGGGTCTTACATTGTAGCTCTGGCTGGCCAGTACTCAGTCTAAGGTAGCCTCCAATCTGTAGGAGTCCTCTTGCGTGCTGGGACTACAGGCATGGGCTACTGGATTTGGCTAATGTTTAAATATTTTGAAGTCTCCTTTTATAGGAGAGTATGACCTGTATAGATATATTTTTTCTAAAAATTACATGTGACTATGTGTATCAGGAAATATCTAAGCTAACGAACATCAAAGCTAATATTTAGTTGTATCTAACTTTTTGTAAGCTTTGTCTGCTCTGTGTTTGGGGTGTGTGTGTGTGTGTGTGTGTGTGTGTGCATGCTAACATGTTTCATATTGTTATTGTGTAGACCTCGGAGAGCAACTTTTGGGAGACAGTACTCCTCTTCCATCGTACGGGTTCATCATGAACCATCTGAACCATCTCTCTGGCCCCTAAGTAATTTTTTTAAAGGCACATCTATAATTAACTTAATGACCCTTGGTTTTATGACTTTGTGGTTGTTGTCTCAGGTAAGCCAAGCTGTCCTTACTATGGAACCCAGGATGACCTTGAAGCTCTGTTTCGCCTGCCTCTACCCCGAGTCCCAGACTACAGGGTATGTGGTTACGAGTGCGAGGCCTCACGCACCACTTTACCACCTGATCTTTAACTCTCTACCTAGTTTGAAGTATGATCCCTGGTAAACAGGAATCAATGGAAAAGCAAAACTGAAAATGGCATAATTGGGGGAGTTGTTTTTGTCTTTTGGTTTTTGTGTTTGTTTTGTTTTCCATTTCTTTGGATGAAGGAAAAGCGGGTGCTTGTGGGTCAGTCCTCTGGTATGGTCCAGAAGACTGAGGAACCAGTGTGCCCTTCTGGGCATCTTTATGTTCTCAGCCCAGGGGGCAGCACTTGCCAATCAGTCCTTGATCAGAATCCAGCTCCAGGAGCCCCGAGTACATGGCTGTACTCGCTAGCCGAGAATTAGTGCAAACTGGATGTTCACAGCTAATGAAAGGAAGCCCCTGGTCAGTTTCACACCCCTGGCCTCCCGGGGATTCAGCTGAGGGCTGAATTCTGTCCTCCTGAGATTATGTTGTAGGCTTTTTGGGGAAGAAGTCACACACATCTCTTTAGGACTGGACAGAGGGAGTTGAGACAGCACACAAGCAAGGAAAATCAGCCAGGCTAACGTGAAACTCAGAACCAGAGAAGTGCATTAGAGGAAGAAGTAGCACCATGGCAACTGAAAACCGATGCAATTCCATTTGCTATTTAATGGGCTCTTGGAGGAAAAGGCTAATTGAGTCCAAAAAATTGCATGCAATTTTCTCTTAAAGGATTTTGTCCTGATTTTTTTTTTCACTGTTGTGGAGCGGGCTTTGTCCCACGCTGGATTTTCCTGCTATTTTCTGTTTGCCTTCCTACTTAATTCCGCCATCTTCTGGCCTTTGTTTCCTTTGGTGTTAGTATAATGGTGTTCATCAGTTGAGAGGGCTTATTTACCTCAGTGAAAATGTCGGTTCTTTGCTTCCCGCATTTCCCTATGAATAAAGAGATTCAGGTCAGGTTTGGCTGGCTCCTTAGCAATACTTTATTTCTATCTATCCCCTTCCCTAAGAGAAAAGTGAGCACAGCTTGCTTTGTGCTACGTGAAGCAAATCCCGACAGGAGGAGGAAAATTTACCTGAGGAAAGCTATAAAAATTCAAATGGCTTCTAACAGAACGTAGCACACGGGCATTGTAAAGAAGACCCTGCCTTTAAAAAGGTCTTCATTTTAATAAGGAAACAGGAACACAGATGTCTTTCTCCCCGACTCACTGCTGCTCACCTTCCCATGGCTTGTGCTGTGCATTGTGGTAGCACGAATCTGGCCACTTCATCCACTTGCAAGCCACTCCAAAGATGCTTGCCGCTTCTCTTGTATCGCAGCTATACCTAGGCAATTTGAATTTAATTTTTTCCTTAGGTTGACATTATTTGTTTAATATTTTGTTTAAAAATAATTTTAATTATTTTAAAAGGAAATTATGTCACCATCAAAAATTTAAAAAATCAACAACACACACACACACAAAGAAAAAAAATCTCTCACTGCACAAAAAGCAGAAACAGTAAATTATAGGTGATAACATTCGTGACTGCCCCCTGCTCAGAGCCTTTCCTCCATCAGATGGCAGAGGATATCTCTGAAGTGCCTTGTCTTCTGAACGCTGCCTTCTCTCACCTTGTCTCCTGCACTGAAGGAGAGAAGTGAAATAATTTGGTGGTCCCTATCTCAGACCCAGCAGACACAAGTTTCTTCAGCCCCACTGTATCCTTAGTGGGGAATCATCTCACACTTTGTAAAATATAGGCTTCAGCAGGATGGTGGAAAATCTATGATCTCTCAGTGGTGGACCTCCAAAGCATCCTCTATCAAGAATCCAGACTAGATCTCTTCAGCTCTGTCCTGGTGTGTGTGTGTGTGTGGGGGGGTGTCTTAAAGAGAAAAGAAGAATAAATAATTATGAAAAGCAAAGAGAAGGAGAAAAACTGGCATGATTTCACATAATTCTGTTTGTCTACATAAGGAAGCCTGAGATGATCCACCATTGAATGGTTAGAACTGATAACTGAGCTAGCATTTGTCCTGCATTTCTAACAACAAATTCCACAACAAATCAACCGAATTTCTATATACTAGAAATAAGAAATTGTAGTAGTAGAAGATGATTTCTAATATCACAAGCAATTAAAGAAATCCAGAAGATGTATGTCATAAAAGAGATGGAAGGAACAAGCTATCTGGAAGATATTAAGATGTCATACTCAAGGTTCATTGTGAGGAATGTGGTACCCGATTACTGCTTTCCTTGGAGGTCACTGCTATTGCTTCTCTAGTTTGATTAATCTGGTGCTTATATATTGCCAAATAACTACAATTTATTTATGTATAAAAACAGAAAAGATGTGACAATGTAAGTTTTGAGGTAATGAAAGCTATCATGGCATGATGAGGATATGTCTTTTTTGGAGACACCCATCTGCAATAGGCCCTTTTCTCTTCCCAGGTTACCAAAGTAGTTACATTATAACCACAAAGAGTGTTACTAAGATAAAAATATTTAAAAAAAATCATTATTTAATCTTTTTTGCTTAGATTTCTATATCCTCACTGATATTTTAAGCCCATTTTTTCTATAAGTTTAAAAAATATTTAACCTCAGTGAATATTTTAATCAACTTTATTTCCTAGGGAATAAAAACGTCCCTTTCAGATCTTTCAGTTGGCCTGGGAACCGCTGTCATCCCAGGGACCTTTGCTCTCCATCCTGGCCTCTCTCTTCTCTTAGGGTAGAGCTCCCCTCCCCAAATGATCTCGGTTTGTCGCTTTTGAGCTGTCGTATCCATAACGAGAGTGCTGAGAAATCATGCTGGAGATGATAAACACCACTCAGGGCAATTATGCTTCCTTGATTGGCAGAGAAGCCCAGGTTCATAATTACTTCCCTCTAGTATGATAAAAGCATTCCTCTACAGCCTCTGCTTTCCAAGATGTAGCTGCAAAGCCTGAAGCCATTTTATTTTTCAGCCTTTACTGGGGACCTATGATATTTTTTCCTGGAGAGTCCAGGGTTTTCTTTCTTCCCTTTATCTGAAATTCCCCAAAGGTCTACCTTGGTGCACGTCTTCTCCTCTACTTTCCCGGGTCCTTCTAACTCCCTCAATGCTTCTCTGTTCATTGTAGGATATGCCCTTGAATGCTTTTCTGCACGAATTATTTCCAGCTTTTTTTATGTCCTCTTTTGTAAATTGCTGTCATTTGAATATTAGTCTTCTGCCCTGCTCCTGTGACTGCTTTGAGCAATTTTCCTGTCCTACAGGTCTTTACCTCTGTGCTTGCTTTCTGCAAGGTTTGCTCCAGACTCTCCAGGTTGTCTTAGAACCTTTGGCTGTCTCCCTGCATCTAAGATGGAGTGACTGACATCCAAGGAAGTTTGTTAATCATTAACTTTACTCACTCTAGGGAATTTGGCCGGATTAGTAGTTTGAGGTTGTTTTTGGTTGTTTGTTTCCCTCAAGGAAAAAATCTAACTGGCTTCTTCCTAGAGTTTCGAGGTCAAATTGCCAGTATTCTAGGTGGCGGGTTGCAGGTGGTACCAATGCAGTAAACACAGTAGCACTCTGGGATATTACCCCCTCCTTTTTGCCAAAATCTGCTCCTGTGTGAGACCTGAAAACAGCCTTCCACTCTGAAGGCCATTCTTCAAGATTGGGGTTAAAACACATGCTATGTCCTATATCCCCATAGGACACAGTTATATCCCCAGAGGACATTGCTGTAGTCTCATAGGACATGGTTATATCTCCATAGGACATTGTTATAGTTTTATAGAATATGTTTTTTTTAATGGTACTTGTATTTGCTTAATTCTTTGAATAATGTCTACTTGTGTCATGAGGACAGATCTCTTTTGTTTTCTGTAGCATACCTAAATGCACAGTGCATTTTGCATGTTGGCTGTTGGATCTATGTCAAGTCTTCAGCCCAGAGCAAGGACTAGAGCTTGGGAAACAGTGCAGTAAGGGCGTCTTATTCCCATTACTGGAAAAGTTGTGTTCAATTTTGGGTGGTTGCCTTCATTGCTGCTCTCCCGTGGGAATTAACTTGCCAGAGGAGAAAAAGAAGATATATTAAGTGTTACTTTGAGATATAGTAAGATTTCTATAGAAATATATAGACTTCAAAAATTTCTGTTTATCTGGCACCATGCATGGTGTTGCATGTTTATCTGGCACCATGCATGGCGTTGCATGTTGCAAACCTGAAAGACTAAAACAGAATTGAGGGTATTGATCGCTAAAGTGAAGTTGACCATAAGAGTGCACAAAACTTTAAACAAGTCCTGCAAGGAAGAGGCAAGAGAAAGATTTTTGTTTCGTTCTATGTAACACCTGAACGTAAACCATGTTGGAAATTCCACTGGAATTTAAAGTTCAAAGATTGAAAACAGAAAGGAGAAAGAGACAGTTTATGATGTGAGGTTTTTGAGGAGTTTGGGGAATGGGTTCCAGACAAGGTATAAGATTGCCTTTGGCGAGGAAAACCCCGCTTCTGTCATGAACTAGAGAGAAAAGAGGGAGGATGAGGGCTTATATGTGAGTTTTTAGGGTTTGAAGAAGTCTCTATTTGCACGACATTTTCTTATTAGATCCAGTCATAATAAAATCTGGGAAGGACAATGATTAAATACTGGGAGAAAGACATTTGGGGTACTGGTTGGTGACAAATGCTGGACCACCTAGAGGGGCCAGCTGAATTTTCCTACTGGCTTTTGTGATGGTACCAGGCTTGTTCTGAAGGAACCACAGCAGCTGTGTGGTTCTTGCCACATGGCCTTCAGCTGCTTGGGAGCAGGCACTGAGACTGCACCTCAGCTCCCTCCAGTTCACTGCCACTGGCAGCATACGCAGATGCTATGATGAAGGGCAGGGACTTTAAAGTTTTGGCAGTAGAGGAACTGAAATGGCAGGATGCAGAGCTATCTGTAGGTGATGGACTGAAAATAAGGAACTCCAAATGGACAAAGAGAATGTGGGGGAAGAATGAACAAATTCCCAGAGTGGTGATAGCGAATATCAAGCAAGATGTAAAGATAACTGACGTCAGAGGTTTGGACGTGTGACTTGGTGATTGCCAGAGGCCACCAGTCTCATCAATGACTCAGTCCAGGCTTCATTGTGAGTAGGAGTCAGAGGAAGGGAAAGTTATCGAAGGGAGTGAGATCCAAAGCCTGAGAGACCAGGGCATCCGGTCTGCTGCATTTGTTAGACACCCACAAGAATGACAGGCATTTACGTAGGGAAGAATAATGTGATTCAGGTGTCTGAATCTGCAGAAGCTGAGGGAGGAGGAAATGAATGTATTCAGGCAGAGGTTAGGTGGAGTAGCTGAAGAAGCCCGACCCTGAAGAACCAGGGATATTCTTTTTATTTATTTTTTTCCAAGGGAATTAAGGAGTAATTGGAAGCAGCAATGGTGAGTCAGATATATGAAAAAGAACACCCAGCTACATACTGAAGGCCAGAGCTAAGCATCCTTCATTCGTTGTTTGAGCTTGGAACAGAGAAAAGCTGGTTCAGTCGCCATGGTGACCAACGCCATGTCTCCGGGCTCATTAATCCTGTGTTCCAAACTAAGCACTTAGCAATAGCTTCTGAATAAATGCAACAAGGCTCTGCATACTGAAAAGGGCACATTCATGTTAAGCAGGGGAAAAAGGTTTTCAATTTCATTCATTAAAGTTGAGTAAATAATTTAATATCTTTGTGTGCCAGTCCTCCAAGCTAATGAATAAGAATAAATGCTTAATGGAAAAGGCTTGCTTAATAAAGTTAACAGCATCAGCTCTACACATAAAAAAGATTTATGTTGCCAGTATATATGCACATGAAGGGGAAATGGAAAGGAAAATAATGTATATTAAGCATGTTCAGCGTGGGTATGTCAGATACTTAAGAATAAAATGTCTCATTTAATCCCTTGACAACCGTGTGAAGTGCACATTATTTTCCTCATCTTATAGATGAGAAATGAGAAACACAGAGAAGTTAAAGGTTTGCCCAGCCTGTCTCATCTGGGCAGGCCATTGCTATTTGCTGGTCCTACTGTGCTTGCTGCAAACTGTGCCGCTCCCCTTTGAAGACAGTGGGCCGAGGAAAGAGTTCCACAGAAACTTTGTGCTCTCTTGGCACGGTCTGGGAAGCCTGACTCTTAAATCGGAGTCCCAGTAGCTTGAAAAGACTCAAGGTCCGGGAGGTGTTCTGCAAGGCTTTTCCTGAGTTTGAGAAGGCAGCTGGGGCTAGTAAGTGCGCTTAATTAAAAGACAGGCAAAACACTTGATATTTCTGTAGCCCCCCAAAGCAGTTTGTCCTCACTTAGCATTGCCTAGCACACTGAAGACACAGGTTTGTAAGTAGACTCCCCTAAGGGAGAACAATTTTGTCCTTTTGAATAGGATAATGCCTTCACCTGGGTTTCTGATTTTCTGTAACAATACAAGCAAAGTAAGTGAGGAAAGCGACTGAAGAAGTTATAGTAGAAATCCATTTCTTCATTTTTCTTAAAATTAAAGTCTGTAATTAAAAGCACCACTTTGTACCATTTCCAAATTTCTGCCTCCAGCCAGAAGGAATTGCAAGATATTAAGTAACAGAAACATCTGGGCTCAAGGAGAATTCTGTCCTCCAGCGAGGAGCTGCTGCAACGCCCTGGGCAGCAGAAACAGCCTGTTGGGGCTCACAGCTCCCTCCTATAAACTCACCTGTTACTCAGTTGCTTTTTGTTTCAAGTTTTATTCTTTAAAACTCCAATGCTAATTATTTTGTCTTTCCCTACAAGGCTATTCCAGGCTGTGTTCTCAAACACAGGTTGGGAGATGCTGTCCACAGCAGTCCCCAGCCTTCTAAAGGTCCAGTGAGGGTCCTCCCACCAGTGTGTCCAGTTTCCTTCTCCATCTGCCTCTCTCGACTTCAAGTTCCGCCCTCAAAAGCCGCATGCAGCTTCCTTTCCAAGCTTTCAGCCTGGGTATGTTATCAGAGCCAGAGCTTAAGGAACGGCATTTTCTTGGCCCTGAACCACTTTATTTTTCCCCATCAACACTTCTATAATTTTTTTCTTGCTCAAAAGAGCCTGGATCTCATTATCCCGTGAACATTTTAAACCCCATTTAGCAAAAAAGATATGAGATCTGGGAACAGCAAGGCAGTGTTGTTTGTACTCTCTGCAAGCAATAGCTTACAGATCATCTAAACAGTTCCGCCAGGGCTCAAGGGCTCAGACTGGGAGGTAATGGTTAAATCAACAAGATCCTGAGGTTCTCTTCTTGACTTTCTATTAATTTAAGTAAGAAAACTCACAAAAAGGGAAAATGGCAAAAGCATCAGGTACATGCCAGCTCCGAATATGTTTCTACTCTTTGGAAAACCTGTGGGCACTGAAGGAGAACAGACACTGCATTTTCCGAGACAAAACATTTTCCCAGCAATGAGAGGAGATCCTAGAAAACACCACTGAGAAACACCCTGAACACAGGCTTCCTGGCCATTGTTCACTGTGACTTTAGGAGTTTGGTAGCTCTCCAAACACATCTCCAATTAAAGGGCCAGGCTCAGCTAAGACGTGGCATGGTAGACATAGAAAGTAAATTTGCTCTCTATAAGAAGGTTAAATTAATATAGAGGAAGTAAAAAGAGCCCTGGGAAAAGGCGGTGGTGTGGAACAATGGTCTGTATTCTGTCAATTATATTTTAAATAAATGCTGATTGGCTAGTAGCCAGGCAGGAAGTATAGGCAGAACAACCAGACAGGAAGTAGATGCGGGTCAATGAGAACAGAAAAATTCAGGGAAGAAGGAAGTCCTGATCAACAGTCCTGACCCAGCCACAGAAGAAGCAAGATGTGATTGCCTCACCAAATAAGGTACCAGCCACGTGGCTAATACAGACAAGAATAATAAGTTATAAGAGTTAATAAGAAGCCTGAGATACTAGGCCAATCAGTTTTATAACTATTGTAGACCTCTGTGTGGTTTCTTTGGGACTTGATGATTGCGGGAACTGGGCAGGACAGAAACTCAGACAACAAGGCAGGATGGACTTGATAGTAATTGTAATAAATCTAGGTTTGTTGGCACATACCTGCAGTGCTGTACATGGGAGCTGAAGCATGACAATGGTGACCGAGTTGGGCTATGGAGCTCAGCGATGCCTTAAAAAAAGTTACCATATATGGCGGCATGTTGCACACCTGCAATTTTATCCATGATCTCCTTAACCTTCACAACTATCTCATGAGGTTAGCTGTATTATCTTCATTTAAAGACTTAAAACCCAACTGTGGAAAAATAGCTTAACTAGTAAAACCAGGCGGTGCTAATAGCCTGACCTCAGTGCCCTGTACCTTTGCTGCTCAGTAGGTGGCGCTGTCTCACCTTTGCTAGCCTTGGGACTGTCCTGACTTTGCGGGTGCTCTGTTCAGAAAAAGTTTGTTTCCACCACAGCCTGTAGCATCAGCGAACTCAAATTCTCCGGTGCTTCCATAAGGGGAAAACTCAGTTCTTTAGCACTTCCTCTTTTGCTAACATTTCCTCTTGGGCAAGGATAGGCAGTGGGCACATACCTATATTGTTTGTAAAAAAACTAAACCCCAAAAGTAATTCCTAAGAATAAAGTACTGCAGTTAAAATCTCAACTCTTATTCATTAGTTGCATAAAACAGGGCTTTGATTCTTATTTCTGGTCTATAAATGCAGACACTGTCACTAGGCCAAGCGACTCTAGGGTACCGGAGGCAGCGACTAAAGAAGACTCCGAGGCCCCCACACCTGAGAGAGATCATGCATCATACCTGGGGTCTTCCTTCTATGTGGGACCTGTGTAGCATCTTTGCTTCCATCCAGGAATGTATTCCCCAAAGTCAACTATATTCAAAATCAATTATAGTCCTGTTAGTAGGCACACTGTAGAAGGCTCACTGATTTAATAGCCCTGGGGAAGTTCTGGAAGAATACAGCTTCCCTCTGCACAAGACTGCTCGTATCTTGTGAGTGTGAACCTTGCATACACCTGTACAAAGTTGCACAGAAAAGTTGCACACATTTATTTAATCGTAGAGTTCTTTTTAATATACTGCACAGCACTAATGTGTCGTAGAACAGAATTTGGAATATGCTGGCTTAAAGTAATGACGCCAGGCTTAGTGCCACAGAAACATGAGGATTTGTGTAAATCAGCCCCTCCTGCTTTCCACCTGAGGCAGGCTCGGGAAAGAGCAGCAGGCATCGGAGTGGATCCATTCTTGAAGGCTGGAAAGACAGCCTGTCTTTACTCAGAGTCCACTGATTCAAATGGGAATCTCATTCCCAGATGATTTTCACACGGAGAAGCAAGGGAGCAATGGGAGCACAGAGAAAGGCAAGTTGTTGACTTCAAGTGTGAAGAATATATGTGTGTGAATCATACGTGCAGGAAATGAAAGCAGAAAAGGACTCTTTGGGGGAGAAGATGTGAACCAGCTGGGGAAGAAGGGAAGGACATGATCTTGGGGGATATGAACAAGGGGTAATGATGTACACATATGTGAGTCTATGTGTATATATGTAAATATATGTATATTACATATAGTACTATGTAAGTATACATATATACACTATATGTAAGCATACTTACCCATATGCACTACTTACAAATATACATATATACTCACAATATACATATATCTACATATATACATATACACCTACATATATGCATATATACCTACATATATACACATATACCTACATATATACATATATATTTGTGTGTATGTGTCATAATGAAACCCACTAATTTGTGTCATAATCAAACAAGTTAATAACTAAAACAAACACTTCCACAGAAACATCTAGAATGATATCTGATAAACTATTTGGGCATCATGGCCCAGCCGAGTTGACACATAAAATTAACCACATATCTGCTGAGATATGTGTCTAGTTTCTGGCCCATAGAATTATAAGATGGCGCATTTGTGCCGTTACATGCTTGTGGTCGTCTGCTACGGTAGTGACCGGAAACTAACAACCACCTTATATCCTTCTATTTTGCCTAAGCATCGGCACCATTCCTACAGAGGACTTGTTAGCAGTCTCAGTTTTCCTCATCACACATCGGGAGCCCTGGACCATAGAGCTGCAAGCCTCCCAAATTGTATTAGTGGAAGGAATTTCTCCAAGGTCCTCTTCCTAGCTGAGGCTGGTGTCACATGTCTGTAACCTCAGGTGATCAGCAGGCTGGGGCAGAAGGACCGCAAATTCAAGATCACTCAGGTCTACCCTGTGAATGAGTTTAAGGTCAGCTTGGGCAACACAGCTGAAACTTTGTCTCAAAATAAAAAGTTCAAAAAAAAAAAAAAAAGGGCTAATGTAACTCAGTTAGAGTGCTTGTTGCTGGCATGATGCCCTAAGTTTAGCTCCAGTAACACACACACACACACACACACACACACACACACACACACACACAGAGAGAGAGAGAGAGAGAGAGAGAGAGAGAGAGAGAGAGAGACTGATCACAAAAACCAAACCAAAACAAACCAAAACACCAGAATTGTGTCCCTGGGTAAAGGAAGAAGTCTATACTCTTGTGTTTTTCAGATTCATAGCTATTTGTAAACTTCCTCAGGATAAGCAGATTTCTCACAAGGCAGTGGTTATAGGAAAACACCAGGTGCTGCTTCTGGCCTACTGGACCCCTGGCTTATTGTCAAGGACTGGCCCCACCAGAGAGACATTTTTTTTTTTATCCAAGATTTTATTTCTCTTGCTGCCTCTGAGAAGGGAACCCATGGTTACTCGCTGGCTCCTTCTAATGTGATGCTTTCTGTCACCTCAGTGTCCCTCCTTGTCGGCTTCTCACCATAGCGCAGCCTCTCCTCTGTGGGTAGCTGCAGGCATGGCCACCAGCCTCTCCTCTGTGGGTAGCTGCAGGCATGGCCACCAGCCTCTCCTCTGTGGGTAGCTGCAGGCATGGCCACCAGCCTCTCCTCTGTGGGTAGCTGCAGGCATGGCCACCAGCACCGTTCCTCCTTTCACAGTGAGCTGTGCCCCTTGGTGAAGGAAGAAGTCTATATTTTGTGTTTTCAAGTTCATAACTATGAAAATGAATTCCTTTGGATTAGCCTCAGCCTCTTTTTCAGTTGAATGCCAATGATAGTATCACTTTCTCCAGAAAGACACCATTTCAACAGCTTCAAGCTCAGATACGGTCTCACTTCATGTGCCCAGCCAGACTAAGGCAAAATTGTATAATAATGGTCTTCTTCCCCCAAGTCTGAGCTGTTTACTCTTATCCATGGTTACTTTGCTCAATTTTAATCAGTGGTTTTGGAATTAAAAAGATAAAAGAAAATGAAGTAAACCTAAGCTGGCTGCGCTCAGCTGATGCCTGCATCGTGTTTGCTAGCTACACATCTGGAAAGACATCTTTTCTTTCAGGTTCAGTGACTTTAAAATAAACAAAATGATAAATAAACATGGGTTGTTTAAGAAACATCTGCCTCCCAGGGGATGAGAGGCAATATTGTGAGGAGCTGGCCAGATATGAGGAGCTAAGCCTTGATATGAAAGAGATTTGCTTCAGGAGATGCAGGGAGCTAGTTCGTTATCTCTGCTTCCTGTTTTCATCATGGTTGAAGAAAATAAACTAGAGTTATTCTTCAGTAGGAAGGCTTCTCTGAGAACAGGCAACTGTGAAGGAGTCCACTAGGAGCACAGGATGGGCTGGTGTGAGCCAGTTTGTGACTCCTTTGCCGACCTGTGTTCAGCACCGTGGACTGCATCTCTTTCTGGCAGTGACCTGTCAGTGTGAACACACAAGTCTTTCCGTCTGCACTCAGGTGAGGCTGTGCCCATCTAGTCCCATGGTTTCAAAACCGTCCAGTGGCGTTCACTTGAGATTTCCCAGCCTGGCCCTCTAGCCAGTCATCCAGAACCCTCTATCCCCCTATATATAATTCATCACCCCTGGATATTAAATAATAATGTCAAATAGCACAACAAGAAGGAAACTGCTCCTGCCTCCACAGCTACCCTGTCTCAGAAAACGACAGTTTTCGCAGTTGCTCACAGGGAAGACCCTGCAGGCATCTTTGTTTCCTTGTTTTTACATCCCACAATGGTCCCTGCCTTTCCTCCTAAATCTCTCCTGCTGGGACCTCTTCAGATTATAACCTCCATGGCTAACCAACACAAAATACCATACTAGACCCCAGTAATGTCCTACTTAGGTGCTTCCTTTCACCCAGAGAACCACAGTGGTAAATAGTAACAAAGATGGGCGTGACTGGTTCATCTCCAAGTGATCCTGGTTCTTCACTATTTACCACCTGGTACTTCCTACTTTTGTCTCTTTGGTGCTGGCTTCCTTCATGTTCTGTGGGCACAACAACTTACTGCAGTACAGGACCTTCGGCGTTCTGGCTTCCTTGGCTTGAAGTGCTTTCACCGTGAACTTGTATGTTTACTTCCTCCGCACACCGCAACCCATCCCTAGGCACCCACGACAGACACCTCTGCATCCCTCACTGTTTTCCATTGCTCACTCAGTATTCTTCCTCACCGGGCTGAGCATGGGTAAACATTTTAGCCCATTTCTTCCCTCACATACAAAGTCAACAGAGCTCCCCTTATCTATTTTGGTAAACTGTATTCCTAGAAGCTGGAATGGAACTTATACACAACAAGGGCTCAATAAATTGGTGTTATGCGGCTTCCACCACCATCAGGTTTGGAACACACCGCCAGAACCCTGTGCTGTATTGCTCAGCCATCACTTCACTGCCCTCCAGTTTCTGCTCAGACGCAGCCACTACCCACGTTCTGAGTCTACATTCTCGTCTGCTCTGGACTAGGTAAATGAATGGGCATACACAATCTATAACCAGTTTCTCTCACTCAGCACAATGTTTCTTGAAACAGTGTGACATAGTGAGAATACATCAGCATTTCATTGCCTTTTATCAAGGAAAAGTGTCCCATTGTACAGAAGAAACAAAGTTACTTTCTGCTTTGTGTGGCGAAAAGTTCACAGGTGGATTTCCAGTTTATTTGTCCCCGAGAAATAGCCAGGTGTCATTTGGTTAAGGAGGCGCCATATCATGATATGGTTAGATTGGACGTCCTGAGAGAGCCAATAGAGGACATTTGATTCCCAGGGTTGCCAGCTGCATCCAGTGCCAGGGGAAGTGAGAAAAAAGCACCTGTCGCTCGACACCTCAGGCGTTTGAATGTCATAGAAGCATGCTTAACTTATCCTGATGAAATTATATCCCATGGAAAAATTAGCATATGTTCCTAATCAAAGAAAAGTTGAATGACTTAGTGAGGGTCATCTACAAAGCTTTAGCCAGGGACTCAAAATGAGCCTAACAGTGTGGGTGGGCATGGGTGAGCATTTCTCAGAGGATCCATGGGAAGCAAGTCCACTTGGGTGTTTGATAATGGTGGTGCAATTGTCCCAGAATCAGCAACTGTGACCGTGTTTATTTCGAAAGGACTATGCACGAAGGCTTAAAGAATTGTGTCAGGATAGAGAGAAAAGAAAGAAGGAGCCAGAAACCTCTATCTTCCACGAAAATGGTGGGATCAGGATCTGACTCTAATACATGAACTGACTTTGTGGATTCCATTCCCTATGGAGAGATACCTTGCTCAGCCTAGGCATGGGGTGAGGGGCTTGGTCCTGCCTCATCCAGGTGACGGGACAGACTTAGTTGACTTCCTAGGGGAGGCCTTACTGTCTCTGAGGAGTGGGTGGGGGTGAGGTGAGGAGAAGGTTGGAAGAATAGGAGGAGAGGAGAGAGGAGGAAGGAGTAGCTGGGATTTGTATGTTAAAAAAATAAAATTTAAAAAGAGAAAAGCATTAAACCACACACGCACGCACACACACACACACACACACACACACACACACACACACAGAGAGAGAGAGAGAGAGAGAGAGAGAGAGAGAGAGAGAGAGAGAGAGAGAGAGAGAGAGAATAGAGGAGTCAATGGGATTGGTGAGATTGTCCAAAAGAAAAAGAAAAAAGAAAGCTTCAACATGTGACATAAACTTAAAGAACAGCCTACAGAGACTGAAGAAGTTCCTACAGACACAGAAAAAATCATTTCTCAACTTCACACCCCAGAAAGCACAAATTGGAGGGTAATGGACTTTAAGAACAATAGTCTTCCATTTATTTAAGAGTATGGAAGATTCATGGAAATATATTTGCTTCAGGTTGTAGACTGAAACAGGAACAAAGCAGCTGACTGAAAATGTGCCTCGGTGAGAGTCAATAGCACACTTGACACTGTGTTACACTGCATCCTTAACAAAGAAGCAAATTTGAGAAACAATAACACAACTCATGAAAAATGAAAAGCTCTGAACAGGAGAAGAGTGAGGACTACCCTTTGAATACAGATGTCTTGAAGATACTACTAGTGTTAACAACTGAGACACAGTACGTAAAACTCTTGGGGGAATGCTCCAAAATAGATTTTATTAATGTTTTCATAGAGGAGCACTGAACAAGCATGCTGTGTTTTACCTGCATATATGTCTACCCCACGCTTCAAACCAAGGCAGTTGCAGTTCAAGCCAGTGAGACTAAATGGAAAAGAACCAATATTAGAAACTCCAGAAAGCAGAGATCTGGATGAGAACAAAGCTTCTTAGTGAAGTTAGCAAATGCAGCCAGTTCTCCCTGCAACGCACAAGAAAATAGTTGACTAAAGTCATCATCATTGTATTTAGGGGAAATCAGAATAAATGGCTAAAGAGATACCCATTAGGATAGTACACACATATCTTAATTGAAAATTCATAAAAATACAAGGGATTCAGAAAGTTCTATGAGCAAACAATACTATTTGGGCAATTAATCCAGGAAGAGAGTCTAATAGTTAATAATTATAAAACATCAAGCTAAATAAATCTAAATTTTTAAGAAATGAGTTTTTCTTTTTACCTTCTTAATTAGCATGAAATTTAAAAAAATGTGTAACACACTGATAGGTGAAATAGCTACTCCACTACACCAATGGGACAAACATAAATATAATTCATAAAGACACTGAACACATTAGATGTCTCTGATTTATAATTATGTTTTCAGGAATTTATTCTAAGGAAGCAAAACTAAAATTTACACACACTTATTACTTGTAGTGGTATTTATAAGATCAAAATTTTGAAAAAAACGAATCTCATATGCCCAGTAACCCAGTAGTAAGGCATATTTGCTCCATGGAATATTATTTAGTTATTTTTAAATGATATTTAAAGTCACAGATTAATAGCATAGAAACGATTATGATAGGAAATATTTAAAAAAAGAATACAAGTATTTTACTACTTGCTCAATGTCGAGGGAAAAATGTTAAAATACAGTGCTATCACTGTGCATGGACCAGAGCGATTGCAATGAACTGGACTCAATCCAAGCGTCATTGATGACGAAGTTGTGGTTTGGCGAGAACCCTCACACATGAGTTATGGGCATCTAAGCTGGTCCAGCAATATGACTTGACTCTATTTAATGAAACTGAAGATATGATTACTCAATAGTGCAGTTGTTTCATTCATAAAAATAGAACACAGAAACTCCTGCACATGAGAACTGGCATGCAAGAATATGCAAGAATGCCCACAGCAGCAGTGTTTGGAATAGCCTTAAATGGGGAATGTCTCTCTCTAGTAGCAAGGACAAACTGTGGATAACTTATGTGAGAGACAGAACAAGTGAAAGGAACAGAACAGCAAACATCAGAAGGTTGAGTGAAGGAAGCAAAACAGAACAATATGCTCTTATGGTTCTTGTGTTCAAACTTAGAAAAGAAACCAAACCATCTGGTTTAGAGTTCTACACACAAGTGGTAAGACTAAAAAGAAATGGAGAGACTTGCCTATCTGAGCAGGTTCATAAAGCAGCTATAGTCACTTCCGGCTGGATGAAGTTCTAATTGGGCAGAGAGTGGAGGGCAGGGAGCTCCATCACATCAAGAACTGTCTGTTTTCATACTGGACATGGTGGTTCACGCCTTTAATTGCAGCACTCAGAAGGCAGAGGTAGGTTGGTCTCTATGAGTTAGAAGCCAGCCTGGGCAATATTAGTGAGCCCCTGCCCCAGAGACAGAGAAAAAGAAAGAGACAGAAACAGAGACAGAGAGATGAAGATACAGAAAGAGATCTTTGCTTTCCTGAAGTGAGATATGATTTCAATAATGTTGAAACTGTGCAATAATTTTTGTGTATCAAGATTCGTCTGTTATATTATAAGCTTGAATTGCATCCCTCATGTGGCCGCAATCTCTATTACTTAGCCTGTGACAGGGCTTGGAGAGAGTCACTGAGGATACCATCTCCGGGACAGCATGAATCCGCCCTGTGGTGTGATGAGCCTATTGCAGTGTGTGCAGCATTCTTTATGATGACACAGATAATGCCATGTGGTGACAGGGGTCAAGGCAGACACAATGCTTCTACAAGCAAAGGGCCACCGAGGCCCACCAGCCATCGCCATTGCTGAGATGGGTTCTCTTTCAGAGCCTCCAGAGGCAATGGCCCTGCAGACACTTGAGGTCAGACTGTCCGCTCAGGGCTCAGGAAGAGTCACTTTTCTTTTTTAAGTTTTATTATGGAAGTTGCTGAAAACTAATACATTGTACCTTTCTGTTAAAAAGTAGTTGTAAAAGTTCCCCAGTGTTCCCCCTCTGAGCTCTAATTTTTTTGGAGAAATCAAAAGAATCTAAAATGAAAAACTATTATACATTCTTTTCTAAAGTTCGTGCTGGAAATGCATTTCAAGTTTAAAAATGAAAAGCTTCAGCTCAGAAAAGGTGACTCTGCCATGAATTCAGTTATCTCAAGAGGACAAAGGTCAAGAGTAAATGTCCAAGTCCTTTAAAAACAAATGCAGTGGCTCACTCTGAGTTGGCTTGTGAAAACTTCATCCTGAGTCTTTGATTCCTTTTCTTACTGGAGATTCTCCAGCAGCTGAAGTGACCCTGCACACGACTTCCAGGAAGACATTCCACATCACTCAAGAACAGATATCTGACGAGAGAGAAGACCTCACCTAGAACCCTTCCAAGTCAGAATACTGATGACCACAGGCCCAGTGAAGATGGCTTTGACTCCAGCCCTGCTTCCTGCAAGCCAGAAGAGCCCAGTGTCTGCCTACCACACACTTAGAGAAATTTCACTGTAGAGATGTTCTTTAACCAGACACTGAGCATGCCTGTGGGAGATTTTCCTTCTTAAATATATTCTGAACAACCAGTGGGTGCTGTAAATAAAGCCAAGAAGGACCTACCCATGTGGGAAAACTATTTTTAAATTTATAAAATGAAACGGTGTTTCTACTACATTGGGTTTTTATATAGCAAGCAATATAAAGTTTCCTGCAGAAAAATAATAATGAGGTAGAATAGAATTATAATAAGGGATTTTTTTCCAATCCGGTCTGTCTACTTGCAGATTTCTCCTTGCTAGCTCACTAGCTTGGTGTGCTTTGTGCAGAATGTTAACGCAAGGATGACTTCCTCCAACTGTGAAGTCAGGGTGGAGAGCGCATCTACTGCAGAGCTGTGGGAGAGTCCATGAGGCAGTGTATAAGACGCATTTAGCTGACAGTGCTGCACGTGGTTCAGTTCCAAGTTAATCCTAGTTATAGCAATAACAATACCACCACCACCACCACCACGACCACCACCAATAAGAACAGTAACAGTCCCTTCAGACTTATATTTGAAGTACCTATAAAAATTTCCAGTAGAATTATTTGTGATGCTGGTCCTTAGGGTCACTTGGTCTACCCTTTTAAATTAGCCAAAGAAGGAAATTTCTAGTTTCTCAGGTTAGTCATTCTAATACTTAACATTTCTTATCAGAAAAATAAAATTCAAACTGGTTTCCTGGGTTGCATGAAATCATTTCTAGGGTGCGGTCTGAGCACAAACTTCATCCATCAAACACTTTTGCCAACCACTGTCCGTTGTCCATGTTTTTGTCTTTTTTTCTATAATGCCAAATTCTACACATCTCAATGCACACTGTGACCTTTAGCTCCTTTTGATGCTAAAGATTGTGTGTGTGTGTGTCTGTGTGTGTGTGTGTGTATGCCCGTGTGTGCATGTGTGTGTTTACTACATTCCAAAGGCATAGCTGGACCGACCATGTGCGTCTCAGACACCCCACTCAAGTGGACAGACTTTGGTGGCGAGCTCTTTTACCTCTTGTCAACATTCAACTTAAAAATTTCAAAAAGAAATTATGTATTTAACAGTGTTTGGCACTATAATGATATAAAATATCTTGTGATAGACATCACTTACTTCCAAATCCACCTGGGAATAAAGAGTGGGAGTCCTACAGAACTCGTCCAGACTTTGGGAAAGATCGTTAGTTCCTTTTCCAGGGTACATTTGTTGGTAGTCAGGGAGATGGCAGTGTTAGCATAAGGAGTGACTTACACTAGGGCCATCTTGGCCCTTTGTGGCTGGGCCAGAGTCACGCATGGCTGGCAGAGGTTAAAGAGAATCCCTGAGAAACAGTCTTGCTCATACATATGCAATAACAATAAACATAGACGCATGTTTCAATAGTTCTTCTGCTGTCATTTCACCTCACAGGTGCAAACGTGAACATGAAAACCAACAACCAGGATGAGGAGACGCCCTTGCACACGGCTGCCCACTTCGGCCTGTCTGAGCTGGTGGCCTTCTATGTGGAGAATGGGGCCATCGTAGACAGCATGAACGCCCACATGGAGACGCCGCTGGCCGTCGCCACATACTGGGCCCTGCGCTTCAAGGAGCAGGAGTACAGCAGGGAACACCACCTCATCTGCCGCATGCTACTGGACAACAACGCCGAGGTCAACGCCCGCGACGATGACTTCAAATCCCCTCTGCACAAGGCTGCCTGGAATTGCGACCACGAGCTCATGCACATGATGCTGGAGGCGGGCGCAGAGGCCAACCTGATGGATATCAACGGCTGCGCCGCCATCCAGTACGTGCTGAAGGTCACCTCTGTGCGCCCTGCCGCGCAGCCTGAGCTCTGCTACCAGCTGCTGCTTAACTACGGGGCTGCACGGATCTACCCCCCACAGTTCCACAAGGTGAGGTCAAACAGAGCTGTGCCCTCCAGTCCTCAGGTGATTCCAGCTTGTTCAAGATGAGTCTTGAACAGCCGTGTCTGACCTCTATAAGACCTCCCCATCTTCCTCTACACTTTTTTTTTTTTTTAAAAATTTGGGCAGGAGCTAGAAAGTCAGCCCATGGGGGACAGGCAATTGTTCCTACTCAACGACTGGTCTAAAGACTACATAACCTGCTTTGGAATAAGTTATCTTACAGCCAGGAAAGATTCACACAGTCTTCCAATTTGACAAGAGCTAACAATAATGTCAGCTAACACATAGGGACCGCTAATGACTTGTAATGAGTTCAGTAGGTTGTTATAAACATTTTGTATTTGCTGATTTGATTCTTTTAATAATCCTATAAGGGATGCATTGTCTCTGTTATGCAGCAGAGGAAACTGAGGTGTTCAGTCACGTCTGAGCTCCTGCAGTGGTGGGCTTAGGACCTGACCTTAGATAATTTGATTCAAAGATTTATTCACATAATATCATACAGCATGACCTCTTTTCTGAACAATGCTAATTAATAACCTCTAATGGTCTGGCAGGGACTAGATGCTAATGATGTTGATATGACCAAGACAAGGTACCTACTCAAGCAGCTTAGAGTCTATTGGGAAAGAAAAACATACATACAGAGGTCATTTGAATATGCACAGTTCATGGTAAAGTAGAAGAATGCAGGAGATGCCAGCATCAGGCTAATGATGATCATTAGTTTGGTAGTTAAAATGAATTTAACTTTTAAAAATAAACCAGAAGACACTGCAATTCTAAAACTTTAAAAAATAAAAAAATAATTGAGGAATAGTCCATCTAACTGGTGTGGAGCCACAACCTCCCGTACATATATAATTTTAGGGCATCCTGACTAAGTGTTCGGTGTCACTTTGGTTAAAGGTCAGGGACTCACCTATGGTCCAGCAATGTGAGGACACCTTAGGGGGGAAGTTCTTAAGATAGGAACACAGTCAGAAGTGCTAGTGCGCACAGCTGGATGGTCCAGCACTGGAGAGGTATAGGCGGGAGGCCAGCCTGGGTCATATAGTAAGACCTTGTCTCTCAAATTGAAAGAAAAAAAACCCAAACAACTAAGCAAACAAAAAAATAAAATAATAAAAATCATTTAAGATTAGTGAATTCAATGAAGAAAAACTGCAGATAGTCCAAAGAGCATTCAGTTATTGAGTTAAGTCATGGTGAGGACAATCCTGTTGAACACAGTAGGGACTTTATACCTGGTTGTCAGTGTTTTAATTGAGGATTAATTTTCTTCCCTTAAACTTAAGTATAAAGCAGAGGACACCCCCAGACTTGCTAACATTTCCACGGTTAATATGAAATGTAACGGTCATGTGTTCCATTCCCACTGAAGTCCGATCAGGATCCAAGTGATTCGAGAGCACTGTCTACGGCGTTGGCCGCTGTGGCTCGCACAGTAAGCCCGTGGAATCAGCAGGTGCTTGCTCCAGCGCTCCAGGTTTCAGGTGAAATAAGAGTCTGGTCCCAACTGTCTGCTTTTATGATGGCTGAGCACACAGCAACCTTTCACCCAGGAATCTGCTTCTGAAACACTTCCTCTACCATTGTTACACTTACCCAAGGCAACCACCCACCTGTATGTATCACCCACAATAGACTATATGCACACTGAAGACCTTTATGTCATTGTACTAGGCTATACCAAGGGCTGCTTCATCCTTCCAAACCAAGTTTATATTTATCTCAGATTTTAACTAGTAATGATACTTGTCTCAGGATACCTGTTGAATATGTCTAAAAAGCCAAGAATCTGTAGGCACTTAACTGTTACTTTTTTGTAATTTAGCTGGGTGTTGGTGGCACACTCTTAATCCTAGCACTCAGGAGGGAGAGGCAGGTGGATCTCTGTGAGTTTGTGGCCAGCCTGGTCTACAGAGCAAGTTCCAGTACAGGTCCCAAAAGCTACTGAGAAATCTTGTCCGGAAATGCCAAAAGAACACCCCCCCCCCCCGTATACCAAAAAAAAAATCCAAAACAAACACATTTTTTTTGTAATTTCTCCTTTCTTGCTTTTCTTTTTTATTTTTACTTTGTCATCTATTGCTTATTTATTTTAGATTTAGACACTCTGCTCATAACAAGGACAAAATATCTATAAAAAATTGAAATCAGATTTTGGTATTGCTACTTCAATAAGGCAGTGATTGAATAAATTGCTAGCTTCCTAAGTCTCAGTTTCCACATCTGTGAAGTGGGCATTTTTGGCTTAAATTCTTTGGTAACACATGAACTGTATGTGAACACAGTCCTTTATCAGGAGGGTGTCTACACCTGCTCATAGTGCACCACGCTTGTACTTAGAAGATGCGACCAGATATTTCTTACTCTTTTTCTTGAGGGGCTTTCAGTCCTGGCAGACTGGCACCCATTTCTGACCCTCACTGTTTCTGTGTCTCTATAACCATCTCCTGTTTCCCCTCCTTGAACCCAGTCACACCTTACTTATTACCTAGAGTGGAGTACCAGACCACGTACACTGTCTCTTGAGCACAGCTCACTTCAGAAAGTAGACTTTGGTGGGCTGAGGAACAATCAAGAACACTTGTTGCTCTTGGGGAGGACCCAGGTTCAGTCCCATCACCCATGTTGGGTGACTCCCAATAGCCTGTAACTTAGCTCCTTGGTACACATACATACATGCACATTAAAATGAATATAGTAAAATTAAAAAAGTTTATTCACTCTATTTATGCTTTCACACCATTTCCTTGCATGTCCAAGGCTGGAGGGGATATAGGAGATAAAGGTACCAGGGCAGTGTGCTGCCTCACTCTGTCAGGCAGTAATAAGTCTCCTCACAGGGTTTTTTTTTTAATTGAATGAGATATTTGAAATATGGTTGGCATGGCTCCTGGTGTATAGTAGCCTTTAGCAAAGAATGTTATTGGTCTTAACATAGCTTCAAACATCGTTGAGCGCTAAATCATTGCTGTAGCTCTGTTAGATTGACGGGGCATCCCCAGCTCAGGGACGGGTGCTTCTGGGACAGTGCTCAGAGCCCGAATGCTGAGCTCATCCCGGAAGCTCACTGCTCAATGAGCGAATGTTGCAGGTCTCTTGTGATTTAAGACTGCCCCTCCTCACTCCCTTCTTAATGCTAAAGTAGTGAGAATAGACATTCAAAGTGCTTCTGCTTTGCAGTAAGCATCTTGGGAGTTTGTGGAGGTCTGAAGTCTTTCCCACATATACGGTCAGTTCTCTGCTATTGGAAAGAGAGATCTAGAGATGCCGAGTACAGCGTCTACTTGACCATGTACTTGCGGTACTATTTTGAACACCTTCCCCCAACTTTCCTGTTTGAATCGTACAGGTAGTAGCATGAATTATTCAGCAGCATTTAAGCAGAATGGCTGTGGCATGCCCACCAGTCTGGTAAGAATGTTCAGCCAGTTTCCCTGTCCTCCTCTTCCTTGTCCTCTGTGCCTTTGAGGCAGGGTAAGAGATGCTCTCCCTGGCCTGGCTTGTGGCTCCTCTAGCCTTTATAAGAAGTGCACAGTCTTGTGTCTCAAGGAACGCTGGCCGCACCATCAATTGGTTTTCCTTGCTCCTCGAGCTTCCTTGGTCTGGCTGATTGCTAGGGAGATTTAACGTAGACCTGGCTGCTATTAGCAACCATTTTGTTGCTACCCTTCAGTTGTGTATATGAACGGCAAAGTGGAAGAAAAACTATTCAATTTACTATGCAGATGCCTGAAAGTGATTTAGAACACTACTCCACAGCCCGACTCTCCTAAGAGAAAGTCATCTTTATGGCAGGCAAAGGACTGACTAATTTATCCAGAAGACAAAGTGATTTGTTCTCTCCTGGATGGGGAATTCAGTTTCCTTATTTACAAGGAGCAAGGTCACAGCTGCAGATGCTGTCTTCCTGATGCAAAGTGGATGGGGAGAGGGCGCATTTCACCGAGAGCCACTGTATAAATTATATAAGCGAGATGGAGGGGGTGGGAGAGATAGGGTCTGCGAATGCTTTCCAGGCTACCAAAGGACATTTGATTTTTTGCTCTTCTAACATAGTTCAAAAGGAAGCGACACCCCAGAGAGCAGAAATTGAGATTTCTTGTAGGACAAGAAAGACATTTTTTTTTCCTAGGGAAGGGAAAGATAATGTGAGGATTTGGGGGAGGTAAGGGTGATTTCTGCCACTGAACAATGTTGCGTGTGAAGGCCATTGCTCAATAGTCCCTTGATAGTAAGTGGATTTTTGTGTATGCAATAATATAGCACCATACAAGATTCAAGGTAGCTTTAGAATAATTTCTTACTGAAGTGTCTTACAAGTGGCATTTGAAAAAGTTGAAGGACCATCTTTAATCTGTATATGTGCATGTGTGTGAGTCTGTGTTTCTGTGTGTGTTTGTAAAGACACTATATAATACTATTCAGGCATGAATCTATTGTCTCAGTGATATCTAGACTGAGGAAAACATTTTCCTGATTCAGCCATAGCACATGCTGATGTCTACGGTCTAGAAGTTTCTGTTGTAGCTTATTTCAGGCTACATGTGACAGTTGGGGGAGACAAATGTAATGGGTGTGGTAACCTTAGAGCCAGCCTCTCCTCTCTGTAATACCTCTTACACATGGCTCTATTCATTCTCACAGTATCTGCTTGTTCCTGAACTCACTGGAGCTGGATTTTATCACAAGCTGTTTAGCAGAAAAAATTCAAGTTCCATTGTCTCATGTTTTCATGCGGCAAACTCTGGTAAATCACTGCCTTTGCCCAGCCTGTGTTTTCCACTTTGCAATTCTGTTCAGTTGGCTGAGAGATGAAGGAGACTGAGTTGGCTTACTGAACCTCAGACTTAGAGAACATAAGATATCTTTGTTCGTCAGGGTAGCAAGACCCCAGAAAGAAGCTCAGCTCCCAGAGAAAGACCTGTAGTCAGAGGGCAGAAAACTCATTTCAGAGTGCAGTTTCAGAAGCTCTATGTGGCTGATAGTTTAACAGTGTGTGTAATGAGCTTTCCCCAGTGAAGATGGCTTTCTGATCTCCAATTGTTGGTCATCCTCATCTTACTTTTAATGGGTTCTTTATTCGTAAGGGAATGCTACTATGGGGCCACTAAAACGCTGAATGCTATAGCATGGAAGGTCTCAAAGGCGAGGATGTGTCATCCCTTCCGTCTACCATCCTCAGTTATCCCACAAGATCTGCTTCACACTCTTTTCAATTCACCTAAAAATGGTGGAAGAACTTTGGTGGGCACAGAAACTTCTGTGGAGGAGTGTGTGTGTGCGTGTGTGTGTGTGTGTGTGTGTGTGTGTGTATGCATACGTGTGTGCACACACACATGCTGTGGTGTGTCAGGGGTAAGGATTCAACATGGAGGGGAGTCTTGGCAAAAGAAATGGGCATTACAAATTGTGGCATCCGTAGAACTCGCACAAATATTCTTATGTACAGCAGAGACCAGTAGAGAAGGCGCCATGGCAGGCTATCCTGATGCTAACTGAGAGCTTCCTTTCTTCTCACTCTGCCTCAGCCAACCTGCAGAGAGGTGATGCATTACTGCACACATACATGCATACACACACATACTTACACATACACACATGTAGATGGAGCCTGTTCATTCATTCCCGGCCTCTTAGACCTGAAATCATCACAGAGAAACTATATTATTTGCAATACTGTTTGGCCGTTAGCTTAAGTGTATTTTTAGTTAGCTCTTATATCCTCAACTAATCCATCTCCACTACTGTGCATCACCAGCCAGAACCTGGAAACAACCTAAATGCTCCTCAACTGAAGGATGCATAAGGAAAATGTGGTACATTTACAAAATGGAGTACTACAAAAAAAATAATGACATCTTGAAATAATGACAGGCAAATGGATGAGCTAGAAAGCATAATATTGAGTGAGGTAACCCAGACCCAGAAAGACGATTATCATACTTACTCACTCATAAGTGATTTTTTTTAACATAAAGCAAAAAAAAAATCCAGCTTACAAATCAAATCCCAGAGCACCTAGACAACAATGAGGACCCTAAGAAAGACATACATGGATCTAATCTACATGGGAAGTAGAAAAAGACAAGATTTCCTGAGTAAATTGGGAGCATAGTAACCATGAAAGAGGGTTGAAGGGGAGGGGAGCAGAGAAAAATGTAGGGCTCAATAAAATCAATTAAAAATATCATAACTAACATAAAAAAATTGTGCATCACCACAAGATCGTGGCCTACCAGCATAGTTTTGGCTGACTCCGGCAAAGGCATCTGTCTCCTGTGGCAGCTACATGGCTTCTCCCTGACTCCGCCTACTCGACAGAGACCTTTCTACTGTCCACGACATCTGCTCCTCCACAAGATCTGAAGTGACTGGCTCCAGTCCATACAGCTCTCTGGTGCAGAATTAATGCATTTCTCATATTTAACTTTTTTCCAATTCTATCTTTAATTTTTCATCATTTGTGTGTTGGGGGACAGGGTACACTGAGTATCCCAGGTTGGCCTTGGACCCCAATCCCACTTCAGCCTCCTTGGAAAGGTGATTTTAGGTGTGTCCTGGTTTGTGGGAATTTGAATCATATGTACATGCTAAGTGACCACACCCTCTGTTGTCTCTGCAGGTGATCCAGGCTTGCCACTCTTGTCCCAAAGCCATTGAAGTTGTGGTTAATTCTTACGAGCATATCAGGTGGAACATGAAGTGGAGAAGAGCCATTCCCGACGATGTCCTGGAGGTAAATAACCCACTCCTTAGAGCTGCCAGACCTCCGTTTCGGCACACAGCCTTCTAATTTAAAACATTGCTTTGGAGAGTGCTTTCCAAGTTTTCTCATATATAATGAAGCAAAAGATTATAAAATATAAGAATGAGAGTGTAAATCTCTGTGTATGCCTGCCAAATAGGTGATACTAAGGAGTCTTGGGGAATTTCTCTGAAAGAATTTGAATAACTATATGAACATAGCAGTTTTAGTTTTCATCAGTTTGAATGAGTTAAGTGATAATATGTGGTATTGCTCACTCGGAATTTTGTTCTGGAAAAGCATGGTGTTTTGTGTAGATATCTCATACTCTTTTATCTAGGACTAAGCAGGAAACATTGTTTCAGAGTCTTCAGTGAGCCACACAAAGCCCTTGGAGCCATGCCATCACCTGTGGACTTAGAGACTTTGATCCATGTGATAACTAGTCCTTCTCACAGAACATCCTGTTCTTTACTTTAGAAGTCAAGACTGTGTCTAATACATGGGAGGTACCAGGCACAAAGTTCCCTGGACTTAGAGGCCAATAGCTTCGTTGTTTAATCTTTGCTAATTATTAGCTCTTTAACCTTTTAAAGTTACGTGCCTGCTAGCCACTACGAGCGGGTATTACCAGGAGCAGAAAGAACATGCTATGATATTGAGCTAATTAAAATCGCCATTTTGGTTTGAAATGGTTCGGCCAGTTCAGGCACGTCTGAACAGGTTTGTGAATGTGTCACTTCTTGATCTTCCCAGTTTAATGCCGGAGACTCTGGAGAGCTGTTGTTGTGTGTAAAGTGAAGACATGTGCCACTGTGGATTTCACCTTTGTATGTTGTGGAGCCTTCCTTGAGTTAACCTCCCTTGCCTTGCTTTCCAGAAACACTGGGATTTCTACCACTCTCTCTTCAAGGTGTGCTGCAACACTCCCAGGACCCTCATGCATTTATCGAGATGTGCCATCCGGAAGGCGTTGAGTGAGAGATGCCACAACGCAATTCCTCTGCTATCCCTCCCCATGCCATTGAAGAAGTACTTGCTTTTGGAACCAGAGGGAATCATTTATTAAGTCTTAGGAGACAACAGTTCCCAATCCTAGGTGTTTAAGTGGGCTTGCTGGGTAGGCACAGTTTGCATACATAAAATGGTACTTGGGTTGATTATATCACTTTAGGGATTACAGAACACTTTACACACACCATGTCATTAATCCTAGAGTAGCATGCTGTGGGAAAATAAGCAAGTAAAGTTAAGGAATTTTCAAAGACATGACTGCATTTAGAAGGCAGGCACCGACTTAGCAGTAATAGCATGTATAGTGACAGCTTTTTATTAGGAATCCTGATGTGTTTTGTGAATCTTCCACATAGGATCTCATCTGAAAAGGGACCCACATTTTCTTACAACCTAATCTCATTCTCTACCTTGTCAGTAATAAGTTTACATGACTTTTAATTTGCAACGTATCAGGTTTTGTGCACGGCTTCTAGAGCTTGCTGTCTCCAGCCGATGAGCAGTGAGCAGACGTCACTGTTACTAGTTTTAAAAATGCCTCCTCTCCAAATTAAGGTCATCCACCTTTTTTGGTGATAAAAGCACAGGCATGCAATGGGAACAAGATAGAAATGGGAGAGAGAGAGAGCACACAGTTCACTGAATAGTCAAGGAATAGACATTTCAATTTGAACACACTCACTGAGCCGGATCCTGGAGCCCACTGATGAGCCAACCAGGGCTTCTGTCCTCCAGGGTCATATTTTTAAAAGAGGATCCAGACTTCCAAGCAGGTGACTGCAGTATGAGGTGGCGGGGCGAGAGTACAGGTACAGACCCGTATCTAGTGCTTACCTTCCTGAAGCATGCTTTTTAACTTGAAGTGTGTGCTTTCTTTTCCTTTGAGCCATGAAGACAAAGCATGGAGAATTATGTAGAGGGACCTGCTACTGTTCAAGTAAACGTCTTTGAGTTTCTCCAAATGATCCAGAGAGGTTTTTTTGTTTGTTTGTTTGTTTTTTTGTATGGTTTCTTACTTAGTACCTTCACAGACTCTGAGAAAGAAATTCTACACCCTGGATCCCACATAGATGAGAAAGAAGTTTAGAGAAGTGGGCAAAGGCACGTGTGAAGAAAAGAAAACTTAGCAGATTTTCTTGTCTTCTCACAGACTAGACTGATATTTCAGAGCATTTTAGCTGATAGATAAGAAACCTGCATTTTAGCAATGGCTCCCATCAGATTATAAGCAGAAAGACCTTGAAATGGCAAATCTTTAAGAAGCATAGAAAGAAGTATGTTGTTGAAGACTTAGTGTTCTGTAATAGAATCCTGCTGATAGGCTGCTTGAAAAACTCTGCTTCACACATTTGCTTCTCACTGATGGAGCTAGACTAGTTTATTGTCTCTGGGCACTGATTCTGTAGTAGTTAAAGTAGTAGCAAACTGTAGACTTTGTGCCTACTGTCGTGGCCAGACATTAATTTGTGTGTGGCCTTGCTTCTTGTGTGTTATGAGACCTGTGGTGTTGACTAGAGATGATGTAGCTCCCCACTTAGCTTTGTGAATTGAAACCCCCCACTTCCAGTGTTGTGTAGAAAAACCTGTAGGTGGACATGATCATATTTTTGAAGTTGCAGTTTAGCTAAGCTAATTTCAGAAAAATATATTCTGTATAAAACAAGATCTCTATCACGGGACACAATGTTCAATTTGTAGATGACACATAAGAAGTGGACCGAGTGTTCTTTAGAACATAACCCAGAATATTCAAAGGATTGGACTTTTCTCTTCATCACCAGGAACATTCTGGTGGAAAAGTCTGTGGTAGACTGATTGGTAACAGGTAAAGCGGGACTGAGGGAAATCAGGAACGGTGTTCCTCACATAGAGAGATGGAAGGGTTTGTCACCGTGTTGCTGTGTAGGAATGTTTGCCTTAGTTGAGCATAGAACACGTGGCTACTTCTTTTGAATTGCTTGTGTGTGGATTTAATGTGATTTTTTCTGTATTTTGACCTTGAATTTAGAGATCTTAAATAAAGCTTTGGTGTTTCATCTCCTTGTTGTGAGTTATTTACCAGCAAGCCTCGTTTTCCTCACACAATACTGACTCTTCAACAGGGACACAGGAAAAAAACACTTGTTTCACTGCTTCCTTCAACATTAAGAAAGAGTGGCAGAATCAAGAACTGGACCTGCCAACAAATAGTGTGTTTAAGAGAAAGGAAAGGGGAAAATGTAGCTGAGACAGAATAAAATGGAGGCTGCTGCCATTTTAGTAAGTGTACTTTAATAAGAAGAAGTAAATTGAACTGAATGCATCTGGTCCACTTCTCGCCATCCCTGGCATCCTGAGCTTTTCATTTCCCTCCATTCTCACTGTTTACTTTACCCTGGACAAAGCAACAGAGGAAATTGTACCTTCATGACGCCTTTGTCCTTTCTGGGAGAGTGGTCTGTAAACAGACATCTATCGTCCCAAAGAAAAATAGTTCTCTTCAGAGTGTTCCATGAGAGGTGGCAGCTTCGATACGAGGAAGAGCCTCCTCTCTGGTCTTCTGGCCTTCCCTTTAGCTATACATGCCTGTGCTCCTCTTTTTAATCACCTAGGGTTGCAGCTCTACTTGGCCTCCCATTTGGAGTTCAGGAGGTTCTGATACTAACACAGTAGCAAGAAGAAGATGGGGCAGTGGGAGCGGGGAGTAACAAAACATTTGCAGTGAGTTATCATCTGGGGTAAGACAGTAACATGTTCCATCTTGGCTATTCATCTGATCGACCATGACAAAATCATGAAGTTCTGGGTTCATACACTTTTTGAAACTTTTAAATAAGAGATTAACTATTGACTAATTTTCTTTGAAGGCAAGTATCACAACAAGGACCCCAAAAAGATTACATGGTAATTGCTATACAATGCTAGGCAGACACACTAAAGTCTGGACCCTGGCAATGGTCTTGTTCAGATCCTGTTCTTCCCCTCATCTTACCCAGATCTACGGACAATGGTGTATCTCCTCCCTGCTTCAGTTCACATCTGTAACATGGAACTAAGGAGGCACTTACCCCACTACACTTTAGTAAGGTTATTTTTTCAGGGCTAAATCAATACAGAAAATGCCACACAGTAAGCATTTTGTTGTTCTCACCATCTTTGATACTATTATAGTCTCTGTGATTTAGGAATAGGCTCCCACCAGTGGGGTAATGTAACCTTTGCCTAAAACTATCACTATAACAGATGTATGGGGAAGAAGGTAAGTGGACTCTCACTGAGGGCCAGGCTCTTCAGGGATGAGGAGGTCAGTGAGGACAGGATAGATATAATCTGGAACCTCCCCAGGTCTTTCTGAGGTGAAAAATAGGGGAGGAACAAACATTAGTGTGGGGGATTAGCAACAAGCAAGCCGATGACTTTTCAAAACATTACTCTTTCATAAATAAGTTTACATGGGGGCAATGGCTCCTGTCTCTATCTGGTTGGTTGTCACCTAAAAATTTTCCATGGAAACAAAGGTGGTTGTCCTTCTGTTTCTGTCTTCAGTAATAAAAGAACAAGAGGAACCAACGAGTATAGCTCAGCAGGAGATTCCTAAACGCAGGCTCATCATCAGAGTAGGAACTGGGAAGGCTGGAGAAATCCGTTCATTTATTCTTTTTCTTGGAATAATTCTTTTAGCACCACTACACATGCTGTGGGCTAAAAGTGGATGAAACAGAAAGTGGTTCACAAGTCAATAGTGCTCACTTTCAGAGTCAGACAGTGGTGGCGCACGCCTTTAATCCCAGCATTTGGGAGGCAGAGGCAGGCAGATCTCTGAGTTTGAGACAAGTCTGTTCTACAGAGTGTTCTAGGACAACCAGGTCTAAACAAAGAAACCCTGTCTTTAAAAAAGGAAACAACCCCAAAACAAACAAACAACTCCCCAAAGATTCACTTTCAGTGCCACAGTGCTTTGGTCTCTTTGCTTTTACTAAGAAATCAAGAATGAAAGGATGCAGCGTTTGTTATAATTAGATACTATCCACTTGAGTTGTACTTGCTTTATTTTGTTTTTCTGTTTGTTTTGATCATAAACTGATTGACGGGGTTGAGTTTTGGAAGCCATATTTGAAGCTGAAATCAGGGCTACCTGGCCTTAGTCAAGTGTATGGTCATACCTGCCACAGATGAGATGCAGCACATAACACAGCCTGGCTTTCTCCTCCCCTCCTGTCTTTTTAAGCAACATGAAGTGGATTAGGTGTGTTAAAGTCGTTCTTTACTAATTGGTTTTCTCAGATAGATGTATGCCTCAATGATGTTGGGTAACAATTATGGAAATACATGCTAATTCAGCCCAGGAAATAAAATAGAGGTGCACTTTGTAATTTCAAAATTAAACATGACCCTGGATTAGTTAGGTTTTTGTGCTTACCGAGTAGGGAGGAACTAAAAAAACAGAGTTCTCACCATGGGGTATATATGGGAAGGTTGAGGATGTCAAGTCAACCAAGGAGCCCAGATACTGTGGGCTCAGAGACATAAAGGAAGACTTAACTTCCCTCCTCTTTCCAGGTTTGGGGAAAGCTGAAAGTCAGTATATGGCTAATGGGCAGCTAAGTTCCAATGGAAATTTTAAGCCATTTGACAGAGGAAGGGAGCAGTAAAACCTGACCTCCCCTTCCAAACCCATTCCCTCTTTATCCTACTCAGGGTCATGGCAGGGTGACTTCCACACATATCTCAACTGGGATCTTTGCTCCTTGGGTCCAGTCAAAGGGAAGAACAGCAGGAGATGATCTAGTCCTGGCTCCCTCTTGCTGAGCTGCTTGCAAGGGAGGGGCGGGTTCCTTGACATGACCACACCACCTGTGAGAGGCCTCTCATATGTTTCTACTCTCCCTGGATTATCGGAGCTGCTTGCTCCCTTTGTTCCTTCAGACCTCGAGGAAGACAAGGTTTCCACTGACCAGCATTTGCCCCTGCTCAGAGCACCTCAGCATGCCTTGCTGATTCCTCTGTGAATAGACTTTGTTTTAAATTCTCTCCAGTCCTTCTTTTGGGTCCTCTAGGGATCCTGAGGTGCAAAAACATACAGCATTGCCAAGGCAATGAGAGTACGGGGTAGACTTGTAACGGTACTGGGGTGGTCACTGTGGCCAGGGAAGGCAGTCAGCAGACAGACAGGTGGGATAGATCCATGACGTGAGAGAGGATGGGGTTGAGATAAGGGAAGTGCTCGACAGACAATAAGGTTAGAGAAATCGTTGGCACTGGAGCAGATAGTGAGAGTCACCAACACCTGTCACAAAGACACAGTGGAGCGAGAGATGACCGTTTTCTATAAGAGGGCAGAGTCAGGACGGAAATTGCTAGCACCATATGGTAAAATGTCTTAGATCATGAGAAAGAGTTCCGGGGGACCATGTTATCACTATCATCTCCACTGCCCTTAATTCATCAAACTAATAAACAAATGATGAACAAACACAGCGCTGAGAATGTATGGACCCATGCCTGTAAAACTCTCCAGTCTTACAGACTGATTTACTCTTGAGGGCGGAAGAGATTACATTTTGAAATATCCGTTCATTTTAAAATATCCAAGTGTAAGTACTTTTGAAAAATCAATTAAGGAAGATACTCTTTCCCAAGGCGCCAGGGACTGACAGACGGAAAGCAGGCTTTGGAGATTCGGGGCATCTGGATTTTCCAGCAAGGCAGGACTCAGTAATGAATTGTTTGTAGAGAAAGAGGTATGACCACAGCTCTTCAGGGTCACCTCAGGACTGATATCAGATGGACCATGAGAGGTTCCAAGGACAGTCAGTCCATTAGGGAAAGTTAGGTGTCAGCAAATTGTATCTTAAGTAACCACTGTTAATTCTGTAGTGACGTCATAGAGAGGTCAAATGTTGACCTTCGAGCTAGCTCTGTCATGAGGCACAGGGACAAGCATCTTGATGGTGCCATTTATTAACGGTGCAAAATTGCTTCCCATGGGAGACGTGAACACCATCTACCCCCTCTCCTAAGGGCTCAGTGAAAAACTGAGGTAGGATTCCACGGAATTACACTCTGGGGAATCAGTGAGCTTCCATGCAGAACATAGGTGAGAGGTTACTTACAGGACTGTGGGTGCTCCCAAACTGCAGCAAGTGACATCTGGAAAGTGTTTGCCTAACAGGAATGGCGCTGTCCCTTTAACAGACAGCACTCCCCGTAGTCTTCCCCTGGTCTATACACTCCCATGCTATATGCAATTAAGGCAGGATTGCTCTATATTCCCCTTAACACACCTCTGCCAGGCTGTGTGCACCCTCAACAGGCCCAGCTGGGATAATCCTTTTTGGAAAGAGGCTCTGTTTACCTCCCCAAGATGTTGGAGGACAATTACAACAGTCATCTATATGAGTTTAGTCAGCTTTTGACCTGGAGTGTCAATTCTTCTTTTAGTTTCTTTTTTTGCAATGTTGTTGCTTGAACCCAAGTCTTTACAAGGGCTAGGGAAACACTGTCCCATGAAGTCACTAACCCAGCCTTCATTTTAATTTAGATAACCGTGATTAAATACTTTTTACACAAGACTCTCTGGGGAATGAGATAAAACGACACCCATCTTGTGTCTGAAACTCATGGGTGTCTTTGATTTCCTCTCAGTGGTTGAAAGGTGCCTGCTGTCTGGAGACGCTCACACGCTCACACCGCAGGGCTGCCGTGTCGGATGGCACGCCCAGGCTTGTAAGGCTGAGACACACCTTCTATCTAGTTTATTGCCCTTTCCTTGTGTCAACTTCCCGAACTATGGAGTCACCCATTAGAGTGCAGCAGTTGGAGCCAATTTATTAATGGCTTTTGGCTTTTGGTAGAGTGGTCTGAAGGGAACACTGTAGTAGAACTTTCTTCTGCCACACTTCTGCTATGCAGAAATAAGCAACAATGAAGCCTCAGGTGTGGTTAGTTTATCTTTGTACAGCCCAGAAAGATACAATTCTATTCATAGTTCTGTTCATTAAGTTTTCTTTTTCCCCTCTCTGTTCTTCCTTCCTTCTTCCTTCCTCCCTCCTTCCTTCCTTCCTTCCTTCCTTCCTTCCTTCCTTCCTTCCTTCCTATATTACTGTTTTATTACTGGCTTTTTCTCCATAGTTCGTTCCTTCCTTCCTTCCTCCCTCCCTCCCTCCTTCCCTCCCTCCGTCCCTCCCCCCTTTCTGTTTTTAATCTGCTCTCTGAGTTGTTCTTTCTGCCTCACCTGGGGTGGATTTTCAGTGTGGGCATCTAGAAGGCAAGCTGAAATTTTCTTAATGTTTGATTATGCATTCTGTGAATTATGGGATCTATTTAGCTTACCCTTAAGCCAGGCACAAACTGGGAAATTCTATGTTAGCCTCTTTAATTCTTTTTCCCCCTTGATTCCAGTTCAAAAGCTCCAAATACAGAAAATTTGTTTCTTTCTAGCAGTAGATTGCGGGTGCAGGACTAAAGGCCAAGCTAGAAACAAAAGCTGCCCAAGAGGTAACTAGAAAAGTTTTTTCTAAGTGAGACCTTCAGGCTTCTGCCTCATTTCCCTGTGATGTCAGCGAAGAGGGCCCAGTGTCTGATCAGGGTTACAGTACCTCACATGCTGGAGCTCAAGTCAGACAAGTTCATCCAGGATCAGAAAGGTGCTTTCTTTGGGGGAAAACCCAAAGGATTTTTTCCTAACTGACAGTGAAACAGCCGGCCACTGACCAACTCAGAGGCAGTTTCTACCTTTGGCCACTAGGGACAGTAAGAGTATTTGTGTTTCATTGTAGTTGATGGGGCAGTGGTGGAAAAAAAAAAAAACAAAACAAAACAAAACAAAAACCAGTCCCTTTCTCTTCACCCCTCTCCCCCACTCCTCATCCTCATCTTCTCTTTCTCTTTCTCCTTATACTCCTCCTCCTGCTTGCTTCAGGGTTTCGAGCATGCCAGGAAAATAATCTACCACAAATACTGTTGCCCCACCAACCCAACTTTTGACTAATTACAAATATTATTTATATTTGATTTCCCTGTTAATTTTCTATAAGCAAATTATTTGTAGTGCACAAACAAGTCCTCAAAGACTAGACACATGTATGTAGCAATCATAGACATGTGGAATACATGAATGTATCTCTGAAGTTACTTCACATGCTGCAGTTGGCAAGAAGAAATCTGCCCAGTAGCAGATGGTAGACATAGCCAAGACAGCATGGTTTCATCAGCTCAGAAGGGGCCCGCTCTCAACATGCTGAGATCTGAGCCAGTTTAAAGCCAATCTTCCCATTTGTTTCCTGCACTGAGACAGAGATATCCAATGCATTCAACATGTGCTTCCTCATTGCTCTCGGTCCTGATTTGAGTGCAGTCCTGGGATAGCAAAGGCACAGCACACACTGTGCTCAGCTCTTGCAGATAGTGTTAACCATGGGTATACTGACTCCTGTGAGGGCAGACCCACCTGCAGAAGCCTCTGCAGAAGACGCTGCTGTGTCTAGAACTCTGCTAATTACATGGGAAGGGTAGGTAAAATGTTTTTTAAAAATGCTTACAAGATCCCCCCACAGAGCAGCTGCGAGCCCAGCGGGTCACGGTGGGTCCAGAGCAGGTCGCCCAAGATCCCCAGGCTTTTCACGAGAGATGGCTCATCCCGGGCGGGCTGGTCCTGCCATGTGGCGAGTGGGTAGAGACAGCTCGTGGTGGGTTTGGGAGAGCCACCCAAGCAGGCGGGTGTGGACATGCGGTGGGTAAAAGACACATAGACACAGTATGCAGGCATAGAACTGGACATTTATTACTTAGAGGAGAGAGAGTAGGGAAAGGAGGAGGGAGAGAGAGAGAGGAAGAGAAAGAGAGAGAGAGAGAGAGAGAGAGAGAGAGAGAGAGAGAGAGAGAGAGAGAGAGGGGCATGCGCATGCCAAGAGAGGACAGTAAGAGAGAGATCCAATATGTCAAGGAGAGGTCAGGGGTCGCCGGGAGTGGGCATGGCTTGCCCCTTAAAGGGCCAAAAGAATAACAGTAGGTAAGATGAAATAGATTCATCATTTCTCAGTTCTAGTCTCAGTGCTCTTTGAGGCTCATGGTCAGCATTCCAAACCTGGAACAACTACTGTTGTGACTGAAGGAAAGTCCTGTCACCTCTCCTCAGCTGAAGGCTGTTGGCAGAGCTACTGTACAGCAGTTTTCACGGTTATTTCACCTTTGAAAAAGTGAGAACTGGAAAGTTCCATAACTTTATCATGATCATTAAGTCACAATGCCAACGGGGCTTATTACACCTGGAATCCTCAAATTCTGGGTTTTATGCTTTGTGCTTTTATCTATTAGTAGTTTGATGAGTTAAGTACTGGAATCACCATTACATCTGTTATTTCATTCGTTTAGTTTTAAATACAACAGACATAATAATGTTGAACATATAGTTTGGTTGGCTTATTCTTACCCCAGCCTTACAAAAATACTACAATTTTCATTGTCTAGACAGTTAAGTTGCAACACAGAGAAGTCATGCAACTGCCCAATATCACACAGCTAATTAGAGGTCTGGACAGAATGCAAACTCAATTACTACCAAAGAATGTAAGTTTGTGTTTTGTGTTGATCCACATTCCACTGTCTCTCATGCCAGAAGGAACTTGGTTCTGTTAAATTTGAGGGGTTGATGGATCAGGATGGAAAATAGATCCAGTAGCACTATGACACTTGGGAGAAAATGGCATGTCGGGAGAGGCAGCCCAGAAAGACTAGTCAGTTGCCACGGGGCAAAATCCTGAGAGAATTCATGAGGGGCCTTTGGACAATGCGCTACATATACCGGGAGGTGGAGACACGGTCAGCTTTGAGGAATGCTCGGTTGATGGTTCCACTTTTTATGGCCCACCTTGTTCACAAGAACCGGTGTTTGCTGAGGAAATCTGGTCTCTCCCTAAGATACTCTGCCATACGTTGGCTACTGTTTCTTGTTAGAATCCCAACAAGTGAGCCTAGGCTGTTTTCCAGAGCAATTCCAATAACCCCTTGTCTATTTACTGGAAGGCCTATGAGTCCCAGCAGGGACCCCTGGGGCTGGCTGATTAATCCCTCCTCTACTGGGATTTCACCTTCCAGATAAGGGAGAGTGAGAGGCTGTCAGTGCCTGCATGCTGGCATTGGCAGGCTGGTGTTAATCTGTGTTATCTTAGCTCCCACAGGGTGAGTAATCACACCCAGCCAGAGGAGCTCAATGGGGAGACAGGTGCAAGTTCTAAAGCTGCCCCTCTGATGGTAAAGAAGGTTAGCTGAGACCATAGCTATATTTACTCTTAACAAGGCAGGATTTCTGAACCACAATTTACAGGAACATCTGCCCTAGTTATACGAGTGTCACGGTCATACCAGCAATGTGCCTTGGACGGAGTGATGGGTGCGACTCACAGAACAGGTCTGAAGCTAGAGCCTCCTCCTGACACCCCAGAGAGGCTGCGTGGACAAGGAGAAACTTCGGTTGGTGGCTGCACAAGTAAACATGTTTTTAAGTCCCTTAGGTCTCAGCATGGAACATGTTGTTCTGTCTGGGAAGCAGCCAGAAACTTGTGAGAGAGTTTGATCGCTGCCAAGAACAAACACCCAGGCTGCGTTCTGCTCAGACAGGGACATTGTGTGGTGCTTGGCTGCCATGTCCCTTTTTTTCTCCTCTGGCCTTCCACACCAGCTGCACACACTGCTCTTCTACGCTTCTTAATCATTGGTTCACTTTAGAATTATTGCTGGAGGCTGCTGTCCCTCTGGACAATTACAATCTTGCTATCCAGGGCAACATGTCAATAGGTCTTGCTACTTTCATTTAATTTGTGTCTCAGGAACTCAAACTGTGGAGCTTTGGGGTGCAGCCAAGAGGGACTAGCCATGGATCTCCTGTTCCTCCACCCCACCCCTGCCACAGATTGGAAAATCTGAGCAGCCATAGCCCCATTACCTCTTTGTTGTAGCTGGGGCAAAGAAGTAGAAGGATACTTGGAATGCAGCCAGTGCCATCCAAGCTGAGGGAAAACTGGGCTTTTGTCTTCAGGCCCTGCACAAGTCTCCACCCCTCTCCTGTGTAGTTTCTCGTAGCATCACCTTGACCCAACCCCAAACCCAAATTTATCCATGCTGATGGTCTTGTAATAGTGCAGGCAAGAAGCAGCACTATTTTCTTTTATTTTTAAAAGAAATATTCACAAAGAAACACCCCTGATGCGTATATAAGGCAAAGATTTTTTTCAAAGCTGTTAAATTGTTTCTAAGTCCCAGTCACGTGGTTAGTTTTGAAACTAGCATTAATGAGGATGCATCTGCATAGTGTCAACCACCTGAAATTAAAAATTTATTTCATTTTTTTTATTAAAAATTTCCGCTTCCTCCCCGCCTCCCAATTACCCCCCTCCCTTCTCCACTCCTCCTCCCTCTCCTCTCCAGAGAGGAGTAAGGGTTCCCTGCCCTGTGGGAAGTCGAAGTTCCTCCCCCTTCGATCCAGGTCTAGGAAGGTGAGCATCCAAACAGACCAGGACCCCCAAAGCCAGTATGAGTAGTAGGGTCCAAATCCAGTGTTATTGTCCTTGGCTTCTCAGCAGCCCTCATTGTCTGCGATGTTCAGGGAGACCGGTTTTATCTCATGCTTCTTCAGTCCCAGTCCAGCTGGGCTTGGTAAGCTCCGAATAGATCAGCCCCACCATCTCAGTGGATGGGAGCACTCCTCGCAGTCCAGACTTCCTTGCTCATGTTTTCCTTCCTTCTGCTCCTCATTTGGACCTTGGGCGCTCAGTTCGGTGCACCAATGTGTGGCTCTGTCTTTATCTCCATCCATTGCCAGATGAAGGTTTCCTCACGGTCCTGACTTTCTTTCTCATGTTCTCCCTCCTTCTGCTCCTCATCAGGACCTTGGGAACTCAGTCCGGTGCTCCAATGTGGGGCTCTGTCTCTAGCTCCATCCGTCGGCAGATGAAGATTCTATGGTGATATGCAGATGAAGATTTTATGGTGATATTAAAAAAAAAGAAAAGGGATGTGGGGCTTTAAAGGTTTTGTCAAAACTAACAAACAAATAAGAATATCAACAGCTGACTAAACCTTAAGACCTAAAATACATGCAACAGTTTGGGAAGAAGTAAAAACTCACCTGTAATTAAAAACACCTGGGCACCCAGAGTTGGGCAGCTGCCTGATATATCCTGAATGCTACATAAGATTCATGTGCTAATTTCATGATTATTTATGATAAAATTTTAAATATGCGTGAAAAGAGATGATGAAGTGCGGTTTGATAAGGCTATATTATAACATGGTTTATTTCATTAAAATTATATTTTCACAAAAAATTTATTTCATTCGTATTTGTCTGGCTATACATCCAGCAATCCATCCAACAATTTATCATCCATCCATCCATCCATCCATCCATCCATCCATCCATCCATCCATCCATCTATCCATCCATTGGATCAGGCATACTCTATGTGTTTAGTTCCTAAATAAGACAAACTGTTTTTGCAAATAATCTATGAAAACTATAACATGAAAACTGTCATACATATACTTAATGCTTATCAAATAAGTGAAAATGGAAAAGTTTAAGAGAGAATGATCTTGGTGAATGCAAAAGTTTCCTTCAAGGAAAAATGCAAAATGTCAAGTCCAGGCTTGGGCTTGCTGGTGGCTTTACCATGTGTGGGATGGAGCCATCACCTGGACAGATTTGAACATGGGAAAATAAGTTAGCTGCTGCGCTGACAGGTATAACTGGATGGGAATGTAATCATCAGCATTCGTGTGAGGATTTCATCATCCATTCAAGGGCAATTTCACCAGTTCACCATTCCTAAGTGTGACCTTGAGCTATTCCTTTCTGTGTTGGTTTATCTGATAGATATTTATTGAGCTCTGCCACATACCAAATATGATATAAGATTATGGAATTCCCCTGCCCTCGTATGGCTTCTGAACTCATTCCTGTAGTATAGGCTTCACTGTGTCTTTAGCAGTTTGTTGACCTTCTCTATGCTTTAGTTCATGTCATCCATAAAGTGAGATGGTAATATGTAGTTATGTTGGATGAGTAAATGAGAAAACATCCACAAAACATGCAACTCTCCTCTTTGGGTACCATCATTCTAGAGACCATACTTGAGTGAGAGGATAGACCATATGTGAGTGAGAGGATAGACCATATGTGAGTGTGAGGATAGACCATATGTTAGTGAGAGGATAGAGCATATGTGAGTGTGAGGATAGACCATATGTGAGTGTGAGGATAGACTACACGTGAGTGTGAGGATAGACCATATGTGAGTGTGAGGATAAAACCACACATGAATGTGAAGATAGACCATATGTGAGTGTGAGGATAGACCATATGTGAGTGTGAGGATAGACCATATGTGAGTGTGAGGATAGACTACATGTGAGTGTGAGGATAGACCACACGTGAGTGTGAAGATAGACCATATGTGAGTGTGAGGAAAGACCATATGTGAGTGTGAGGAAAGACCATATGTGAGTGTGAGGATAGACCACACATGAGTGTGAGGATAGACCATATGTGAGTGTGAGGATAGACCACATGTGAGTGTGAGGATAAAACCACACGTGAGTGTGAAGATAGACCATATGTGAGTGTGAGGATAGACCATATGTGAGTGTGAGGATAGACCATATGTGAGTGTGAGGATAGACCATATGTGAGTGTGAGGATAGACTACACGTGAGTGTGAGGATAGACCATATGTGAGTGTGAGATAGACCATATGTGAGTGTGAGGATAGACCATATGTGAGTGTGAGGATAGACTACACGTGAGTGTGAGGATAGACCATATGTGAGTGTGAGGATAGACCATATGTGAGTGTGAGGATAGACTACACATGAGTGTGAGGATAGACTACACGTGAGTGTGAGGATAGACCATATGTGAGTGTGAGGATAGACCATATGTGAGTGTGAGGATAAAACCACATGTGAGTGTGAGGATAGACAAGTTCCAAGAGGAAGATAGGCAGAGATTGGTAGAGATAAGATTTGTGTGTAAGAAGTTGAACCTGGAATCTAATTTTTCAGTTGGATGGCTACTTGTGCAATGGATCTGACAAACTCTTTTTTTTTTTTTTGTCTACTTGAGCAAAGAAATTTAAGAAGAAAACTTGGGGTGTAGAAAATGAAGAGCTGAAGAAGGCAGCTCTTTCCCTCTGCCTGGCAGAAAAATGGCATAAGGGTCATGTGTAGGGCCAGCGAATGTCACAGAGGGCACTAAACTTGAAGTGTAACAGTGGAAGCACACCCTCACTGAGGTCACCAAGAGAAGAGACCCAGCAGCAAGCATCTGCAGGCTGGAATATGTCAAAATGGGACCTAAGGGAGAGTGTGAGAGGCCCACGGGGATCAGCTTCCTGTGCTGGGTGGTCACACAGTGAAGAGCCAGTGAATGGCCAGGTGTTTCCCGAGGGATGCCGCACTTGGAAGCCCATCTGGCAAAGGGTAGAAATCATGACGGCCACTGGTAAGCAAAACACTGCATTCCCTTCTGTGAGTCTTCTGTCCCTGACTTCCACAGAGAAGATGAAGGGATGGTGGGGAGCAGAGGCTTCCCATCCTTGCCACTGAGCCCAGTGTACATGGTAGACATTTACACAACCCCAAAGGCAAGGGAGCCGGGATCCACCGGAGATGACAGAGACTCTTTGGAAGGAGAGATTCTATGGAGTTTGTTAAAGCTGGGCTTGCAGGCAAATAAAAACCCACCAGGTTTGAAGCCCATGGAGGTCACAGAGTTCAATAAATAGCAGAAGACTGGAAAGAGTTCAACCAACACTCAAGGCTCCACAGTGATGGATGCTATTCCTATACACCCGAAGAGAATAAATGAATAGAAACAAAGATATTCTTTTTGTAGTTTTGGACTAGGGGAAAGCATGCTCACCGTCTCTAAATTTTCATTTCACCTCGCGAAGGGGCATGTTTCTCTTAAGTGTTTGCGCGTGCCCACCCCTCCTGCTCTAGATATTTACTTCCTTTGACATTTTTGTGGGTTTCCCTGTTCTTGAGGGACAGAGGGGACCACACAGTTCATCTAATGTTGCTTCCTGCCTGGTTAAGAAAATGTGCCATTTTGTTATGAAAAAAAGAGAAACAAACAAGTTATTAAAAATAGCATGTCTCATGTAAGAGTGCAGGCAGATCAATTACTGCAGACTTAGGACGCCACAAGGAGACCAGACAGGTAGTGAAATAGAAGCAAGAAGACCTTGGGCTTGCGGCTGGAGACGCAGAGTGCCTCTCTTTGCTTCGTTTGTGGGGGATGCACCCCTAGTCACGCTTTCATGAGCATGAGTGAGTGGAGTGTGCTCTTGCCAGGGCAAGCATGTGTATGCCAGAGGACAACCTCAGCTGTGCCCCCAATCTCTTGCCTTCTTTGAGATCAGGACCTCTCTTGTGTTGTCTGCCACTGTGGACACCAAGATAGAGACACGTTTGTTTTGGGGGAGTCTCCTGACTCTGCCTTTCTTGCTGTAGGTGTACTGGGATCACAGATCTGTCACTGTGTCCAGACTTTAGGTAGGTTCTGGAGTTCAAACCCATGCCCTCAAGCTTATTCTGATAGCACATCAGCCACATGTGTAAATTTTCATGAGCTACTGTTTGAACATTCACTTTCTCACATGTAGAATGGGGACTTGGGCAAAGACAGTTCTGAATCTATGACAATTAAATGAGGGCTGTGCCCAGAGCATGGCACAGTGCCAGGCACGATGCCAATGCTCAAGAAACAGCTGCCATGCCTTTCCAAAGCTGTCAGGTCAGGCACACACCTGAATGGAGGAGCCACGGTGCCACTGGGAAGGAAAGCACTTGGGAGAGGCAGGGACCTGAGAGAGTCAGGAGATCATTCATTCTACACTTAGTACACTCGGTGGGCCAGCTGTGGCATTTTCGTGAAGATCCATGGCTAATCATGATTATATTGTTTTAACAACAGGACAATACTGGTATTTTCAGATATATTTTATAACATCTATATGTTGGTGTTAATGCTCATAGTTTTGGTTAAAAGTGTGGTGTTTATAATGTAAAGCTTTTCAAAAATCACTGTGATTAAATATTCAATATATTTCACATATACAATGTTTGAACATCCAGCATTGAATACAAATTTCAAAACTGTGTTAAGCTCATTCTGGTTTTTATTACCATGAGAACCAGTAATGAGAATAAAGATGTAAAGTAAATTTTATATAAAGTGAAGAAAATCAACCCTTATATTGCAGAAATGGACTAAATGCTTAGGTGTTAGTATTAGCCTGGGGATAAACTAAGTGCAGAAATGATACTGCCTTTTAGCCACCAGCTGAGAGTTTTGGGAATGAACCCTGCAAGTACCAGAAAAACTTCATATTTTACACACAAGAACAGGGAAAGCCTAAATCCTAATATTGAAATCTGAACCTTCTATTTACAGTAAGGTCTTTTTTTGTGATAGCGTAGAACGGCCTTGGAGAATCTTGTATCTTTGTTACAGGCTACAGTGATTTTATTGGCAGCTAGATCTGTTATTACTTAGGGCTCAGCAGTCAGCTGTCTAGATGCTGGGTATGAAGCCTGGCCTCTGAAACAACCTTTGTTCAAATAAACAAAAAGAATCAACCAGGCATACAAGGGGTGTCTATATCTAAATGAGGCTGACTTCACTGTCAACCTGACCAAATTGGGAAGGAGCCTTGTCCCGAGGCTGTATCCTCCTTTTTTATAACTCTCTTTCAGGAAAGATCTACTTAACATATTCAGGGGGCACAGAACCGGATGTGGGTGGGTTTGCAGTGTGAGATATGGGTTGGTAGAAGGCATCCCAGGGTCTCATTTTTTATGTTGAGTTGAACTCTCTGGGTCCTTCTCAAAGTGTGACCACTTAGCAATAATTCTGTCAGTAACTCTGATCACAAATTCTTAAAATACTGAAATAATGGTCTTAGACCGAGGGAAAAACAAACAAACAAACAAACAAACAGCACTGTGGCGTTTAAGGAGTTAAAAGTCAATGTCATGAATACTGAGTCCCAGGCTGCTGGAAATTGGGGTTGCAATCACTAAACTCATTTTGTGCAGGAAGTTTTCCTCCATTAACTGCTATGGTCGTTCTGTTGATTTTAAGAGTAAAGTCATCTTTACTTTAAGGCAAATATTTATTGGATATTTTGGAAGAATAGATACACCTGTATCATTTGGTCATTAATAATGTGGTGTAAGCCATTTGTCAGCCAAATAGGTATGAGCATGACTCAAAACAAGCTCCTCACCCCCATGCCTTGTTTTTTTTTTTTCCTTTTGAAATAGGGATGGTGGAAGGAAATCTTCACAGAAGGAGAAGGAGCATTGCAAATGTGAGCCAGCACCACGGAGGAGGGGGTCAAGCCCCAGGAAGGCAGCATGGCCTTGGGAGAAATGCTGGTAGAGCCAAGGCTTGGGTCAGAGGATGAACTTGGTCTTGACCTTTGACACACACTGAGCAATCTTATTTTAGAGCTCCAGATGAAGAACAACTGTGAAAACATTTCTTAAACAAATAAAAACAAACAGCACAACAACAAAACGAGAGTCAGGGAGGTGACTCAGAGGGCTGTGCATGTTTGACAACCCAAATTTCTTTCCTGGAAACTCACACAAAAAGCCCATTGTGGTGTCATGCAATGCCAGTGTCACAGTTTGTAGGGCAAAGGTGGAAGCAGAGACAAGAAAATCACCTAGAAGGCGGGAGGCCAGGTAGCTGCAGAACACAGTCAACCGACAAACACAAGAACAACCTTGCTTCAACAGGGGGAAGGTGAGAGCAGACTCCTCAACTTTGGTTGTCCTTCAACTTCCAATTGACACCTATGTCTACACGCAGAGAGTGGTGGGGGGATTAAATTAAAAGTATTAACAACAAATGTAGTTTGCTACCTCGAGGAAGGGGAGAATTCACTTCTGTGCAAAATAATTTAAGAAAACTGTAAGTGATTAGAGTTACAAAATTATCCAAGAAACCAAAGCCTGCCTGTGGTGAGCTGGTGAGCCGTTAGTGAAACCGGGCTGCTACAGAGAGGCCCACTCTGGGAGAAGCTGGTTATGGATTAGGCAGGGGGAGCGTTTGATGAGGAAGGAATGACCTATGCGAAAGTGCTGTCGTAGACTATACTCCTGGAAAGGAATCTGAAGTCATTCTAGGGACACGTGCGCTTGCATGGAACCCAAGAGCGAAGATTCAACAGTGATGTGGAGAGGAGGGCCAGAAAGAAGGAAGACGCCACATGACTGTGCTCCAGTCTCTGGAGGAGCAAACGGTTCTGATTATCCCTGCGGTGAGCGGTCCCTCCGCTGGCCTCTTGCCCTCTCAGGCTTCTTCCACTTGTTCTCTTCACCAGGCGTGGCTTTCCATTTTTCCCCACACCTTGCTGGTGGGATTTGACTTGGTCACTGGGGATGAGTGTTGCTGCCCTCATGAGAGTGATGAGGTCTGGCCTTTGCTTCTCAGGAGCTGGGTGGGGGAGGTGTCACTAGAGAGTTCGATGATACATTCTGAACACACTAGTAAATACATAAAAGACATGTGGAAATCCATTTAAACATTTAAAAAGTCCTCCATTCTTAAGGGGCGTTTATGTTTACAGTGTAGATGGCATCCCTCCTCCCCCAACAGTAATGTTTGAATTAATGGCCTCATCAGAACAGCCAAAAGTTCCACATAGAAACCCTGCCTTGAAAAACTAAGAAAAAAGAAAATAAAAAGTCTGTTATCAAAAACAACAACACAACAAATGCTGCCAGGGTATACGCAAAAGTGAACTCTTGTATAAACACAGATGCTAAAAATGTAAATTAGAAAAATCCTTATGGAAAGCAATATGGAGGCTTCTGCTGAGACTGAACACAGAATCACCACACAGTCCAGCAATTCCTGGTCTAGCTATGTGATCAAAGGAAATGAAGTAGGTGTGTTAAGGAGATACCTGTGCTCCCCCATACCTTACTCACAAAGCCAACCTGCAGAACTTACTGACAAACTTCCTGGAGAAAAATGTGATGTGAGTACACTACAGAGCACCATTCATCTATTAAAAAGACAGCAGTTCTACACTTTGCAACAATATGGTCAAACCACTCTGTGAAAAGTGGTAAAAAGCCAAGCATAGATAGCACAGATGTCATGTGACTGCACAGCACATGTGGAATCGAGAATGGTGAACTTAGCAGCAATCAGTAGAACGCTGAGCTCTCAGGACCAGGACAAAGCAGGGGATGGGTAGATGTTTGCGGAGTGATTTCCTTTGGACAGGAGAAGCTCTGGAGATCTCCTATCCTGTCAAGCAATTGTCTGTAATGATGTATTATATGCCTGAAGACTGCAGAAAGGATAGTTTTTAAGTGTTCTTTCCATGTATGTATATGTATATATATCCATATTGAAGATATTTTTTTGATTGTCAATTAAGGTAAGAACAATAAAACCTGAATTAATAACCCAACATTCCCTAGACCTCAACCTCTTTAGTGTATCGCATGGTAGAGACTCAAAACTAAAATTAGAGCACTACAGACTTAGTGAAAAATGCTTTAGAGAAATCAATTCCATTTTTTAATAGGTGACCTCGCTATACCACCTACAGTAAAACAATTATTTTTGTGGCACTCTTTGACATCATGGCTCAAAACTATGTGTTTATTGCAGGTGGGAAGCTTGTGGGCAGAAGATTTTTATAGTGATGACATACTCATTCATGAATCCCCTCTGTTAGGGATCAAAACTACACGGCGAGATAATCCTGAGACAAGCCCATGTCCGCTGGGAAGCTTTCAAGTCATTCCATTGTCTTTACCAAATAACATGGCTTCCTCTAATCTTAAAGGTTTTGGTTTTCAACTCTCACTCCTTTGGCTTCTTGGGAAATGAACCCTCCTCAATTTCTCCATGCTAAAACTTAAGTCACAAAAATGGCAATGATTTTTTAATCCATCAGCTGAAAATAAGTGGTACCTGGTTTCCATAAAGAAGTTGAGAAATACTGTGTTTGTTGGATTAAAACAGCAGAACAATTCTTCAACACTCTTCTTCAAGAGAGAGTGGAAAGACATGTGCAACCATTTATTGATCACATTAAAGTTCGTTTGGAAGGAAAGAAGGAGAATGATATGTTAGCAGAATTCCAATTTAGTTGGACAGGCATTAAAAAACTGGCTTTCAATGTGCTTCCAGAGAGCTGGAAAACTGTCTCTCTAGGCTACCCTGAACATACATGTATTTCTAATCTTTCTAAAACACTCCTTGGATCATTTGGTGACAATCAATACTGGCCCCTTACCATGTATCAGGGCATTCCTATGTGCTTCTAGACCCTTGGTCATCCCCACCCTTGTACCTTAAACCTTAGCTTACCCTTCCCTGCAATAAACTTTTTCATAGGCTGACCACCCTCTCCTCTATCCCCAGTAAGACCAACATGTGTGGGGTTCCACATAAATATGTAGCCATGCTCACATGGATACCCCAGAACTTCACTTAACATGCTCCATTCTTTTGGGTGGTCTCTTTCTCTCTTGAAAATCTACATTTCTTTAAAAGCTGCTAGATTCTGTTTCTGCCTAAGAATCTCTCCTAACTCTGTCCAGCACAGCCATCCCGCTTTCTTATCCCCATCCCTTATTTGGGATGATGCATCTGAGTACTTGTCTAAATGTCATTCATGGATAGATGGTCTTGTTTCATTTTTATCTGCATCACCATTTTCTCCCCTGCATCTATGAGAGTCCTCAGGCATGTGGTGGGGCATTGTGAACAGTGATTCCTTTCCACCGCTCTGCTCTTGTTCACCCTGAAGACGGCTGCAGCCCAGAGTCTATGCAAGCTCATACATGAGGAATCCTGAATCGCCAACAAGTCCCCAGTTGTCTTCACTGGGGGAGATGGAGGTCACCAGGCTTACCAGCATCCACTGCAGTCATCCTATATGTGGGCCAACAAGAGGAGAAAATGCAATGCTAACCTTCAAGTGGTCCCTATGGCTAGGCAGTATTTCACTTACAGTCTTTGGGTAGATTTATCTTCTTTTCTTCCTTCGGATGTTGGGAAAAGTTGGGACTTACACTAGATGTATATTTAATTTTCAAAGAGATCGCCTAATACTTTTTGTCTTAGTGTTTGTGCTTTCCCACTAATAGTATCTGAGTTTCTGCTGTTGTGTTTTCAAGCATTTAAAATGCTTCCTTATTCTAAAAGCAGTGGAATGCCATATATTCAATTGGTAATCCCTGTGACTAAAAGAAGTGGAACACCATATACTTAAGTGGTAATCCCCTGTGACTGATGCTTTTGAACGAATTTCATGGGAACACCTTCTATGCATGTCTCCAGGGAAGAAGCGATGAACCAAAAATTTGCCCAACTTCTTTATTGAATGGTATGATTTCTCCTTTATGATACCTATAAATCCTTTACCAGGTATATAATATACAAATAGTTCTGCCATCTTATGATAAACATTCTTATATTTAAAAGTTGTTTTTCATCCAGGCAGTGGTGGCACACGCCTTTAATCCCAGCACTCGGGAGGCAGAGGCAGGCAGATCTCTGTGAGTTCGAGACCAGCCTGGTCTACAAGAGCTAGTTCCAGGACAGGCTCCAAAGCTACAGAGAAACCCTGTCTCAAAAAGACAAAAAAAGTTGTCTTTAAAGGGAAGTTTCAATTTTCATCTGGCCCAATGTTTATGAACAATAGACATGTTTAAGAAATCTCCCCCAACTTAAGGACATAAAGCTTTTCTTCCATGTTTTCTTCCAGAAGTTTTATTATCTGGGTTTAGTTTAGGTCCTTACCTAATTACTATATTGACATCATCAAAGTTCACCCTTTTGTATGTGGATGTCCAATCATGCTAACTCATTTTCCAAAAGCTATCTTTCCTCCACTGGATTTCTTTGACACCTTTGTCGAAAATCAATTGTCCATATACATGTCTGGGTTTATTTTGAACTCTCCATTCTCACCAATTGATTTTTTTCTCTCTGTCGTGACTCCACATTACAAAACTTCATTATAAGTGTTGAAGACAGACACATCTTTTCCTTTTCATCTTCCTTTCTCAAGTTTATTTTGGTTCTTCTACCTCAATCACATACAGGACTCTACAGAGTGAGTTGGCCAATTACCAGCGAAAAAGCCTACTGAGATTTTGATTAGGATTGCAATGAAGCTAAACAACATCTTGAAGTTCACAGAATTGACTTCTGAAAAATAATGAGGTTTAGATCTGTAAGTTCCTGTTTTGCAGACAGATTTGTCTCTCCCTGCAGTTACATCATTTTTATTTTCTCTCAGAGTTGATTTTAGTTTTCACTGTGTATCTTATGTTGACTTCTCAACTATTTAATATGGACATGTGGCCATCTTTTTTCTTCTTTCTTAAACATGTGTGTGTACACTTGTGTGTATGTGTGTGTATATGGAGGCCAGAGACACATCTCAAGTGCCTTCATGTGTCTCTTTTGTCTTAGTATTTTTTCATTTTTCTTTTATTGAAGATAGATTTTTTCATACAATATATTGTGATTATAATTACTCCTCCCTCAATAACGGTAGTTTATATTGTAAAGGCAGAAGTAAAAATATCTTTACTTCTAGATGACATGATACTATATGTAAGTGACCCTAAAAATTTCACCAGGGAACTCTTCCAATGATAAACATTTTCAGCAAAGTAGCTGGATACAAAATGAACTTGCAAAAATTTAGTAGCCCTTCTGTATACAAATGGCAAATCCACTGAAAAGGAAATCAGGGGACTGACACCTTTCTCAATGGCCTTAAGTAATATAACATACCTTAGAGTAATTATAACCAAGCAAGTGAAAGACTTGTATGATAAAATCTTTAAGACACTGAAGAAAGAAATTAAAGAAGATATTAGAAGAGGGAAAGAACTCCCGTGCTCATGGATCGGCAGTATTAGCATAGTAAAAATGGTTGTCCTACCATTTATAGACTCATTTATAGCCTCAATGCATTCTCATCAAAACTCATGCACAGATCTTTTTTCCTTTCTTTTGATATATTCTACATATCTTTTACATCATGTATCTTGATCATGTTCATTACCCCACCCCTTCCCTTTTGTTCTTTGCCCAGGGAAGAGCATGAACTAGGCCTGCTTGGGTCTGTACAGGTCCTCTGAATACATATTACGCTTCCAATGTAGTGTTTTATGGGATTCATGGATGTGAATGAGTGGGTATATGATTTTTGTGCATTTTCTTGGACTCTTTCCTTGTTAGTTTTATTTGTCCAAATCTGCTGTGTTAGTTTTTTAAATCTTATTATATTATGTTGTTTTATATTATATATTATCCCTTAGGAGCCTGCTCTTTCTTTTTCTAATGAAAGGCATAAAGGGAATGGATCTGGGTGGGAGGGGAGGTGGAAGAAACTGGGAAGAATACAGGGAGGAGAAGCTATAATCAGAACATGTAAGAAAAAGTATTTCAAAAACACAAAAACATGTTTAAAAAGGAAATACTGATGTATTCCACTCTATATGTTATAAATATGCTTTATTAACCAAGTTATTAAAGAATCTGTTTTGGTCAATAACTTAGTACAGTAAAGCCAGGTGGGAAATTCGAACAGAGATATGGAGAGAAAGTAGGTGGAGTCAAGGAGACATCATGTAGCTGCCGAAGAAGAAGATGGAGTCACCAGCCAGAGCCTTACCTAGGTAGGCCACAGCCTCATGACGATACATAGATTAATAGAAATGGGTTAGTTTAAGATGTAAGAGTTGGTTAGAAATATGCCTAAGCCATTGGCCAAACAGTGTTGTAACTAATATAGTTTCTGTGTTATTGTTCAGATCTGGGCTGCTGGGAAACGAATGAGCAGTCTCTATTTACAGCATACAATCTGTTATGATCGTGGTGTCCTCTTCCCCAGCTCCTCTCAGATTTTCTCTACTTCTCACCCCATCCCTTTCTTCCCCTCTCTTGTTAGAAACAAAGAGGTATAGCCACAGAGAAACCCTGTCTCGAAAAACCAAAAAAAAAAAATAATAAAATAAGAAAAAACAAGACCAAATAAATTAGAATAGGAAAAACCCACCAACCAACCAAACAGAAGAAAAAGTGCCAATGAAAAAGTACAAGAAACACATATAGACAAAGAGACACACGTTTCCAGACAGAAATCCCTTAAAAACACAAAATTGGAAACCCTGATATATATGCAAAACCCATCTATATATGTACACACACACACACAAGGGGAGACAAAGAAAGCCATGACAAAGCTTTATGAGACAAAGATCCTCCAAAAATGTGATTGTTTTGTGTTGGCATTGGGGCATGGAGCCTGCTCTTGAGTTTTTAGCTGAGCCTGGAGCCACTATATTCATCTAGACTGGCTAACCAGTGAGCCTAAAGGATCCTCCTGTTTCCATATCTCCAATGCTGGGCTTTATAGGCTTATGTTGCCATACCTGGCTTTTATGTGGTTGCTGGAGTTTAAACTCGTCCCCCTTATTTCTGCTCTGCAAGCACAGTACTGACTGGGCCATCCCCCTAACCCCCCGCCTTTCCATGATTTAGTCCATGCCATGACTTTAATGAAGTCCTACTTATTAACTCTGTCCTTTCATGGGTCACACTTCTGGAATAAAGACAATTTGTATCCACTGCCTGGTCATGGCATGACTACTTATTGTCTTATTCTTTATTTATGTCCTTGCTTACTATTGCTGAGTACCATGGAAGGATGGTACTTGCCTGCTTCTGTCACTATGGTACCCAAGTCTAACTCTGCACTTAGTAGACTCTTAAAATGTTAATTGTTCTACTTGTAAATAATGAGCTACTTGTGTTCGGTGGATTCTGTGTCTCAGTTCATGTCTTCACGAAAGTCTGAACTCCTCGGCCTATTTAATTTCATCTTGATTATACACACCTCTACAATCACAGATGAGTGACCACCTCTGATTTCCTTGCATGAACATGGGTATCAGCAAACCCATGGGGGGTTTAAGAACAGTTTTTACATTTTTTTTTCACAAGTTGCTAAAATAGCAAATAAAAATAAACAAAACAGGTTGTACCCAGTCCTGAAGTGTTAAGAATGGATCTGGTTTGAACTGGACTAACTATTGCCAGTCTCACTCCTGTAATCCCAGGATTTACCTTCAGGCTATCAAAGTATTCCATACCTGGGGATAAATGAGAGATCAAATGAATGTCATTCCCAAACGTGCCACTTTGATATAAAGATTATCTTGACCTCGATGATATTTATATGAAGTAGAAGCTCTCCTAGACCTTTCATTGATTATAAGTAGAAACTTTCTAAAACATGACTCTCATACGCTCTCTATCCAGAAGTTTTATAACTACAATGAAGATGGATAGTCCATGAAAATGAAGTAGATCAGCACATCCAAGCTTTACTCTGTTAGTTCCTCCATAGGTTTCCCTTGCTATAGTTTGGTATCCTAGAACGCCCAAACTCTTTTTTGTTGTTGTTATTTTTCCTTCCTTCCTTTCTTCCTCCCTCCCTCCCTCCCTCCTTCCTTCCTTCCTTCCTTCCTTCCTTCCTTCCTTTCTTTCTTCTTCATCTTCCTTCCCTCTCTCTCATCTCCCTCCCTTCTTTTCTTCATTTCTTTTACTCTTTCATATTATTTCTCAACATTATTTTCACAGACACTGTGGAAGCTCAAGTTCTAAGCAACTATTGATTGAGTTGTCACTGTGGATGTGTGTGCACATGCTAAGAAAATCCACTCTGTCATGCTAATTTGCCTTTAGTTAGTTTGACTCCAGCCACTGAGCCCACGACAACACAGGGAAAGATCCCTCCCTACTATTTTCATCTACCCCTCCCATGTACATCCACATTGGTTGATTTTAAAGACGCCATATGCACAAAATTGGGTTGGTCCTGTCCCAGAGCAGATGTACTGTCTTTCTCTTGATGGACCAAACTAAAGAGCAAAGGCTTGGAGGAAAGGATGGGCTGTTTCACAGTATTTTAAGTATGATTTTAATAGAATCTTGACTAAAAGACAGATTAGTAACTTAAAGATCATGAAATAGATAAAAACTGGCTCCCAAGAGGTGTGTGTTTATATTTCAAGAGTCCCTGGGTGGGAAGACACTCCAGCAGTTGTAACCTCAGAGGCTCTGTACTTGCATGTAACCTGCAGACATTTATTTATATGCCTATTCTCTCTCAAATGGCAAGCTGTGTGCATTAGGGAGCATAAAAATTCTCTCCCCTTCTTGGCATGAAATTACTGTGACAGCTCTCTCTCCTCCCTCTGAAATCTTATATCCTCCTGGGGTTCTTCGTCTACATCATCAGTCTAGCTTGTGTAAGGTGCTATCCATTGGCTACATCACTGTAGAAGGGATAAAAATCAGTGGGAAGGGAACCATTGCAGCCAATGGTGTAGCTAAGCACAGTTGGCCCCTGTCTTAGAAAACTTATATCCAATCTTGGGGTAATATAGATGAAGATAGAGCTTAAAGCATCAATATTTAAAATGTTGATGTCTATGTTCAAAAGTAGAATATTAGGTCTCATGGCATAAGAATCTTTGTAATTTATTGTGATTTCCTCAGTGCCTGACAGGATGTGGCCTAAAGAAATCTTTGGTGATTGCCTGTTGAATAATAAGCAGATTGCCTCAGGCCTGAAAAATGGCTGGGTGCCATTCAGTAGATGTTAGGGATGGTCTAAGAATCCTAGGCTTTCAATGGCTCACATTGGTAGGAACTTCCTGTAATATCTGAAGAACTCCAGGGACTTGCAGCTGATGGAATCAGCTTAGTGATGCTGAAGAAGTACTAAAATTCTTCTCCTCCATAGGTCATTTATGGGTTGATCTTGGACATCACTCTAACTTGGTCCTATGTCAGGTACTTTCCGTAAGGGACTATTTATACAGAACAAAGGCTTAGTGCTAGCTGCACCTTATCTGATAAGTGTAGCTTTCTTTTCTGTAACACAAAGAGGGTAATACTACAGTTACTGTAAAGATGAAAGGAATCAATTTATTTAAGGGAGTTAATATAATAAAGCATATAATAATAAATATATAAGTATATAATAAAGTATAAATTGTTATAGTACTTTCTTGTCAGGACTGCCAATTTGCAAATAATGACATGGAGACTTATCATTATTATCAATTATGAAACTTGGCCTTTAGCTTAGGCTTGTTTCCAACCAGCTCCAATAACACACATTAACCCATATTTATTGATCTATGTTCTGCCAAGAGACTTGTTACCCCATCTCCATACTGCACATCCTGTTTCCCCTGGGTCTTGTTGGCAAATCTCTTGTGCACCTAGATTTATCCCTGTGATTTCCTCTTTCTGCCAGAAAGTTCTACCTATTCTCTCCTGCCTAGCTATTGGCCATTCAGCTTTTTATTAAAACAGTCACAATGACACATCCTGACAGTGTGCAAAAAGATTATCCCACAGCAAAGGTTTGTGATGATAAATGAATTAATATTAAATACTCAGAGATACAAGTTCAATAGATTGTTTGGCTACTTATTGTTGATTGTTCAGATGCCTACTATTTAACTTAAAAAGGGTTTGGAAATAAATAAAGTCTAGTGGAACTAATTTTAAGTCTAATACATGAGATCAACATTTATGGTCACTGAAAAATATAGTTGCAACATCCAAATCAATGTCTCAATTTAAGAAATTATTTCTACAAATTCAATAGCTAATTTCATCCTTAAACTCCTTTAAATTAATTCATGATGAAAAGAGATTCTAACTGGAAGTATCTGGATTATATATAAAAATGAGAATAAGACCTGATCACACAAATTGCAAACTACATACAAAGAACCACTGTGAGAGATTCTAAGAACACGAATTAAAATAATACTCTCTGCTTTCCAACAAAACTGGGTACTGTTTCCACAGGCTTTGAAAACCATGTTTTGTTATCATTTGGAGGCCCGCTTTCACAAGATGAAACTGATATTCAGAAGGACAAAAGGCCACCCAGGGAACAACTGAAGCCTAACTGCTATTCTAATGGCTTAAGCCTGTTTTTAGACTTTCAGCAAACAGTCACTGAATGTGTGCCCTGGGCAAGGTGCTGTGTTAGGCTTTTTCTGTTTATCTACAGTGTGCAGCAAGCTGCCAGCTTCTCTGTAGTCATGGAAGTGTAGCTTCGTGTTCCTAAGAGTGTTGACAGGTCTGGTTGCATGACACATGGCACCAATAATCACTCAGCTTTTGGTTGGATGCGTTTTGAAAAAGGTCAAAGTCTGGGTACGATTTTCCCATCTTTTCAGCCCCCTTAGGTCACAGACCATGCATTCACACAGAGATGTAGTCCAAGGGTTACAGTTGGTCACCAGGTCACCAGAGAGCAGATCTGTTGCTGTCATTGGCCATGACAAGCTAACATTTCATGAATTAAAGTATGAAGGACTATACTTATTACCATTGCTTTAGAAATTTAACACAGGATTGATGAATTTAAATGATTTATCAAGTAATCAACATTTTTGCTAAAATGGATGATATTTATATAAAATGTAGTATTACTAAATACTAATAACATGTTTTATATGTGTTAATACCTTAATTTTCACAGAAATTCTGTAAGAAAGAGATTATAGCAAAATCTAAATTTCACAGACCAGAAAACTGAGGCAGAGAGTGTTGTCCTTTGGTGGGAGGCATCAGAGTTAGGATGAAATCAAGGCAGCTGGTTCTCAGAGGCTACATGGCTCACAGATATCATATGTGGGTTAGATCCATTTCATCCACCAACCAGCAAATTCAAGATTATTTAAATATTAAGTTAAATCTAAGTTTTAGTATACTGTTATGGCCTCTGTACTATATTTTGAAAATAAACTGTAAAATACATAATGTTGAGATTTTAGTCAATGTTTCTATTTTGTTTTTTATACTTTTAATGTCTTAGAGAGTGCCTTATTGGTTGGTACCTTGGGAACCACACCCACGCATTCAGAGTATCTCCACATGAGATCCCATACTTCTTTGCAACATCCCCAGATACTTTCTGTATCCCCACGGAAATGACCTCTATCTGCAAGACACACTAACTTAAAATCACTTTCCTTTAGGGAATTTTCATATTAATTAATGTTAATATAATTTCCTGAACATATTATGGATTATCGCATCTCCTGTATTATTTATTTAAATGGCTGTTAAAACTTGTGGTCACTATTTAACACTACATACACTTATTTTTTTGACTTTTCAAGTTTTCAATGGGATCCTAAGCTCCCTGAGACCAAAAGCCTAGTGTTGACCATGGAATAGAAAACTCGAGTAAGTTGTGTGTGTGTATGTATTATAGCCACACACCACAGGAAAGAAAATACAGATTCTTTCTAAGATTCATGAAACATACAGTCACTAAAAATATTGAAATACGGGCATGCTGAGTAAGAGCACTGGCTGTAGGAGCCTCAAGATCTGGATGCCTAAAACCCAAGGTAGAAGAAGAGACCAAGTTTCCAAATTATTCGGACCTACTCCATATGCATGGTGTCTCATGCTAGAACCTCTCTACTATATATATAGCCTAGGAACATTGCTTAGTAGTTAAAGCTATCGCCCTACAAGCATGAGGAGTAGAGTTCGGATCCCCAGATCCCACGTTAATGCAGAACAGGCTTGGAGGCCTTTCTGTAACTCTAGTGCTCAGACCAAAGCAGTTTGGTTTGCCTGACTATCAATATTGGTGAGCTTTGTATTTAAATAAAAGACTCTGTCTTAATTAATAGAGTGGGCAGCAACTAAGGAGGACTCCAATTAGATATTTATTGAGTATCTACCTGAATCACTTAACCAATAACCTTGGGAATTATGTGATACATACTAAAATGGACCCGATCATTTGAGAATTTAGAGGATGCTGGGAAACCCAATTCATGGGGTTGGGGTTTAGGATGAGTCTAGGAGTTTGAGTAGCATTAAGATAAAAGAGAAGAGAGGATGGGGTATGAGGCTGTAGAAAGTGCATGCATTCAATGACCAGAAGACAGACTACTGAACAGATAGAAATAGCAAGACTGATCTGTTAGTTCGAATTGTAGAGAACCACAAATAGGGTTGAATACTGGAAAATTGCTAAAGAGTCTTGTACTTGAGGTGATAGTGTGAGAAGGCAGTTTAAGGAAATTAACGTGCAAGTTAGTCAGAGTGTAGAAGCAATCATCTGTAAGCAATTAATAAGAAATATAGATTCCATAGTTTTGAATTTAAAGTCCCTTCTTTAAATTTTAATCCAAAACAAAGTTATTATGCTTGGGAATAAATTTGAAAGGAAAACACTCAATGAAGTGCAATTCTTCCAAATGTCAAAGTATATCTGGGGGCCAGAAACTCGCCAGAAAGGCACAGATTTGTGAAATAGATGAAATCTCTGGAATTACTTTCAATAAACAAGCTTAGATATTAAAACATTCGTTTACATTTATGGAAGACAGTATGCCAATAAATAATTCCTAGCTTTGCCGTGTCATTTTATATCACCCCGGTATTACCACCACTATATTAGATGGTAGCAGTAAAATGAAAATAATATCTTACATTCTGTTGATGAACTCTATTGTTACTGGGTTTATCATTATGTATGTTCATATCATTTTCACATCATTTAACAGATTTGATATATTATCAATACTATTGACATTACTGTTTTGAGTAGATTTTAATGTTAGTTTACATTTGGAAAATAACTAAAATCTCCTGTCACATTGAACAGGAAGCAGTGATAAGTAGGTAATAACAGGTTGTCATTAGAGAACAGGAAGCAGTGATATGTAGGTAATAATAGGTTGTCATTAGAGCTCAAGTGGGCAAGAAAGAATACACATCAAATCTGAAGAACTAGACGACATGTTCAATAAATTGCCTCAGAAATTACCTATCCCTTTCACTTAAGTTCTTGTGAAATAGATGGTAATTCCCAAAGGCTAAAGGTGATCGATAGAGGTAAGAGCAAGAAAAACCAGTTGTAAATTACCTAGTTTGGAAGTGAATTCTGGAGTATCTGAGACACTGCAGAACTTCTTGACTATAACTCAAAGTATAAATCTTATAAAAGGCATGTACAGTTATTTGATACAGACTGTTCTAATGGCAAGAATCTGTCTCAGAACCAGAAGTCAAAGAATGTGTTCATTTATGCATTTGCCGAGTGAATATTCACTAAGTGCCTAAATTACTGGCTGTAAGTGATAAAAACAAACAATGTAAATTAAGGAGAGCAACTAGGCTAGGACGGTGATGGAGATCAGAATGCATCACTTTGATGTTGGGGAAATTCTTTGACTTCTTACATAGGTTCTAGTGGAAGAATAAAATTTCCTCCCCTCTCCCACCCACAGGCCAGGTCAAAGAGTTCAGATGCGCCACACACTTTTCAGTGTGGGCCCATATTCAAGTGAAATCGAACGCTTCGAGGTGAAGAAGATCAGAGGTATTGTCACAGTTCATGACTTGCTTCTGGCTCCAATGATCTCTGTTTGGGTAAGTTGTAGTAGCTGGGATCAAATGAGCTTACTATTTATAACCAAGTTTGAAGTGTGGGTGAAACGGTCTTGAGGTAATCTCCACAAATATGTGGCTCCTGTTTTGATTGGAGACAATAGAATCCTGTGGGGACACACATCGACTTGAGCAAAAATGATAGACGTTTTGGACTGGGGAGATAGGACAATGATAAGTGTTTCTTGCACAAGCAGAGGGTCTGAGTTCCATGTGACAAAGTCCCTGTCAGAAGCCAGGCATGGTGGCGTGTACCTGTAACCATAGCACTGTCTCAAAATATGTGAGGTGAGTAACTCCTGAGGTACAACACTGAAGGTTCACCTATGCCTTCCATACACACACACACATGGATATATATTTGCACACATGCATGAACATGCATACATACCTGCACACATACATGATGACACATGGGTGAAAGTTTTGAGGATTTATATTGTGTTTTCAACTTGTCAAGTAGCTTGGACCAAGGAAACTGTATACAGCTAAGCACTTTCCCCTTCTGTGTGTGTATGTGTGTGTATGGTATATGAGAGAGGGGGGGGAGAGAATAGAGAGAGAGAAAGAAGAGAGAGATATACATATTTCCTTTAGAAAATACTGGTTCTTCAACGAGATAGAAGGAAAATGAAATCTGGGGAAGAGGTACTAAAAAGCCACTGTGCAGGATTTTTAATTTGATGGTATTTTGTTTTAAATATAATTAAAATTTATAAGGCTTCAAAATTTAGTTATGGTTAACCCATTTTACTAATCGCAATTATGGTTGTGTAAAATGAAAAAGAGCAAGTAAGGCACCAAGAAGTACAAAGTACACATTTTGAAGAGAGAAAAGCACCAGGAAATTTATTATTGGTGCCAAAGCTTCTCCTGAAACAGATAAGGAGATTTCGAAGACACGGGATTCCCGCTGGAATTAAAGGAGGGGTACCTTCAGGGCGACTAAGCTTCCACATGAGAAAAGGAAAAGACCTGAGGAATTTTATGCTTCAGCAGCAAAGGCTGCTGAAAATTTGGTGGTATAGTTCATGTGGTTCTGGCTTTAGAGTGCTGGAAGATAAATCAGCAGATAGGTTATAGACTCTTCCTCAATGGTTAAGAAGAGTCACTAAGGTCAGGTGTGTAGCAGGAGAGTCTCTGTATAGAGGCCCGGAGAGGCCTTTGTACGGAGGTGTGGAAGTGAAGCCTCGATTGTGCAGAGACTTCAAGGTGTTAGAGATGCTAGAGCCCTGAGACTTCTGTCAAAGAGAGCTGTAGATGCAGAGGTGAACCAACCCAAGGGAAAGAAGTGTGCTAGAATCGACAAAACCAGAAGGGTGAAGTCTTTTATGCCCTTTGACTTTGGACATGCTCCAAGATTTGAAATCTGACCGGTTGGGTATCGCTCTCTCTTTGGTCTAGTATGTCCTCACTATGCCACCATTTATCTTTTCTGGATTGGTAATGTACATCTGGTGTCATTGTATGTTGGAAGTATGAGACTTCGTTTTAGATTTTACAAGGGGTTGCAATTAAGAGATTGCCTTGAGTCTCAGAAGAGATTTTGGAATTTCACGCTGTGTTGAGACTATGAAAGACTATGGAGATTTTTGAAGGGAACTGATTCTACTGTTCATTATGATTTGGCCACAATCCATGGAGTAGAATGTGGCAGCTTGAATGAGAAGTGTCCCACATAGGTTTTTATGTTTGAGAACTTGGTCCACAGTTGGGAGGAACTGTTTGGCAACAATTAGGAGGTATGGCCTTGTTGGAGAAGATGTATCATGGAACGGGGCTTCAAAAGTCTCCCAACAGTTTCTTTGAATTCTCTGCTCCCTGTATGTGGGTTGGAAGTGAGCTCTCAGCTACTGCCCCAGAGCCGTGGGTGCCTGACTGCCGCCATGCTGCCTACCATGACAGTGATGGACTCCTACCCCGCTGGAACTGTAAACTCCAAATAAACCCTTCCATCTATATTTCCTAGATCATTGTGTTTTTTTTATCACAGTGATAGAAAAATAACTAATACACCATGTAAAAGCACTATGGCAGAAACAAAGTTGCTTGCAAAGGCGTAGGAGGACTGAATTAGTTAAAGAAGGCTCCAAACAGCAAAGATGATTTAAGTTAGGAATTCTTTTTCTTCTCATCATTACCTTTTGTTTCTGTGTGGGCGGTGCACATGTTTTCATGGTGTGCACATGTAGCAGTGTTCATGTGAAGTTTACATGACAGCTTGGGGAATTCTGCTTCCTCCTTCTACTGTGTGGGTTACAGAGGCTGAAATCAGGTCCAGGGTTTGGCGTAAGTTACCTCTACCCACCAAACTGAATTGCTGGCCCTATTTCAGTAATTTCTATCTTATTTCTACGATATTATCATGCAGATTCTTAACACAAAGTTCTTCAGGAATTTAAATTACCCAGGTTATTATTTTTGATATTTCACAGTGTGTATGCAAATACCACACTAAGTGTAAATATGAGTTATATCTGAATATAAAGTGACAAATTTCTTTGATTGAAATCATTCGTGATACTTTGAGATTATTTAAGAAAAGAATTTTATAAGACCACATCACTATTATAATAAAAAATTTATTAAAAAATCATCACATTTTTCTTCACATAACCTAAAGACAAAAATGTAATCCACACACGAATAAGTTAAGTGGGCCTGAGAATTCATATCCATCCACTGCAGCCTTAATCTCCCATAGGTTCAGAGATAACAGGGAAGATAGTTTCCATTTAGTTTACACAGTTGACGCTGTTGAGATTCTAAAGATTTTCTACTATCTCAAATATAGCTCACAGTGTTTGGGTTATTGAACCTAATGCCTTAGATCTTTGGTAAACACAGGTGTTTATATAAACAAATATACAGCTGAAATTTCAGCTAGAAAAACAGCAACAACAACACAACAGGCAAGCTAACTGCTAACAGTTTTGTATGGTTAGTCAACACAGAAATCAATGTCCTGCCATCCAAGTCACTGACCAGGACTTTTAAAGATAAAATGTGAAATCCAAAACAAATGGTTGCGACTTCTGCTGCCAAAGACAACAGCACATCAGCACTAGGTCAGCAGGGAATTCAATGAGGATTTCAGACTCCCTTAAACAGGACTGGTAGTTTACAATGTAGAAAAAGTTTCAACGTTAATTTGACACAAATGTATTTATTATCTCACAAAGTCCCTCATCCTGGAAGATGAGGCCCACTTAAGAATCTAAACTGCTTTCAAAGACACCAATTTATTCTCCTCCCTACCCAGGATAAAGCACAGAATTCTTTGGAGGAATTGGTAGGGACAATAGGAAGATGTCTGTCTCTGTTTCCTTCCTTCCCTCTCTCCACCCCTTCCCTTGTTCATTTTTTCTTTCTTTCTTTTTTTAAGGATGACCTGCATGGATAAGGCAGATCATCCCCGCCTGCCAATTTTACCTTCATTTTCCCGATCACCATGCACATGATAGCTTTTAGTTGCTAGCTCTCAAAGTCTTCATGATTCACAAATGATATTGCCCTGGCCTGGAACTTTTTTGCTTCCAGCCTACTCCATTAAAAAGCCAAAACAAACAAACAAAACAAAACAAAACAAAAAAAACAAACCTCCAAGAAGGCTTTTAATTTTATCACTCTCAAGCAAATTAGGAAATTGTGAACAGATACGTTAATGTTGGAGTGTAGAAAATATAATTAAAATATAAAATTCACATGTTTTTAAGCCCGGAAAGTAGATGCTTTCAGATTCTTCACCACTTCCAGTTAGAGAGCATCCATTCTTTCCCAGTTAAGCTCTTAGGATGTGATTTCTTTCCTTACATGGGTTTTCCCACATGTAATTTTTGCACATTGGCAATTTATCTCCCTTTCTAACCCAGCTTCTTGAGTGCAGCGCGTATTTAACAATTCACTCAAGACTAGGCACCAGCCGAGAACACTGGCTAATGGACTGCAGCCCAAACAAGAACGGCTGCATGACACTAGAGCTGTCCTGCCAAAGAGGCTTTCATCTGAGTTTGCACATAGGCTGCACTGCCCAGGCTGCAAGTTAGATAAAGCGCTTTGGCATCTTCCATCCTGTCCTTTGTAGAGCACATCAACACCTATGAATGCACATTTCTAGTGACACTAATCTCTGTGGGGCAGGAGAACACCAGTGTCTCAATAAGTGATCTTTACTGAACACCAATAAATTTGGAAGGTAACAAGAATTCTAGAACATCCACCAGCTGAAATTGCAAACCTCAGATCCTGTACTTGTTGAGAAAGAGATATAACTCAGTAGTTGCAATAATCACGAGCCATTCTGCGTTGCCAAATGAGGAGCAGGTCACTCGCTGTCTGCTGGAGTCAGGCCCTGACTTCTCCCAGATGACACTACTGAGCTCTAGCCCCCGTTGGATCAATGTCTGTCCTAGCGTTTGTTGTTGGCTTGGCTGGTTTTGTTTTGCGGAAACAAGAGTCCACACACACTCATGAAGCAGCCTTAGACCCACTTTGATCCCATAACGTGTCCACATGTTCCTCTTCACACTGCCACCTTTTCCTTCGCCAGGTTTTTCGGTTCCTTGCTTGGGATGCACCAGTCGTCGGCTTCCGAGCTCATTTGATAGTGTTTGAAGGCCGACTTGTTAAAGACAGGCAGTTTTTCTACAGATTCAGAAGATAAAGCCTGAGCGAGGAGTAGACAAAATATCCAATTAGGAAAATTATGCATGGCTGCACTTCATTATTCAAAAGACATTCAGAGGTGTAATATTTATATACTCTCATTTAATTGACTTTGTAGTAAAAATATACCAAAACCATGGTGTTCTAGGTATTTTCTAAAATAAGACTAAAGAATTATCATCTTTAGTTCCATATGACTTTTGGGTTCCTCTGAAATAATAAAGTTGAAGAAGAAAGTGATTCCTTCCAGTGAGAAACCCGGATATCTTTGATAGATACCTAAGAAGATACTGTCCATCTATTAAAGACTTTGTTCCCTATGGCTTGAACACTTTTGCCCATTTCATAAATGAATAAATACAGTAACTATTTCAGACAATCAAAGGACACTTCAGCATTTAATTCCCATGAACAAAACGGAAGCCTAGAAACTTGATGCTGTAGTTCCTACCATCTGAAAATAAATTTTTAGTTGAAATCATTGGCAAGTGATAAACAGAATTGGGCTGGTGATCTGAACAAACAAATTTAGGCTTTATCTGGGATAGAAAAACATATACCCAGTTTTCAAATTCAAACAGGAAATGCCTGGCACCCCACTGACAGCTCATCAGCAATTGTTTCCTGGGTTTTAAATAGGGTCATCTTAAGGTTACAGAGGTCTTGATTTCTGTTATTTCAGTCTGAAACATCTTAGCACTTGTTACCCACAAGGCTGAGTAAAACCGAATTCTAGCTACCCTCACAGATGTCAAGAGAAGTTGTTTGAAAAAGGTTCACAGCAGTGTGCTGTTGCTCTGAGGCTTCACTTCCGTCTGGGTCAACCCTTGAAGCAGGTTGCATGGCTGAGCTTACTCTTGGTTAAGCTGAATTTAAAATGTACACACACAAAACAGAAACTTTAATAACAACTGCCATTACTTAGATTAACTCAGTTTAAGGAGTTCATGGAGGACTGTAGAAGTCAGAGAAGTAAACAAAGCCATGAATTTAAAAAGTTGGTTTTCTTCTGAGTTCAAAGCATACCTTTAAGTAGATGATGGCATCTGTCCCATAGCCTGACATAGAGTAGAGATTCAGATCGCCTTGAAAATACTTGGCATAGAGACGAGAAATTGGCAAGCCATAACCGAAACCAGCCTGGAGACAGAAGATCAATTGTTAACGAAGAAATAGACATGACCACTGGAGTACCAGATGTGGAAAGAAGCTAGTAGCCGCTCTCATCCTCACGTTTAAGAACCTAAGTAAATACTTTCTCCCAACCAGAGGTTCTTAGATCTTTACTCTAAAGTTAGCTTGCTTTTCATATTTCTCATTCTCCTGCAAGCCTATTTAACTGAAGCTAATTAACTTGCCTAAATACTTTGTTACAATTCTCACCCCTCATTTGGAACTAGGTGGCTGAGATGGCTTCGGCTGTATCACTGGTCTTACCAAAGGGGCATTCCGTGAATTGTCCATCACAGGCGTTGGAGCAGTGGAGTACATGTAACTGAAGAGTCGGTCAGTGATCCTCAGAGGAACGCCGCCTCCTAGGTCAGAAATCTGAAACAGGCGAGGAAATAGGTCAGAGCTCCACTTCCCCAGCTGTGGGCACCTGGCTACAGGAAAAGCTCTTCCGCCCCTTCAGAAGTCACCCGGTACACATGGCTTTGAGAGTTGTCCCAAATGGAAAGCCATGTTATTATAAGCCCCTTTTCGTTCTCTCTAGACAGAACCAAAAACAAAGGCCGGGAGTGCTTACCTTGATTGTAAGGTCTTCTTTTCCCAAGACGACAGTTGCCTCAACTGGTGTCAGGGCAGGGCGATTTTCCTGATGCTCAACTGTGGCCCTCATGGCGTTCTAAAGACAACAGAACCACAAGGAATTCAATTGGGGGGAACAATGAGAAACAGTAAATAACTGGTTTTATGTTTAAAACAAAAGCAGCAGAGGGTAATTCAAAGTTCCTACTTCTTAAGTGAGTGATAAAACATCTCTGTAAATACAGTCATTTATGAATGTGTCATGTAGAATATATAATGAAAAATCTTCATTTACCATGTAATATAACTCCTGGGAGTAATGCCTAATGGAAAAACAATTCTGCTAGCTGTCAAGTTCTTATTTGTAAGCTTAATTTAAATGTAGAAATTGGTTTTTATAGTCCATTTCCTAGTGCTCTATTTTTCTGTCTTTCCATTACATTTTATATCCAAACACCAAAGACTATTACATAAGGAATGAACAGTGAATCGTTGAACCAATTTATTGGCTTTTATAAAACTTGCTGGAAAAAAAGGCTGTTACTATTTAAAAGGACAGTCAATAATTCTAAATTAAAATTTTATTTGCATTTGAATATCATCTTAACTTTCACCAGTGATGGCAGAATAACTCTGAGTTAGAGCACTCAATTAAAAATAAACTAAAATGATGAAAATGGATCACGAGTTCTTTAACAGAATAAATTAAAACAAGCATACAGGGGAAATGCCCTGTAGGCAAAGTCTCACTTTATTAAACTATTTTCCTTTCTGATTATCCTTTGGTATCTCTATATAATACCAACTACTCATTGGAGTGAAGTAAAATAGATCAGTTGTTAGTAGTCTAATCATACCCCATTGCAAAACATTAGACTAAGTTTTAAAATAGTACATTCTGGTCTCAAGTCAGTATTAGAGGCAGATTTTACTTTTTTAGAAAAGATTTCCTCCTCCTGTCAATCTATAAAATCATCTTGAAGAACATCACAAACTTCAAGTGATTTTTATTTTTTCTGATTTAAGGTCAGAGTATTAGTATGATCATAGAATGAATAAAAGGATTTGTCATCTGTGTTTAGTTACCCAGACTAGAGACATCTTCAGTGCACAAGTGTAAATTCTTGGACCTATAGAATCTACACATTTCCATCCACCTGTCTTTCATCAGGTCCTATGGACGGTTATGGTACACACTGCCTGAGAATCAGGGTCCTTCAGGCTGGATAAAAAGTATGGACTGTGGATAACCATCATGTTTTTGGAAATTCAGTATCCTGGACACTCTCCAGACCTGCATCGGATGTTGCATTTTAGCAAACCCACATGTGATGGAATTGGCTGGTTTAGATTCAGAATGTGTCCGCCCCACCTAGAGGTCCTAGAGGCGGAGTCTGTAGCTGGAGAGTCTATGGTATGAAGATTGCAAGACATCATTCACTGATGCATTCATACCATGGCCTTTTTTAAAGAATAAATAACTAGTTCTTTAGTGGAGAAATGACAGGAGCAGCCTCTCCACTCTTCAACACTGAGATATTTTCAAGCACATTGTTTACTGTGGTTTTTGCACTTTCCCAAGCAGTGGTTATATAGATCCTTTATACCAAAAGATTCTTAGGCAAATATATAAAGGCTCTTATTTAAAGAGAAATGATAACACTGTAAGGAAGAACTGCTCAAGGGCAAAACCGAGACTACTGTGAAATACCTTACCTTGAAGAGTTCAAAGAGCATGTGGTGGAGGTGGGAAGGAACATACACGATGTGAATTGGTTGGCCTGGAAACTTTCCTAGAAAAAAGTTTAACTAATCAGAATTGAGAGTCAAATCTTATGCTGAAATGAACTTACATGTATGTGTTTGATTGTTTTAGTTTTAGACAAGATTTGGATAACCACCATTTTCCTCACCTGAACCCTGTGACTTAGAACATTCCCTTTTAAACAGTAAAGACAGCTGGTGGTGTGGGAAAGCCTTCTGTCTATGTGTTGCTTTTATTGGTTAATGAATAAAGAAACTGGCTTGGCCTGATAGGGTAGAACAGAGCTAGGTGGGGAAAACTAAACGGAATGCTGGGAGAAAGAAGGTGAAGTCAGAGAGAAGCCATGTAGCCCTGCTGGAGCCAGACAGAACTTTACTCGGTAAGTCACAGCCACATAGAAATACACAGATTAATAGAAATGGGTTAAATTAATATGTAAGAGTTAGCCAATAAGAAGCTAGAGCTAATGGGCCAAGTTGTGATTTAAAGAATATCGTTTCTGTGTGATTATTTCAGGGTTAAGCTGCCGGGGTCAATCAAGCAGCTCTTTCCTCCCAACAAGCTGGCTTATTTTCAAAATGCTGCCCCAACTGCTGCCTAGTATTCTAAATTAATGCTTGCACATCTCTGCAAATATAGTTGTAGTTGATTGGCATGTGAGGTGGTGGGGTAAGTTAAGTTACATAGATGGTTCTACTTTCAATATGTTTGAACTATACAATTTCACTCTTAAATGTATTTGAAGATAGAAAGAATAGCTATGCTTATAACATTAAAATTAATGATTGTTTTGTTTTTCATATTTTAATGCATATTAAATTACATGATTTTTTTTTATCACCAAAAAATTTAAAGAGACTAAATGTGCTTAAGCTTCACCAACAGGCGAAAGAAAACAGAAACAAGAACCACATGATACTGTTTGAAAAGAAAAATAGAAGTATTCTTTGATGCCCCAGGCCTGGGAGAAGTCTGAATGAGTAAACACAAGGAAGGTCTGGCACAATCCTGTCTCTGTTTTGCCCAGCAGTACAGCAGTTTATCGGCAAGTAGAACCCAGTGCCGCTTACTCTGAGCTAGTTTGCCATTATTGCCCTCCTGCCTTTACCCTAGTGTTCACTGGTATTTCACTGTCCTCAGTCTGGAGCTAGTCTTAACTACTCGCTGCATCACTAACAAATGCTACCGTATAGACATAACTCGGAAAAACACATAGTGGAAATAGAAGATCACTCCAATTTAAGTATGCCTTGATCTGAGAAGCTGTTCTCTTCTGGAATAGAAGAGGAGAGTATAAAACTCATCCATTTAATTGTTCATGTAATCACTTCCATGTGTGAAGACCCTATCTCAGCAGACAGCATAGAGTTCAAATTTTGAAGTACATTTTGTTTCCAAATAGTAGCACATCTTTGCAGCACATTTTTAAAATTGTGGTGGATCATTCAACCCAAGTTCAAGTATACTTGACAAATTCCTATGTGTATAGTACAATACTGTCAACTACATTGTGCATCAGATCTCAAGAATTTGTTCATCTTACACAACTGAAACTTTACAGCTATTCAGAAGCAACCCTGTTTTTGACAAGCACTGTTGCAGTCTCCACTTGTGTGACTATTACTAACATACCTCACAAGACTGGGCTCATACGGTATCTGTCATTCTGTGTCTATCTTATTTCTCTTAGGACAATTTGTGAAGTATTTTTGTTCTCTGGTCCTGTGAATGACTTCTTCAGAGGGATAGCTCCATTGACAAATATTTTCCATACTTTATTATTATCCTTACTCTTCATATGACATTTTTTATTTTTCTTTTTGAGGCAGAGTCTCATACAGTTCATCTGGCCTAAAGTTTGAAATATAGGAAGGACTTGAATTCCTTCACTTCCCAAGTGCTGCAGTAGCAAGCACCATGCGTGAAGATTATCTTACATATTTTATAGTAGGCAATCTTTCCTTGACCTAAGATATTAGAGCCTAGGTAAATCTTTGTTCAAACATTCTTCCTTATGAATTGCTGTTAGCAAGTGATATACACAATTGAAGCTTTTCAGCTGAGGCAATTATGGAGAAGTTTGGCTTAAAAAAACAAAACAAAGCTTTTTTTTTTTGTAAAAATTCTAAGCAAGGTTAGGAGACTAAAAAAAAGATAAAAGCATCCTTATACTTACAAAAAACAGTAACATTAAGTTTTACATGAGTTGACTTGTATCTTGCTGCTAGCTTACCATTTACTTGTGTGAGTTTTAATTCTGGCGATGTCAGATAATACTGATCGCAGAGCATCTTTGCACACTCAAAGGCATCTGGAATAGAAATTTTTCATAACAATGAAATAAATTTATTTCAAGTACAGTTGTCAAGTGATTTCAATGTGTTTATTACCCTTAATCTAGAATTCTATTCACTGGAGAATTGGCTTATGTGTATGAAAAATGTCTTTTTAATATTTCATTAAAACAATATTTTATTGAAGTTGTACCAATAGCAATATGTGCACTTCAGAGATCAAATACAATATGTAAGAATATGGCACATGGACCACTATGTTTAAATTTTTTATAATACTATAAATGAGTGTTTATACTTCTGACACTCAAAAGCAAGGGATCTTGTTGGCAGACTTCATAAAGCATGAACAGAACACAGTGAGCACAAATTCATTTACAGAATCACCAACATTACAGATGTGCCAGCCATGCATTATACATTTTCAATAAGGGAAATATAGAGTCTAGAAATTACCTTGGACCACTGCCACCACATCACAGCTTGGGTCAATGCTTCCAATGTGACTTGGGTTTCCTGTCTTTGAGTCACTGAATATAAGGACTGTTAAAACAATAAGACAAAGGCATGTTATAAAAACCATAGTGGTGATTAGAACTGCCATGAAGAAAGGATGTGGGTCCCCAGTCATAGGCACAGCCTCAGCATGGCTTCTGTGCAGCACCCACACCTCTAGAGCATGTGTTGAGAAAGCCACTTACTGTGCTGGTTCATCAGCATCCGAGTAGAAATTCGGTTCATATAAAACCGGTCCAGAAAATACTGAAGGTTTTGATTGGTAACTGGGTCAAGTGTGCAGGTGTCTTTATACTCAAGGATCCCTTGAGCCATCGTTGGGACCACATTATGATGTCTGTTTCGAACTTTGATGAGTGTGTCTACAAAGCTAAGCCAGAATATTATAGTTAGTAGACATTAACGAAGTTTCCCATGTGTCGCTTTCTTAAGTTGCTTCAGAGAAAACTAACATTCTTTTTCAGCAACATTCCAAGAACAACCAATTATAAAATGCTGGATGATGCTACTTTCAGACTGTCACCACACACTCTTGTACTGTAGTGGAAGAGGCCGTTTCATGAGAGGGTCTGTGTGTGTCTAGGTTCCATGTGAAACCACTCACTGTATGACTGGCACACTCATTAAAAGTGTTCATTAAGCCTACTTACTAGAAAATAATTAAAATCAAAGATGACTCTATCATGACACTGTGAAAAACAAAACATTTGACGTTTCTTGTCAATTTAAAAATATTATTTATCAAGTTAGAAATTGTCACACAAAAAGGAAATGTGTAATCACCAATGAGGCAGAAGTCCACTAAAAGTTATGTTACAGTGAACTCTCCAGCAAACAGAATCATTGGACTAAATTTAAAGTGCATATGGAATTCCTTGGGAAACAAGAACTGTAAGTTCTCTATGTTCGTTCACACATAACACTCATTTCAGCTCGATGTTTCTTCACTTCTAAAACCATCAAGCCAAAATTTGTAAGTGGTAAAGAATTTGCTGTGGAAGTGGGTGCTCTTTAATTTAAAGGTCCAAAAACAAGATGACGGGGGCAGGAGAGATGGCTCAGAGGTTAAGAGCACTGCCTGTTCTTCCAAAGGTCCTGAGTTCAATTCCCAGGTACCACATGGTGGCTCACAACCACCTGTAATGGGGTCTGGTGCCCTCTTCTGGCCTGCAGGCATACACACAGACAGAATATTGTATATATAATAAATTAATTAATTAATTAAAAAAACAAGCTGAGGTACGTCCAGAAGAACTCGGATTTATAAACATGCATTTACAAGGAAGGCTTACTCTGATAGAACTTTCTGGTCTTCTGGGCTCTTCTCATGGAACTCCACCAAGTCCAGCAGGCTCTGGATGTACCTGACATGACAGAAGATTTAGAATTAATGTCAGATGCAAAGAAATGGCCACCAATAAAACACCTTTTGAAATTACTGGAAAGGGAAAAGGACCACTATGTTCAACATTGCAACTTTCCTTCAGGACATTGGGAAAGAAAACGCTAGGATGTTTTTAAAGCTGCAGTTCTCCACCTTTTGCTTTCCTAGACACTTTGGGTGACAGATGTTGTCATTTCTTCTACTGAGAACACTCATAATCAACTTTTGAGAAAAGTTGTATTTTTTCAGACTGTCGTCTTCAGGAGAGCCAGAGTCTTGACAATGAGCGCAAGGGTCTGCACATAGAATGCAGACTGCACTCGTCCTAAGGGCAAATCACAGTTTCTTCAGTCAGTGGCTGAAACGCTGTGCAGGACTAGGTGGAGTAGGGCACTTTATCTACCACTGTCTGTAGTGAATCTGTTCTCCAAAAACCCGCTTGCTAGGTATCAGTACTCTTAATTTCAAGACAAAATCATAGAAACTGACATTAAATGCTGACCATGTACTTTGTGTGTATTAGTTTAAGTCTTTAAAAAAAAATAAACAAACTAGGTTAGCTATAGACAACAACACTTGTAACAGTAGGTGGGGCAGTTGATGCAGAGAGGGTTTAAGACACTTGCTAAGACACTAAAGGAGATGCAGAGACAGAATCTGAACCCAAGGCTCACTTTCGCTGGTTACTAATAACAAAGAAGCAAAGATTAGACCCTCTCTAACTAGCAGACATTCTGACCTATTTCTAGGCAATGGGTTGTTTGTGCAGTTTCAGATTTAATCCTTTGTTATTTTGTAAAGCACAAAATAAAACTACGTATATTGACTGTTTTTCAAATTTCTCCCACACGTCAAAATTATATTATAGTGAAAGTTAGGTGAAGGCAAGTAGAGAGCACCTCAAGGCCATCCTAAGCTATATAAAGAGTTCCAGGAAGCTTCTGGCACACAGAAAGCTGTCTTGAAAGACAACAAGAAAAGAAACAAAACAAAAATAAAAGCACAATCTCCTCCCAAAATAAAGGAATATATTTTAGAGCATTAACAAAAGTCTATCCTTGATTTCTATCTATTTTAATGATAACCTGCCCTAAGTTAATACAAACTTAGTTATAACTTTCGAAACTACTTTCTGTCAAGACCACGTGTGATCCGAGTGTGATGCCAGCACGGCATAAGGAGAGCTACTCAGGTGAGACTAAGTGTGCCCCTTACCAGCTCTTTACCAGCTGCACAGAGGGGGTGTTCACCAGTCGCTGAGGGAGGATGTCAATCTCCTTGAGGATATTGGCTAGTCTCACGGGCAGTTCTTGCCGCAGAAAAGAAAAGGAGGTTCTCTCACAGGCATTTTCTGAACCTGCAGTGGATAAAACATGTTCACTTGGAGGGGGGATAGAAAATAAATATCGAATATAAAGGGCATTGGAAAATGATATCATAACCACAGTTAGGTTAGTGTTTATAAATACTTTAGGAATAGATATCTTTCATATAACTTTCTTTCCATTTCCTCCTTTATTCTTTTAAGAATGACCAATATAAGTCAATCACTGTTTATTTTCTTGCTGAGGAGAATTCACTCTGGAGGAATCAGACCACTCTCCATTTGTTCTATCCATGACAGCAGGGCCAGCCTTTCCCACAAAGTCAAAAACATTCTCTAGTGAGAACGGACTAAGAAAGACTGGGTGGAAGGAGGCAGAGGGATTTAGAGACTAACATTCAACTATATCAACATTAGCATCTTGAAATGTTCCTTATGGCCTCGCTGCAGAAAGGGAGTAACTGGCTTTATTTTAGAAGTAATGTAAACACTTGTAAAACATTAAAGGCAGAATGGTAAAGATGTTGGTTTGGCATGCTAAGAGGCCGACCGTGTAGGTGTGTGTGGAGATGTGGGTTAAACCTAGCAGTCTAAGATGAGTTTGTGTTATTAGGAAGTTGTACAACAGGAAGAACAGAGAAAGTTTCTAGTTCATTATTAAAACGGTAGCTGAAAGCAACCCATCTATATGTATATATTTCAACTCAAAGATCTAGACAGTCAGAAGAGGAAAGCAGGGTTTCAGGTGACCTACACTTGTGGTACAAACTGTCAGAAAGTAACCAAACTAGGATACCACACGGTGCACAGCCTTTTGGGGCTCCTGAGTTTCTCAGCCAAGTGGACCTCAGTTGTCCTAGCTCTGAGTTCAACCCTTCCTATCCTGGGACCTTCCCGGCCTCAGCGCCACCCTCCTGGACCCTGAGTCCCCTCTCACCAAAGTCCAGCAGCTGCTTCATGGACAGCGGGGACGGGCTGTAGCGCGAGAATAGCTCGACCTCCCTAGGCACCAGGCCAGCGCTGCTCAGAGAGCTGGCGCTGCGCATCACGAAGCGGGCTGCCTTCATCCTGACGCCCACCTAGGCTGGTCGTGGCTGGGACCCTTTGGGGAACGAGAACTGCGAGGCAGGAGTTCTGACGGGCGGGAGCAGGTGCTCTGTGGGCTCAGGGTCCCCGGTGCTCCAGGCTGGGTGACTGGTGGACACTCAGGTCTTCCCAAATCCCGCTGTCTTTTATCTACCTCCCAGCCCTCCCCACCTCTACTCCAACCGGGAGGAGTCACTGGGACTCTGAACTTGGAGCCACACCAATCCGCTCAGAGGAAGAACTTTGCGCTCCGCCCCTTGGACGCCGTCACCAGAAAGGCCTGGCACTGTGACCCTTGAGAGGCCTGACTTGGATACCCTGACCTGCCAGTGGCAAGGGGTAAGAGGAAGGCCAAGGAGGACTTGGGCGCCCGGGGTTGGGGGGAGGGCTACGGCGGGGCATCTGGAACGACTGGGACGATGTGGGCTGGAGTTTGCCCCCTTGGGACTCCAGGGGCTTCAGACCCGCCCAGACTCGTCCTTGTTTACAACTCCCAAGCCATCTCAATGTCAAGCATTCCTCGCCAGAAACTGTTTCCAAGAATCTGGGCTCTGAGAGCGCATTGGTGCTTGCTCAGAGCGGGACTTTTACAGTAGCCAGTAACCTGCTTACCAGTGTGTGGACTTCCCTGCCATTGGACCATTGAAGGAATGGCCACCCTATACTTTCCCCAACTTTCTTCTTAGCAAACAGCCCACCTCTTCAAGTTTAGAAACTGCCCTAAAAGTGCACTGGGGTGGAGGGTGAGGGCGAAAGGCCAGTTCGTTTCTCTCCCGGAACACTTTCTACCAGTTAATTAAATGCAAAATAAAAAGAGATTGCGGCCTGACTTTGTTTTCTTGCCGTTAGAGAATTTTTTTAACCGGCTCTTTGACTAAGACAGTCTAGTCTGCTCTCGAATGCCTCTCCTCCCCCACAAAATTGACTCCAAAAGCCCTCTCTTCATTATTTGACTGCCCTGCTGCCGAATGTAGCCCTTGTAGCATATTGCAATTCTGGGGGCTCTCTGGCATCTGTCCCTGACAGATTAGAACTCTGTCAGATGCTCCTCGCGTCCTACCCCACTTTCTTACTACTCAATATTTGCTCAGCTAATGGCTGCTATTGAAACATATTAGCCCATGACAAAAGTGTCATCCTAATCTCCTCCGCCCTTCCATCTGCTCTAAATGGGCTGTAGCCGAAGCCAGCCTTTGGGGAAGCTGGTAATGACTTGGTTACAAATGCAATGGAATGGGAACTAATGAGGAGATAAAGGCCGTTTGTTTTCAAAGATCCTGGTTAGCCTTGGACCCTTGTATTTAAGCAGGATCAGGTGTTACGGAGAAGTCGGAAGTCGTGGGTGACCCCAGAGCAAGCTCACTCTGCATTTTTCTCTATGAGATCTCACCCAGTCACAGGACTGATTTTCAATTTCTATCTCCAAAGCAAGCTCACCACTGGAGGCGATTCCAGCATTCTAATGCTTATCTGGCTTCTCCATTCACAAGACTAGCATCCATTTTTCTTCTTTCAAAAGCATCTCCATTACAGGGGATCTGATATAGTCCTGTCTAAGTCTGTGTCGACTTGTGTGACATGGTTAGAGACAGCACCCTGGCTTTCCTTCCAGTTCAACCTCTGTCTAGCCGTCACCTATAAATGCTAGAAATTATAATCGCCTTTCACCCAGGCATTTTGCTCAGATCTATGGGGAAAAGCCTGTGACGACATTCAACATCCATAGTCTTTCTGGTAATTAGGGTGTGGTGTGGGTTCTTCAAGACACTGAGAAATCATCTGGAGATGAATGAAAAGACATCAGCAACTGCGTGTTGGGGGGAGAAGAAGAAAGTGGCGAAACTAAATGTAACTTAATGTGTTGCAGCTTCAGCACTTATGCGTGAAAGGACTCCAGGCAGCGCTGAGCTGGCACAGAGACACCACCAGAACTCCCGGGTTGTGTTCAGAATCCTTCTTAATCTAAAGCACTGAGGACCAGAGATGTGTCCAGAGGGTCAAAATGAAACAAGACTCGTTGACAAAGCAGGTGAACGTAAGGTAAAAGTTCCCTTTCTATCTTAGATTACATCCCAAGCAATGGAAGTCCAGATTCACATTTCTTTCCACATACAAGATAAGGCATAGGGAAAATTGCACATATTTTAATCTGGTGAGGGAAGGAAACTGTGTATGATACGTAGGTCCCGTTTTCTTAGGTTCATTGTGTGCTCAGCCTTACTTACCCTGTGGTGCTATGAGGTGATTAAGGATCCGGTGGAGTCATATGATGCTCAGAGACGACTAAAGGCTAAGTGTGAACCGAGGTCCTCAACATTTTGTTGCCATGCTATCCCATCCAATAATATTTACCAGGTCGCTCTCAGCTTTCCTCTATGTCATTTCCATGCAGCGGTAGCTGTTGTTATAATTGGCAACACCAGTGCCAGCCGAGCCGGAATGGTCAGCTCAGGTTTTTACCTAGTTGGCTAATGTGTCATGTGGTACCATGATTAGAGACTGTCCTGTGATCTCTATGCTCAGATTGACTACAAATTTTGGAGGGAATTCAATTGTGACAAGGGTGAAACACAGACATTATTTGGGAATCATGGGTGTGAACCAATTCATGTGTTCATCTGAGTAAACACAAAGCATGAGAAATCTACCATCTGACTCAGTGCTGGGAAGGGGCAAACCAGCGGAACCTGCCGACGTAACAGCCCAGTTCCAACATATGGTTCTTTATATTTTCAGCTATACTTTAAATTTCACCTACATTAAATTGTTCCGCATTTTTTATGAAATCTAATAATAAATCATTGTTATAGGAGCCTTGAGGGTGTCACAGTTTGATCAAAGTTTTGGGTGGAGTCAAACTGGCAAAACCCTTAAAGAGAAGCCTATTCATCTATTCAATTTTTTCACATTCTAGGAAAATAGTTCAAGCAAGCAATGGAACACACACACACACACACACACACACACACACACACACACACCGATAACTCTAAAGCCATGATGAAAAATTAGCAGATTGACCATAGAACACTTATAGTTAAAAGATGACCAGTGAATTTAAAGAAAACATTTACAAAACATGTAGCAGATAAATGGTGATACTGAAAAATGTTTCAGTAGTATAAAAGCTGTCATAGTTTGTTCCCATTTGGTGTTGTAGACTTGGATAGGGAAATAGTCATTACCAAAGCAAATGGACACTGAGTTTGACATTAAGTTAGGATAAGAGCTATAAAGAAAATGCACATGAAGAACATGCGAGTTGGGGTGACCTTGGACTTGGTGGTCATGGATAGCTTTTTGGAGAGAATGACAGGTGAGATGGAGTAGCTTTCTTTTGGGCATATAGAAAATGTTCATGAAAGCATATTGGTGTAGATAATTAGGCAGTTTGGGGCCTCATATTTCTTGGAATTCTGATCACTTAAAAGACAGTAAGCTCAGGAGCTAACCTAGATGTCTTGGTGGCTGCAACACCATCAATTGTTAAGTGCCTCAGACTCACAGTGGATGGCCGAAAGCAGTGCTCACTTAGTTTTAAATCTATGAGACTTTCATTTAATCCACAGTGTAAAAATTATTATAACTAAAGGCATTAAAGCAACCATCTACAAGAAAGACTCAATCAATGTGTGATAGGGCCGGGCGATGGTGGCGCACGCCTTTAATCCCAGCACTCGGGAGGTAGAGGCAGGCGGATCTCTGTGAGTTCGAAACCAGCCTGGTCTACCAGAGCTAGTTCCAGGACAGGCTCCAAAGCCACAGAGAAACCCTGTCTCGAAAAACAAAACAAAACAAAACAAAAAAACCAATGTGTCATAGGCTGTGATGACACTGATCACGCCGGACAGCAAGCAGCAATGCTATTGAAGTCAAGGGCATTTGGAGGGAGAGCTAGGTTGGTGATCAGGGAGGATGATCTTGGAAGGATGAGTAAGAGTACCAAATGATTGGTAGGTGGTGAGGAAAGGTCTCTGTGTCCTGACAGGTATTAAAACTGCAGACATACAAGAGAACTAATGACTGGTTTAGTCTGCCTATTGCCTAGAGCACCCTGAGAGAAGAGAGAAGGGGAGGTTGTGATATTTGCTTAAATTTATTAACAACAATTGAATTCCATTAAACTTTATTGAGGACTTATTGTGTAGCAGGTCCAAGACAGGTGCTGGGGCCATAAAGATAAAAATAAGACAATTCTGCCTACGAGTACAGTAGAAAGACATGTAAGTAATCTTAAAAAAAATGTCCTCAGCTTTGTGTAAATGGGGAGTGTAGAAGGAACTGCGGGCAGGCCTGCTTTTTATCCCACCAGGCTCCTTCATAGCTAGCTTATCCCCAGAAATAACAACACACAAACTGTATTCATTTAAACACTGCTTGGCCCATTAGTTCCAGCCTCTTATTGTCTAATTCTCACATTTTGATTAACCCATTTCTAGTACTCTGTGTAGCACCACGCAGTGGTGTCTTATCAGGAAAGATTCAGCATGTCTGACATGGTGGCTGGCTTCATGGCAACTGTCCCAGAGAGGAGAGGCATGGTGATTCTGAGGCATCTGCCTCTCTCCCAGCATCCTGTTCTGTCTACTCCACCTATCTAAATCCTGCGCTATCAAAAAGCCAAGGCAGTTTCTTTATTAACCAATGAGATTACTCCATCAGGGGAGCAGTTAGAAAAGACATCCCCAAAGCAGGAAACACCACGTATGTTTTAATTCCTCATATACAAGCAAGAAAAAAAGGACATGGGACTAGAGAGGAAGAGAACTAAGAGGAAGCCACTGTTTTTGTAGGACCTCTGTGCTTCACAAAGACCAGAATGAAGTTTACTTATTTAGTTTGTTAAAGTTCCCTTGTGTTCTTAGTCTGTGTTACTGGGGGGAAAGGGATTTCGTCACTGAAAGCAATACCAAAAGTCAGGCAGATGGGTTGGACTGACCGCAAAACAGCTCACATTATGAGCTTTTTTGGGAATGTGTTTACTAATGAAAAACCGTGGGAGAGTCCTGACTACCAGGGAAGGGAAGGCGAGAACTCAGTCACTGCCGAAAAGTGAAGTTCTGTTCCCAGAATTGTCACTGAAAGCTTTCTTTGCTAGCCTCCAGCGGCAGCTCACTTCCCCTTGGATAGGAGACTTCTGGAACAGGTTTTGTCTCATTCTCCACTTTCTGACACACTTCAAGATCACAGCATTTCACACACACAGGAAGACCAACTCATTCTTTGTTTTCCCTTGTGACTCCAAACCAATCAGAGAGAGAGAGAGAGAGAGAGAGAGAGAGAGAGAGAGAGAGAGAGAGAGAGAGAGAGAGAATGAATCCTGAGGATCTTGACATTTTTGCAGTTGGACAGAAGAGTGTTTGTCACTTCCTAACTTGTTATTCATGTTTCTCCCAAGAATTTTTCCAATTACATTTGATGTTTGCTTTTATGAAACAATGAGGGAAAACAAACACTGGAAATGAAAAATTAACCAAAGAAGAAAAATAAATGCATAATAAGCAAACAGAAACATGTTCAAAGTAATAATGGATAAGAAGATAAAAGTAAGATGTTAATGCATTATTTTTCTGCCATCAGATTGGCAAATGAAAGAAAAAACCTGATGGAATCTGCTGCTAAAGCTTTGAGCATGTTTCTGGTTACTTATTATGCACTTATTTTTCTTCTTTGGTTAATTTTTCATTTCCGGTCATTCAATTCCTATCATTTGTGATAACACCGAGGGAACCAGAAGACATTGAGTCTGGTGAAAAAAAAAAAAGCTAGGCAGGGTCACAAATCCTGTGTGATCTTGCTTGTGTGTGAAATCTGGGAAACTGAAGCATCCAAACAGGGAGTAATATGATGGTTACCAGAGGCTCAGGGGCTGGAGACTGAGAAGATGTCAATCAAACCCACAAAACGTCAGCATTACGAACACAAAAGGTCTCCTTGCACCATGCCCCTTATTATAATAATGGATTGCAAGCATACTTGAAAATTACTGAGTACATTTTATGTTCTTACCACAAAAAACTGCATGTAAAGTAATATGTTGGTTTGTTTCATTCAATCATTCCACAATGTTTTGCAAGATTGTGTGCAGACCATGCATGGAATACTCCTTGAAAATTAAACTAGAAAATTTTTAAAAAGGAATAGATTTGGTGTTAAATATAAAAAAATTATGGTTAAAGCTTCGTGTTTTTAAGGTACAACTTGGTGAGCTTATGCTACTGTTTCTATTCAGCTCTGTCTTGTAGAGCCTGGCACACTCAGCTTTGCATACCTAGAATAGATGCAGACAAATGGCATATACATGTATCATCTTAGAAAAAACCCATTTGAAATTGGCTTATATGTAGATAATGTAATCTAATTTTTATTTAAAAGATAGAGAATATAAGGAGATAGTGTGCATGTGAATATGAACTGAACTGAGCCCAGTGTCTCAGGAGCAACCATAACAAATATGGCATTGCAAATAAATACAGCAGGAATTTTCACTTCTTACTCTTCAATTCCTCCTTATATTCTCCATGGTGCTTACCTCAGGGCATAGTGCATCAAAGCCAGCAACAATCCTTATTTCTTACGTGGAAGACTCCAAAGCTTGTCCTGCTCTGCCTTTGGTTCATGTGGCTGTGACAGTCTTGGATAAATGTTCTGACTTTTCCACATAGTCAAGCACTCACATTCAAGCACCGGGTCATCGGGAAGACACATATTCAGTATAAGTAATCTTGTGGTTTCTTTGCTTAACTCAGAGCAGGATTAAGACAGGAATTATATCAGCATTGCATTGAGTAAGTCAGTTCTTAACAGTCTGAGGACAGAGCTCTAGATGTTCTCCAGAAAACTCTGGAAACACCAGTTGAGTCAAGCACGTTCTACAGGTGGTGGTTAGTCCTTCAGCACCCCTCCGGGACTGCTGCACTACAAGCAGATGGTTACCTTCTTTCCTGTTTGGTCTAACTGAGCCTTGCCACCCAGAACTCAGATGCTGGTGAATTAGTTACCAGCTTAGAGAGATGTGATGCTTCTTACTCCTGATCCAGGAGTCCAAGTGGACTGCGAGTGGCACCTTCTGGATTTCTGAGCCTTCCTTTTACAGTACAGAAGGGCAACCCCGTAGCACAACTATCAGAGAAAAAATCAGAATCATTCTACTTAGTGCTCTACTCTGTTCCCTTTCAAGAGTGAACAGAGAGAGTTAGCAGGAAGCATGATCTTGGTAAGCTCAATTTGAACAGACATTTCGGCTTCATTTGCCTAGGGTTGATAAATACTATTTTTTTTCAACTAGGAAATTTTTTTTACATAGACTTTTTGCTATTCCATTTCTAAGAATATCTGTTTTCTTTGTTGGTCAAAAAGCAGGTAACATGCAAACTGAATTGAAAACATACCAAACTTTCCTGCGTACTCAATATTTTTGTTTCTTCAGTGATACTGATGTTTTACAATGCTCTCTTACATGTAGACTTCAGTCACACAGAGAGAAACTAGACTGCTTTTGTAAGCATCCAGGCAGGAGGAGTGAAAATATTCTAGAGACACCGGTTCCTTTTTGTTTCATTTGTTTGTTTGTTTGTTTTTCAAGTCAGAGTTTCTCTGTGAAACAGTGCTGCCTGTCCTGGCACTCGCTCTGTAGACCAGGCTGGCCTCACATTCACAGAGATCTGCCTGCCTCTGCCTTCCGAGTGCTGGGATAAAGCAGCCACCCCCTGGCCTTGCTCTCTCCTTTTGGCTACCAGACTATTGAAACAATGGTCCTCAATGGGCTGGAATTTCTCCTAGAAGTTTGGAATTGCTCCTGAAGTCTGGTGTCAGCCATAGAAGGAATGTCTCTCCCAGGAAGAGATTTCACACAGTTCTAACTACCTCTCGGATTTCCTGGCCTGCAAGACTGGGGCTGGCACTCACCTCTACCAGAACTGCGGAGCTATGCCTACCTCCCAGTCCATATTCACACTCCAAGGCTAGACTTGCAATGCAAGGACTGTACTTCTTGACAAGGTGGGCAACTGAATACATCTTCTCTGTTTTATTTCTTGTCTCTTTAATTGCCCTATGGAGATTTGTTAGGGCTACTGGGCCCCAGGCTCTGACCCTAACATCTCCACGAACGTCTTCAATTTTAATAATCATCATACAGACACAGGATCTTTTCCTTATTTAGAACTTTTGCTCCAAAAATAAACTTGAGGATTCAAAGTGCTGAGTTCAAAAACCATGCTTATGATCTTGAGTGACAGATGGGATCTGGCTGGACTCGAACAACCAGAGCTGGGGCTAAACAGGACACAGGTATGGAGGAAGGGAAGGTTGTGGCTCTCCTTTTCCGTTCTTCCTCTGCTCTTTCCACACTGGGATCACCGACTCTTCCTTCGATGCCCAGGCTCCCGAAAATGTGCTGTTTGGTCAAAAAGACTCTCTGCTCTGCCAGGGCAGAGACTCACCTCTTGTTTGAAAATAAAGAACTTCCTGCCCCACAGTTTTCATCAGGATTATTTCAGAAGAAAGAAACTGCTGGCCTTGCAGAAGCTGAGTAGGTACCTCGTTGCTCTCCAGAGCCAGATAAAGTAGATGAAAGGTCAGTCACACGCCCACGCCAACAGCCCGGTCTGCACCGCCTGGCAGCACAGTCAACAAGGGGAAGTTTAGTAGGTGAAGGGTCACTCTTCGGCAATAATAACTTTCCATGCATCAACTCTCAGGCATCTCGGTTCTGTTTGTGGAACTAGAGCTCTCTAGGGGAAAGGTCACACGGAACAGAAGTGGCCCTAGAATAGCCCATGCCTAATTCCGGCAGCTTCCAAGATAGGAGACTAAGCTCATACCCCATGGCTTTTCTAAATTCTGCTGCCCAAGTGGAAAAACAGCTTGTAAAGTGGTGGAGGGAACACCCAGTACCGACTAAGAGGAATAGAACAGCCTGCAGGCTCACAAGTTTATGTTAGGTAAATAGTATGCATAGCAGAAAGGGGAGAGATTCCTTTTAAAAGTCCATTTTCATAAATGAACCTGTGGGGTTTCTTATTATTTGTTCAAGACCAGAGCAGCAGTTGGTCCTCAGGCAGGGCCAGCGAAGACACTTGAAAGTGTGTCTTAAAAACCTGGCTAGGAGAGCCAGCAGAGGCACAGAGCAGACCGTGATCCACACTGAGAGCTGTGTTGCACAAGCAGGCCATGACATCAGTTTCTAGATCATGAGTGTCTGGGGCTGGAGAGATGGCTCCAAGATTAAGAGAACCTATTGCTCTTCCAAAGGACCTGGTTTGAACCCCCAGCATCCACATGGCAGATCCCAACTGTCTGTAACCCCAGTTCCAGGGAACCTGACACCCTCACACAGACACACATGCAGGCAAAACATTAATGTTCCTAAAATAAAAACAAAATTAAAAAATGAACAGGAACAGAGGCAAGAAGTATGCTTATGATGAGAGTTTTAAAATCAATACTTTTCTTTCAGATGTGTGTGGACTGATATAAGTTCTCTGTTCAAGATGCTAGAATAAAAACTGGGATCTCAAGGCCCCTCCCTTGCTCCTGGCACTATGAAGTTGGCTATTAGATTTTTGTTTTTGTTTTTTGTTTTTAACAGGCTCTGGGTTCTATAGGACATGGAGGTCTACCATGACAGGCTACCATGACATTGTTTTAAGAGAGACCTTGCAACCAAGGTTCCATTCAGATGGTTTCTAGAGTCAGACAAACATGAGCTGCCACCCCTGAAAGATGTGGATTGATCGTGACCAACATATCACGATGAATGTATTCAAAAGACAAAGACCTCACTAGCTCACAGCCCAGGTGAAAATTTACCCAATGTAAACTCCACTGGAGGAAAACTGGATCAGCTAAGATAGTCATGTTTGCTCTTCATATTACAAGGTAGTAGGCAGACTGTCCTTGATTGGGGCAAGGACGGGCAGCTGGACGGACCGCACTGTGAGAGGATGGGGAATGAGTACTGAACGATCACATGACTAGTGCTAGGGAGAAATCCAAGAGAAAGAGATGGAGGTAGCAATGGTCTACTTTCTCCATGAGTTACTGTCCTCTTATTTTTCTTTTGATATTCTTTTAAATGACTACTGAGTTATGCACACCCTTCTTTGTTAATGGATATTACATTTCAGGGTGCAGTCAAAGAGTTTATGCACTACAACAACTTGGTAGCAGATTGGAGGCCACTCTTCTTAGACATATTTACGAGATCTTCAAATAGCTGGGCTTTCCTTGTCTTCCGTATTTTGATACAGATTCTAATGAAACTCTTACTTTCCTTCTGTCCCAGCACTGAAGAACTAATACAATATATTCTGTCCTTCAGAGAAAGATGTCTAATATTTTCAATATTTTGATTTATAGAAGAATTTCTCAAAGCCAATGAATAATAGCATTTGCCCTTTCTCAAGAAGGAAAGATTTGCCATGTTCTGGCAACCAAAGAAATAATTAAGCTAATTTCTCCACAGACCTTGGAAAAAGTGGCAACAAATAATGGATTTGTCCTTTAAGAAACATTTTAAACAAGCACCACACTGTCTACAGAGCCATTTAAGACAGTTCCAGATCAGCCATCGGTTGTTTTTCTCATTAAGGCTGTGTTTATATTGCTCTGAGTATCATAGGAGACATATCAGATAAACAACACCGGAAAGAACTGGTGAAGTATTGATTTTTCTTCAGCCTAAAAGTTTACTAAGTAGGTGAAAAATAATCTGCCTTTGCTGTAACATTTTCCTGAGGTCTTGCTGGCAAGCAGCACATGTTTTTCTTTTAGCACCCAAAGTTTAGTTACTAGAAAAGCCAAGGACATGCTGACAAATTAGACCTCCTAGAAGAACATTAGGCTCATTTACGTGTGAATGCTTTTGTCTTGTCACCCCCGTAGCTTCAACATCCTACTTTTCACCCCAAGAGTACACTTCTGTGTCCACACTACTATTAATCACAAAGGGTGGCTATGGGGATCTCAGCAGGCCTTGCATCCCAAACTGTGGTCCTTTAAACCAACATGTGCAGTGTTTTGTAACAGGGAAAGATGGGTTGAGCACAGAGATCCCAGGCTCTTTATCTCGTTCTTTTTAAATTTTTTTTCTGAAATTAAAATACATATACATAGTTCCTCCTCCTCTCTTTAAATATTTACTGACCAAGAAACTTAGGGAGAGAAAAATCATTCATTTATCTGACACAGTTTCCACTTGAATAAAATGTTGTCTCAGATGACCTAAGGTCTTCTTATTTTACCATCTCGCCCACTCCCTTCCCCACAGGAGGAGCTGAAATCCTTATTGCCTTTCCTTGATTTGTGTTCACTGAGCATAAGTCACTTCTCCAAGCAGGAACATCCTTACAGCATCCCCGGCCTACGGCTGTCTCGTTGCTGCTAGACTCCTTTAGGTGACAGGGTGTCTCTGAGTGATCTTCATAGCTTCGCAGTGTAGCCAAAACTACTATTATTTTTCCTCCCTTGATTTTTATAGGCACTTGTCACAGCGATAAAAAAGCCGTGGCTAACGCACTCCTGTAATGTCTTCACCTACCATTTGGGAGATTCTTGGGTTCCTGTTGGAAAACAGTACCATTTTGTTTTGTCATGAAAGAACAGTTGTTTGCCTCCCATGAAGGATGTGGGGATTTGGATCAGACTCCTTGCTCCTTCCCTAATGCAGTTTTAAAAACTTAATCATTTTTAATTGTGTATATGAGAGGGTCTGTATAAGTGAATGTAGCGCCCTAGGAGGTGAGAAGCATTGGGTCTTCCTGGAGTGGCACTGAGGGTATCTTTGAGCCACATGATGCTGGGCACTGAACTTGAATCCTCAAAAAGAGTAGTGTGCTTTCTTAATGAAAGCCATCTCTCCAAACCCTCTAAGGAAGTCTTGAATCTTGCGTGAGTATTGCAGGCACGAGGATGCTTCCAGGTGCTGACCATTCATTGTTATCAATAGAGACAGGGCCGTGAAGACCAAATGGCTTCCAGACATGGACCTGCTAAGTTTCAAAAATTCCTACTCCAGAACTCCCAGTGTCTTTATGGAACCTTAGCCTATTACCACTCAAAGATTTTGTGAATAAATTTTCTTTTTAATTAAGATAGTACAAGTCAGGAATAACTACAGACTTACAGACTAGCTCTAGAAGCTGACAAGGACCATCATTCAGGAGATTATAGTCAGCCTCACGCCCCAAGGCTGGCCTCTGACTCCATCCGCAGCCGCCTGTCTCGTAGACCCACAGTCACACTTTTTGGCTGCAGTGCCTCCCTTGCTTCTTATTCTTTACACCATTCCCTCAACAGTGCTGACCAGCATTGAATGGGTTTATGATGCAGTAAAATTGTGGTTTCGGTTGAGCTTGCTGTCGATCTAAATCCTGATACCTGGTCTCCACAAACATAGACACTTAAGTGATTGGTGCTTCAACCTTAATAAGGGCTTTTTCCTTAAATCTCCTTGATTTTTGCCTGCCCAAAACTTAATGAATTCCAATTTCCAATATAAGAAAACCAACTTGTATCATATGCAATTTGACAATTCTGAATTGTTATTTGACTAAAGCTGTTTATAAGGAGAAGGACAAAGCAAAGCTTTCTGTATGAGCTCTAGAAACCATTTCTGTAAGAAAATTTGAAGGAATAGTATCACGCTCCAATGTGGATGGGAAATTATGCATTATTAAGTTGTCCTTTTGGAGATTTAAAATACATATATTTTGATAGTTATAATTTTAAATAGAATTTAGTTAACCATCTATCTCTTGACAGATAGCCTGGGCTGTGTAAGAAAGGTAGCTGAGCAATCCAGTGGACGTGGTTCAGTAAGCAGCATTTCTCCATCCTTCTCTGCGGTTTTGGCTTCAGTTTCTGCCTCCATGTTTGTGCTTGAGCTCCTGGCTTCCTTCAATGGATGATGGATTGTAACCTGTAGGCCACAAACCCTTTCCTCTCCAGGTTGCTTTTGGTTATGTTGTTTATCCCAGCAATAGAGAACAAACTAGGACAATATCTTTTGCTTAAATACGTTGAAATAGGCTGACTTTCTTAGTAAGGGTTTCCATTGCTGTGAAGAGGCTCCTTAACCATTGTGTTCTTATAGATGAAAAACATTTATCGGCATGGCTTACATTGTCAGAAGTTTAGTTCATTTATCATAATGGTGAGACATGGTGGTATGCAGGCAGACACGGTGCTGGAGAAGGAGCTAAGTCCTACATCTTGACCCACAGGCAACAGGAAGTGGTTTGAGATGCTGGGTATGACTTATGCATGTATGAGATCCCAAAGCCCACCCCCATAGTGACACACTTCCTCCAAAAAGGCCATACCCACTCCAACAAGCCACTTCCCCAACAGTGTCACTTCCTATGAGCTTATGGAGACAATTACATTCAAACTACCACACAGATAAAGGTAAACTTTTGGTTTGTGGTGATTCCCAATGTGAAATATGTAGATAAGTTATTAAGTCTCTGAGGTCTACTGGGCCGGCCACAGAGACTTCCTTCATAAATTATCTTCTGTTTGTGTGCAAACTCAGACCTCAAATATGTTTTCAAACCCTCTTTCAAGATTGGTTTAGTGAGTTTGGTAGAATTATCTCAGTGAATGTTTGAGGGTTATGGCTACTCCATTAGCTCTCTATCTTCAAAGTATTCTCTTTCAGTTCATGTACTTGGTCTCATTTATGACACACACACACATCAATAATGAGGAGCATTAAGATTGTGACTTCTTGGAGAAACCAGACTTCAAAAACTAACTTTATTTTATTTAGTTGAACTTTATTTTTATTTACATATTTTTGAATCTCATATTTCATAGGCTTACCTCAGACTCACTATGTAGCTAAAGATGACCTTGAACTCCTGATGGTTCTGCCTCTATGTTGTACGTGCTGGCATCACAAGCATGCAAGCTACACCCACTTCAGATGGTGCTGAAGCTTGAACCTTTGGCTTTATGCATGCTAGGCAAGTATTCTACAAATCAAGCTATAGCCCAGACCCACAAAATGGGTTTCTTTTAGGCATTTTCTTCTAGTAAACCCACCATACCTTGAAACTTTGACAAGTCATAATGCACACTATCATATAATCTACCAAATATCATAGTTTAAGATTAGCTAAAGAATGCACTGTGGAGTATTAGCTGTCCCCTTGAGACTGTGACAACTGCGAGCCAGGGCTGGCATCTGCTATCCAACATGTAGAGAATGTCACATCACATAATGCTAGCAGTGAAGGGGAAGTCAGACTGAAGCAATTTCTATTGAATGCACACCACTTTTGCATGACAAACTCAAATACTTGTTAGGGTGAGTTGTCCTAAGTGGTGGTTGGGTAGGTGAATGTACACACATATACATACATAGTACTTTGAATATACATTATTGATTTTTCTTGTCTATGTTTAATATTTTCATTTCTTAAATAGTGTCTTTGATAGAAGCTTAGAATTTTGAAATCTAATTGTTTATTTAGTGTTTCTATTCTCATTATTAATATCTAGCCTTTCTAAGGGCTCTTTGCCCACCGTGTGGTCACTAACACAGAAGTGAGTGTTCTTTTGTGTTGGCTCATCTCAGTCACAGTGTCTGAGACTGTCTCATTCTTCCCTATGCTTCTCACATGCTCAATATTAGTTGTCTGAAGAAGCCTCTAGTTGTCTATTATGGTAAGACAATAGCTGTGCTCAATTTCAAAAGATCAGAGAGAAGATTACAGTTCCTAAACCCTTAAACTGGAAGGATGCTAAGGGCCTTCCTTAAGTTGCTTGCATAAGGCTCCCTAGGATAGTATTTATCAAATCACCTTGGGGGCTAAATTCAAGGCACAATCATCCTTTTTCATCTACTTGCTTATCTGTTTTCCATCTTATCCTCCCATATGCATTAGACTAATATTTTTTATAAAGGTCATCAGAGATGAATGAATGAATGATCTTAAGGTTTCTGTTGCTGTGAAGAGACATCATGACCACAGCAAATCTCATAAAGGAAAACACTTAATTCGATCTGGTGTTAGCAGTCAGGCATTATGTAGGCCTGCCCTTGGGGACCTAGAAGACTATGTCATCAACTATAACCACTCCCTATGAGCATATGCTTGCTAGCATTTCAGGCATTGTGCTAGCCTACCCCAGGGTCCTTAGCTGTAGCCACTGAGAACATCCCCGGCTCGCATATGTTGTCAGCATTCAGGCAGATACCTGGCCAGCCCAAGGTCCTACAGCCGCTATATCACTACGTTGTCTGTGTGCATGTGCTGTGTTGCTGTGCAGTCTCTGTGCTCATTCACTAATCCCTTTTAAAAAACCCATTCCCCTTCCTTTTTCCTCTGCTCCTCTGAAGAGGCAGACAGGCATTTGTGCCTCTCTGTTCCAGTTATCCCTTCTCTCTTTTACCCAATACACCTCCAATGTGAGAGTTTGTTGTATGGTGTAATTCATCTTTGCCTTTTCTTTTTGAAATTATAACCCCTTGCTTACAGTGTCAGAGGTTTAGTCCATTTTGTCAGGGTGGGAAGCAAGGCAGCGTGCAGGCAGACGTGGTGCCGGAGCAGGAGCTGGGAGTCCAACACTAGAAGTTCTAAGGCAGGAAGAGAGTGACACTGGGCCTAGCTTGAGCACTGAAACTTCAAAGCCCACCCCCAGTGACACACTTCCTCCAACAAGATAACACCGTCTCCAACAATGCCACAACAACTAATAGTGCCACTCTCTAAGGGCCTGTCTGAGCCGTTTTCATTCAAACCGCCACAGAATGGAGTCAGTAGGTCCACATTGCAGTGTGACCGACCCTAATGACATGAGTTTGGGATTTGTATTTCTTACTGCTTCAGACTGGAAACCTTCCCTGTAACGTTCATCTACTACCACACTGTATTATCCATTAAGTTACTCTGTGGTATAAGGCCTTTGTATGGAATTGCAGAGTATGTTATCTTAAGATGAGACAAACCATCTCTTTCTCTATTTGAATGAAAATCGGGATCCTCTGAAACTTTAGTGTTCGCTCTTTCCTGGGTAAGGGAGGATTCACGATAGCACTAATGGGGAATTATTGAGAAGATTGCTTTTCTCTGTTATTTCCTCTCTAGCCTTTTAGATGGGTAATTAACAACAGAATATTGGGTTTCTGAGATTGTTGCCTAGTAGCATAAGGTCAGTTAAAGCAGACCTGTGGGCATCCTAGGAAAGGGTATCTTTTACTGGTGTTTACCGTTCAGGTACTGCAATTCACACTAGGTGAAAACTGGCGTGACAGCTCTCAGCTCAGATGGGGCTCAGAAGAAAACAGATTCTGCTTTGCTTAAATTATTTTCGATTGACTGGGTAAGAATAAATTAAAGGTCCTCATAGGTAATAGCTTCTGAATTCAATTAATAATGTCATCAGGCAGCTGCTTTCTCTTTTTTTCCTCCTGAAAGTATAGAAATGATACCAGGCTATCTAATTGATATTTTTATGAAGGTTTTTGACTGACAGATTGAGCCAAACTCTTCCTCTGCCTCACTCACACTAACACAGGAATCAGAAGAAATGTGTAATTGCCTCACCATGGGAAGACTCTCGGTTAAAATCTTACACGTCAGTCAGTTAATCCTTTTGTCCACTCATTTACACACTGATTTATTGAACAAACATGCATCTCTTGACTGGGTGAAGTTTCACTACATCAGGATTTAATACCTACCCACCTGGGATTTTGTGTTTACGCATCACCCTGGTTTTCTAGGCTCTAATCTTAAAGCAATCAGGGCTGACAGATAGTTAAGTTCCCAGAATGATGGACAATGTATATTGTACTTTAGATGAGAACTAAATGGGAGGAAAGAAGAGATAGAGGAAGGGGAGAAGGGATAAGGAGGATGTCAAAACCAGGGGATTAAAGACACAGTCCCTTATATTTTCTTCATTTTGGGAATTGTGGGATGTCGGGTAGGAGCAGGCTGGAAATATGCATGCCCATTAGGTATGCCTTTCTTTTTTTCTTTTCAGGACAAGTAAAAAGGAGTCTCTTATCCAGGGTTGTGAGGTTGAAGAATGCAGGCCCATGTCCACCTTGTCTGACAGTCAGAGTTTGGAGGCTGACAGGCATAATTACAGCTTCTAACTCAGGAGGTGGTTGCCTGGCTCTTTTGAGGCTAAGAAAGCTTGGTGCCATCCTGATGGGTGGTCATGATATGCACATGTGCTTCTGCTCCTTTTTTTGTAACTGTGAGGTCACCTAGGGAAGGGCTGTCTTCAGTGCCTGTGACCTAGAGTACTTGACTTGGGGCATCTGGCTACAGGGACAACAGAATGCTGATGATTGGATGTCTCAGAGTTGACTGTGTGAGTTATCCTTTTGTACCATGTTAGTAAAGTCTTTTGTTACCTTCTCCCCCAGTTTACGTTGGGCATAAAAGCTGTGGAAAAATAAAAGTGGGTGAATTACAGTCACTGGAACAGCCTCCCGATACTTTCTGTGTTTTCTGTCTTATTATTTTTATTCTTTACTTGTATTTTTTCAGTTCCCATGCCCCTACCCTGCTGCACATTGATGTGAATTTATGCTATCATAAACTTTGATGCTAATAAGTAGTTTGCACTCTGGATAAACAAAGATGAAAAATAAGTGATACAGGTACAACAATTTGCCGCTTAATATATGTACAGGAATTTCTCTTCTGATGTGTAGTGCTGAGGCGAGCAGGCCTGCTTTTCATCCCACCCAGCTCCCACATGGCTAGCTTAACCCTGGAAATAATTACACGGAAACTGTATTCTTTTAAACACTGCTTGGCCCATTAGCTCTAGCCTCTTACTGGCTAACTCTCACATCTTGACTAACCCATATTTAGTAATCTGTGTAGCACCACAAGGTGGTGGCTTACTGGGAAAGATTCAGCATGTCTCACCTAGTGGCTGGATCCATGGCGCCTGACCCAGAGAGGAGAGGCATGGCGATTGACTAACTTCCCTTCTTCCCAGCATTCTGGTCTGTCTACTCCAGCTATCTAAATCCTGCGCTATCAAAAAGCCAAGGCAGTTTCTTTATTAACCAATGAGAGTCCTCCATCACTGATAAAATCTTTTAAGCATTCCTATAACATGGGGTATATATGAAGTTAATATTTAATAGTTACATAAGGATAATTCTTCCAGTTCCTTATTTAAATGTCATTAGACCTTGTTTTGATCAATGAAGCATTTATAAACTCATTTTAGGAAAAGAACAGATTAGTCCCATTAAATTGAAAGAATTGTGATCATACAAAGTATAGTCTCTAACTACGATAAAATTATAAATGAGTATCAGAAAGCAGTTTATACTATTCCTAAACATATGGATGAAAGTTAAAGAGACCATTTAAGGACACAGTCAGGAAAATTAGGAAATCCATTTTATTAATGAGTTTTGTTTATTACAAAAATGAGATTAAGTCACCATGTATTAATAAAGAACTCACACAATGTAACTACCTCACTTTCTACTTTAAAATAAGAAAAACAATGAAAAAAGCTAATCTTAAGATAAAAATAATAAGGAAAATAACAAAAGTAAAAAAAAATGAAACAGAGAATGAAAAATCATTTAAGTCATGTATGCTAGTTCTATAAAACCATGAACAAAATTGATTACAGTAATCCAGAAATCTGTGAAATGTTATTGAAAGCAATTTGAGTTAACATATAAACAACAAAATATCCTGTGTACGTGGTTAGAAGAAGTCTTCATGTTGGTAAGCTAGCAATGTATCTGAGTTATCTACATATTTGCAAAAGTGATGAACTGGACTTAAACTATGCATCGAAATTCAATGAACCCAAAATAATCAAGAGTGTTGTAAAACAAGTTTCTCAACTTCAAGTTGAGAAAGCTACAAATAGTTAAAGCAGAAGTTTTACTGCTGTAAGAATGGGGGGGGGGGAGTAGCCGGGAGGTGGTGGTACACGCCTTTAATCCCAGCACTTGGGAGGCAGAGGCAGGCGGATCTCTGAGTTCAAGGCCAGCCTGGTCTACAAGAGCTAGTTCCAGGACAGGGTCTAGAAACTACAGGGAAACTCTGTCTTGAAAAACCAAAAAAAAAAAAAAAAAAAAAATGGGGGGGTTGCTGGAGAGATGGCTCAGCGGTTAAGAGCATTGCCTGCTCTTCCAAAGGTCCTGAATTCAATTCCCAGCAACCACATGGTGGCTCACAACCATCTGTAATGGGGTCTGGTGCCCTCTTCTGGCCTGCATGCATACACAGAGACAGAATATTGTATACATAACGAATAAATAAATATTTTAAAAAGATTGGACATATGGATCAAGTGACTAGAGCTGAGACTCACTAGTACCCCTCCAACATATTGGCAATCAGTTGGCAGAATGGAAAAATAATTAAGTAGAGGAAAACATAGCTGTTTCAACAAATAACATTGGAATACCTGGCTGATGATCCTCCAAAAAGTGGAGTTGACACATACCCAATTCAGTTCACCCTCACCATTCCTGAGGGTGATCTCTCAGGGATCCCTAGTTCCTGATCTTGCTGGGGGTCTCCATTTGTAGCATAACACCTGCTATATGCACTATGGTATGGTTTGCAAGTTGGGCAAGGGCCTGGAGATTGAAAAAAAACACACACACACACAATGAGAGAGAGAGAGAGAGAGAGAGAGAGAGAGAGAGAGAGAGAGGGGCCAAGAATGTCCCTTTATTGTGTTCCAGGATAATTTATATAGGGTCTCCTTGACTAAATGGCCACACCCTAACTCTCAGTTGCAAGCCACCAGAATCCACTCCCCTGCCATCAGGAACTCCTAAGAATCTTGTGCTCAGAGCAGCTGCAGGCATAGGAAAACAAGTTGTTTACTCTGTCAGGCTAGGTGTCACAGGAAATTCAGGGTCTAGGGATCCACAGTTCCCAACAGCTAAACACACAGTCATGAAAATTTGAGTTCAATACCAAGCATTCATGTTAAAAAGCCCAGAGATGCCATGCATGTGTGTAATCTCAGTAATGTGAAACATAAAAGAGATAGATGTATGGAGTTTGGGAATAAGCTAGTATAGCTTAAATGGTGATCTCCAGATTCAGTAATAAACCTTGTTTCAAAGCATACAGTAGAGATTAAGTAAAAAACTTGAATTTAACCTCTGACCTCCAGAAACTTGTAAGCACATGTACCACGTGTATTTATTTGCACTCACGCACAAAAAACACATTTATACACATGCTAAGAAACAATACGAAGACTGAGACTTTTGTTCTACAAAGAACACTATCAAGAGTGAAAGGACAGCTTAGTGAATAGGTGAAGATAATTACAGATTACATATCTTAAAAGGGGTATGTATTTAGAATGTATAACGGAATCTTACAATTCAACAGTAAGTTGACAAATAGTCTAATTAAAAAATGGTGAGTGTTCTGAATATGTATCCAAAGATCATGCACAAATGGCTAATCAAAGCCATAGTGAGCATCACTTCACACTTACTTACTGGGGCAAGTAAAATAATGAAAATGATAGTCACGTATTAGCAAAGATAAAGGGAGTCTGAGAAAATCAAATACTTCTGTTAGACAATCTAGACGTTTTTCAAAAGTTTGAACTTATAGTTATCCTTTAATCTACCAAGTTAATTTATTGAAATGAGAATATTTGCATACATATGAAAAGTTGAACATGATTTCAGCAACAGCATTATTGACAGCCCCCAGGGAAGGAATGCATGAGTTCTGTCTTAGTTAAGGTTTCTGTTGCTGTGAAGAGACACCATGGTTACAGCAACTCTTAAAAAGGAAAACATTTAAAACAATTAACTGGAGTGGTTCACTTACAGTTTTAGAGGTCCATCCATTATCATCATATGGAGATCATGGCCACATGCAGATAGATGTGGTGCTGGAGTAGCTGAGAGTCCTATATCTTGCAGTCAACAGGAAGTCCACTGACACTGGGCGGTGTCCTGGGCATGGGAAACCTCAAAGGCTGCCCCCACAGTGACACCCTTCCTCCAACAAGGTTATACCTACTCTAACAAAGTCACACCTCTTAATCCTGCCACTCCCTATGAGATTATGTATCAAACCATCACTAAGGAAAGGACAGATAGCATGATTAATACCAGCGATGCAGGTTAAGGTTTTTTTCAACAGTAAAAAGGAATGTAGAGTTGATAAATGTTAAATATAGCATGGAATGTTGAAAATTGTTCAGAAGATGAAAGAAATCAGCTATAGACGTCTACCTGCCATGTGCTTTTAATGATCTGAAAAGATCAGCATATGCAAATTACTAATAGTAGATTACTGGTTACCTCAGTTTAGGAGAATTTGTGAGGACATTGCTGACCAGAACATGTGTCTTAAAGTGACCAAAATATTCAATTTTTTAAATATATATTTTTATTGTTTGAAGTTAAAATATAATTGTATCCTTCATTTTCTCCCTAAAGTCCTTCCCATGCACCATTTTGCTCTTTTAAATTCATGGCCTCTAATTCTTTTATCATTGTTATACAAGCAGATACGTAAAATATATAAATGCATCAATAGAACCTGCTCAGTCCGTATGAAGTAACTTTTATGTATATGATTTCAGGGCTGACTACTTGGTATTGGATAACTAGTTTAAGGGCTGGAAGGCTTTCTCCCACTTTTAGCATTCTTTTTTTTTTATGGTTTATTTTTTTATATTTAAAAATTTCCATCTCCTCCCCTCCTCCTTCCCCTTCCCTTTCCTCCCCTCCACCCATACCCCCCTCCCACCCTCTTCAGGCCAAGGAGCCATCGGGGTTCCCTACTCTATGTTAAGACCAAGGTCCTCCCAACTCCCCCCAGGTCCAGGAAGGTGATCAACCAAGCTGAGAAGGCTCCCACAGAGCCCGTCCATGCAGAAGAATCAGAGCCCAGCGCCATTGTCATTGGCTTCTCAGTCAGCCCCCACCATCGGCCACATTCAGAGAGTCTGGTTTGGTCGCATAGCATTCTTTAGGTGCTGGTAGTTTTTTGGCGATGGCTGAGGCCCATGAGCTTTCTCCCTCCTATGTTAGCATGTCTGTTGGTGTTGTCATTGTTTGGGTCTTGTTTAGGCAGTCCTGTTGATGAGACTTCATGGATATAACTCTTGTAACATTCCTAAGAGATGAACTCTAACAGCAAACTTTCTGGATCTTATATTATTTTACCCTGTCTTCTGAAATGACTCCTGAACTTTGGATTCAAGAGGTGTGTTGTGCATGATTCAGTTCATTGTCAGTTTTTCTTTTCATTTTGTTTGCTTATGGTTTTCTCCAGCAATCTGTCCATTGCAAAGAGACCTTTCTTTGGTGATGGGATAAAATTACACTTAACAGAGAGTATAATGATAAATATTTAGAACAGAATTAAGATTATTCTGGTTTAGTGAAGTGGTGGTTTTAAGTTGTCCCCAAGAACCTTTGCCTCACCAACCTCAGGTAGGTATCTATGTTTCCAGTACTAGGTACAATTTCCCTCTTGTTGACCAGGATTTAAGTTCAGTTAGAAAGCTATTGATTACCACCAAGCAATGTACACCAGGGAGGCAAACAAGAACAGCAGCAACAGCCTGTTTGGGGCATCTCTCAGAGAAAAGTAACCAGCAACTCCTCCACAGGCGGCTTCTCATACTGTTGGCCTTTGTTGTTGCTGCTGCTGGAGAGTTTATGGATCTTGGGGGAAGCACTGTCAGCCCAGATGTGTAATTTTTATTTAATTAGTGTACATACATGTATACACATACTTACATGAATTATATATATTTTTATGTAGAAAGATGATATGGATCTTTATGAATCTCTAGACATACTTACTGTTATTTCTTCCACCTCTCTCTCTTTTTGTTTTAATTTTCCTCCTCTTTCCTATTAAAGCCACCCTCATTTTCCTATTTTCTTATTCAAATCTCTTGTACTTTGCTTTCGCCCTCTCTATTGTATTGCCCCCTCTCCATTTTAATTTTCTTCAGTTTTGCAGTGACTCCAGGTTGTATGCCTATGTCTGAAGATTTGGAGTTAGGAAGCTCACACTGGAGAGAAAATGTAATATTTATCTTTCTGGGTCGGGATTACTTCACTCAATATGAAACTTTCTAGTTTCATATATTTCAATGACAATTTCAGAATTTCATTTTTCTTTACAGCTGAATAGCACTCCAAAGTGCATATGAGCCACATTTCTATTATCTTTTCCTTACTTAAAGGACATTTAGATTGTTTCCACTCCCTAGCTATTGTGAACAGAGTTGCAGTGAACACTGCTGAGTTTTATCTGTGGAGTGAGATGTAGAACCGTGAGATCTTTGGGTGTACACGAAGGAGTTGTGTAGTAGAATCTTACATAGCTTTATAACTAGCTTTATAACTAAAATCACACTGATTTCCAGAGTGTGTTACCCAGTTTAAATCCCATCAACACTGGATGAAGTTGGTTTATTGCCATGGAAAATGTTAAGGACTTGGGACTCTTTTGTCTCCATATCACCATGCTGTGTTGAATATAAGATAAAATGTCCAGTTGTTGGCTTAACTTGGAGGAATCAAGCTTTCTCTAAGTTGTAGAATGCTCCTAACTCATAAACTCAAAGGACAGGTATGCATCACATTTGTGGTACATTGCTGCCTTCATACTGTTCACCACCTTCTTTCGGTCCAGAAAAGGCTTCACTGGATGGTGACTCCTGCATGGTGAGGACTTATTTCCCCCACAATTGCCTGATTCATTCCTTCAAACGCTTATTACACAGTGTACTTTCTCTTTTTATCTAGAGGCTGGACAGCTTTCCGAAGGCTGACGTCAGCATCATGTTGGCTTCTGTGCAGCTGGCGAAATCCACTCTCAGTTCTATCATCAAGGGCTTAAACAGCCCGAACAGAAAGCCAATTAGACCCGTTCCCACTCTGTGCAATATTTGTCCTTAGTACTCAGCTGAGACTTGGCAACATTCAGTAGAAGCAGGAGATAATTTGTTTGGATTAGACTGGTAGTCACCTTAGAGATGTTTAGTCCTCATTTGTTGTGCAGCTGTGGTCTCCATCCAAACTGGACCCATAAATGATTTGGGCAAATCTATCTCATAAATAATGCAGGGAATAGAACCACTGCTGTTTATTTTTGAAGTTCACACTTAAATCAACCTGTATCAATACAGTGTTATTGGCAATCCACCTGTTTCCAATGAATTCCAATTTCCATAAGCTATTCATAAACATAAAGCTGCATATCTGCTTAGAAGGAAATTCTCACTGTGTTTAATATAGGTTTTTTCTTTTCTTGATATATTAAGTTTAGTAACTTTAATTTTATCTCATTTTTATTTTTGTTGAAAACAGATTCTGCTCTCATACAGCACATCACTACCACAGTTTCTCATCCCTCCTCTCCTCCAAGATTCTCTCCATACTAACCTGCTCTCCCACATCTATGCTCCCCCCACCTGCTAGTTTCCTCTTCAAATAAGAGCAGGTCTCCAAGAGAAAACAGTCATATAGGACAAAACAACATACAATAAGACAAGAGTAAGGATATGAAGGACAGACAAGGTAACCCAATAGGAGGAAATGAGACTCAAGAGCAAACAAAAGAGTCAGAGATAAACCCACTCCCTCTGTTAGGATTCTCAAAGAACACCAAGCTAGTAACTTTAACATATACACAGTGGACTTGGTGCAGACCCATGCAGGCCCCATGCTTGCTGCTTCAGTCTCTATAAGCTTATGTGGGTCCTGCTTAGTTGCTTTGGTGGGCCATGTTCTCCTGGTGTCCTCCATTCTCTCTGATTGCTACATTATTTCTTCCCTTCTTCCATGGGGTCCCCCAATCTTCAAGGGAAGAGACCTCCAATTTAGGCTGTTTGTGCATAATGTCTGACTGCGGGGCTCTACATCCTCTTCCATCTGCTGCTGAAGGAAGTCTATCTGAAGATGGCTGGACAAGGCACCAATCTATGGGCTATTTAGTCACCTCCATGGGACCCCCTCCCAGCCAACAACTCAACAGAATGCAGCCCAGTCCCACCACTAGAAACCTTGGCTGGCTAAAAAAGATGGCCAGTTCTTATGTTGTATTCTCCATTACTAGGAATCCTCACAATGGTCACCCTCACAGATTCCAGGAAGTTTTTGGAATCTACTAAGATTTCATGCCTCTCCAATGCTCCCACATTCCAGCTATCTCTCCCAGTGTTCCCTGCCTCCATCCTTCCCATCTTTCCTGCTCCCATCCCCACCTGCTCCCAATCCACCCTCAAAATTTGTTCTAGTTCCCCTTCCTAGAGAAGTTTCTGTGTTGCCACTAGAGCCATCCTCTTTACCTAACCTCTCTGGGTCTGTGGATTGTAGCATAATTATCATTTACTTAATAGCTAACATCCACTTATAGGTAAATACATATTATATTTGTCTTTCTCGGTCTGGGTTATCTCATTCAGGAAGGTTTTCATCTAGTTCTATTTATGTGCAAATTTTATGATGTTATTTTTTAAAAGAACTGAATATTACTCCTTTGTGTAAATGTACCACATTTTCTTTACCCATTATTCAGTCGAGGGGCATCTAGATTTTTTTCCAGTCTCTGGCTATTATGAACAGAACTGGACTGAACATAGTTTAGCAAGTGTCCCTGTGATAGGATGGAGCATCCTTTGGGTATATGCCCAAGAGAGATATAAATGGGTCTTGAGGTAGATTGCTTCCGAATTTCCCGAAGAACTGCCGTATTGATTTCCATAGAGACTGTACAAGTTTGCACTCCCAGTAGCAATGAAGGCATGTTCCCCTTGCTCCACATCCTCACCAACATAAGCGTCACTTTTGTGCCTGATTTTAGCCATTCTGACAGGTGTATTATGGAATCTCAAAGTAGTTTTTATTTTTATTTCCTTGATGGCCAAGGATGTTAAGCATTTTTTTTTAAAAAAAAAATAAGTGTTTTTCAGTCATTTGTGATTCCTTTATTAAGAAATCTCTGTTTAGATCTCTAATTTTTTGGTGGGGTAGAGTTGGTTTTGGTTTTTAAAGACAGGGTTTCTCTGTGTAGCTCTGGTTGTCCTGGAACTCAGTTTGTAGACCAGGCTGGATTTGACCTCGCAGAGATCCACTGCCTCTGCCTCCCTGATTGCTGGGAATAAAAGCAAATGCCACCAATGCCTGGATCTACCTAAATTTTAATTGGATTATTTGTTTGTTTTTGATGTTTGAGTTCTTTATATATTTTGCATTTTAGACCTCAATTGGATGTGGAGTTGATAAAAATCTCTTCCCATTCTGTAGGCTGTCTCTCTGTCCTATTGATGGTGTCCTTTGCCTTATAGAAGCTTTTTAGTTGCATGGGGTCCCTTATATTAATCATTGATCTTAGTGCTTGTGCCATTGGTGTTTTGTTCAGAAAGTTGTCTTCTGTGACAATGAGTTCAAGGCTGTTCCCCACTTTCTCTTCCATCAGGCTCAGTGTATCCGATTTTATGCTGAGGTCTTTGATCCACTTGGACTTGAGTTTTGTACAGGGTGATAAAAATGAGTCTATTTGCATTCTTCTATATGCAAACATTTACTTTGGTAAGCACAGTTTATTGAAGATGTTTTCTTTTCTTCCAGTGTGAATTTCTGGCTTCTTTATAATAATCAAGTGTCCATAGGTTTGTGGATCTATGTCCTGGTTTTCAACTCTATTCCATTGATCAACATGTCCACTTTTTAAAATGTCAATTTCATTTGTTTTTTATTATTATATTATATTTCTATAGTATAACTTGAAATCAGGAATAGCAATACCTTGAACGATTCTTCTACTGTTCATGATTCTTTAGCTATCCTGTTTCTTTTTTTGTTTGTTTTTAATATGAAATTGAGAATCATCCTTTCAAGGTCTGTAAATAATTGTGTTGGAATTTTTATGGAAGTTTCGCTGAATCTGTAGATGACTTTCCTTAGGAAGGCCAATTTTTTTTACTGTGTTAATCCTAGCAACCCACGAGCATGGGAGATCTTTCCATCTTCTGATACCTTCTTCAGTTTCCTTCTTCAGAGGCTCAAAAAATTTATGACACAAGTTTTTCACTTGCATTTTAAACATTTAGTTTGATTATTTCCTGCCTTCTACTCCTCTTGAGCATGCTTACTTCTTTTTGTTCTATCACTTTCAAGTGTGCTGTTAAGCTTCTAGTATGAGATCTCACCAATTTTTTAAGTAGGCACTTAGCACTATGAACTTTCCTCTTAGCACTGCTTTCATTGCTTCCCGTAAGGTCAGGTATGTTGTGCATCATGATTATTGAATTCTAAGAAGTTTTTAATTTCTTGTGGCCTTGACCCAGCAGTCATTCAGTAGAAAGTGTTTCAGTTTCCATGAGTTTGTAGAGTGCTGTTACTTTTGTTTTTATTGAAATCCAGATTTAAAACATGATGGTTAATAGATGCAGGAAATTATTTCAATTTTCTTGTATCTGTTACGACTTGCTTTGTGACTAAGTTTCTTAGGGTTACTTTTGCTGTGAAAAGACACCATAACCACAGAAACTCTTACAAATGAAAACAGTTAATTTGGGTGGTTCACTTACAGTTCACAGGGTCATTCAGTTATCATCATGATGGGACATGGCAGCATGTAGGAGACATGCTGGAGAAATAGCTAGGAGTCCTATATCACACAGGGAACAGGAAGGGGTCTGTTTCCCTGGGAATGGTTTGAGTATATATGAGACCTCAAAGCCCACCTCTACAGTAACACACTTCCTCCAACAAGGCCACACTTACTCCAACAAATCCACACTACTCCCTTTGAGGGCCATTTTTTCCCTCAAACTACCACTCTGAGTATATGGTCAGTTTTGGAGACTGTTCCATGAGGTGCTAAAAAGAAGGTATATATTTGTTTTTGTTTGGTTGGAATATTTTGTAGATATTTGTTAGGTTCATTTGGCTAATAATGTCAGCTAGCTCCAGTATTCTCTGTTTAGTTTTTTTTTTTTTCTGGATGCTCTGTCCATTGGTGAGAGTGGGGTATCAAAGTCTATCAGTATGTGATGGCCAATATGTGATTTATGTTGTAGTAGTGTTTCTTTTACAAAAGTAGGTATCCTTATGTTTGGGGCATAGATGTTAGCTGGAATGTCATCTTGGTGGATTTTTTCTTTGATAAATATGTAGTATCCTTCCCTATCTCTTTTGATTAATTTTTGTTTAAAGTCTATTGTATTAGATATTAAAATGGCTATGCCAGCTTAATTCTTAGGTCCATTTGCTTAGAATATCCATTTGCAATCTTTTACCCTGAGGTAATATCCTTGATGTAGAGCTATGCTTCTTCTGCACAGCAGAAGGCTGGCTTCTGTTTTCATATCCACTCTGTTAATATGTGTCTTTTTATTGGAGAATTGAGGCCATTATATTGGGAGATATCAAAGAACAAAAGTCATTGATGCCTTTTATTTTGTTGTTGTTGTTGGTGGTGGTGGTGGTGGTGGTGGTGGTGGTGGTGTGTGTGTGTGTGTGTGTGTGTGTGAGAGAGAGAGAGAGAGAGAGAGAGAGAGAGAGAGAGAGAGAGAGAGAGAGAGAGAGAGAGAGACTCCTTTCTTTTAATTTTACTGGTGTAAGATTACTTGTTTCCTGTATTTTCCTGTGTGGTGCTAACCTCCTTGGTTTGGATTTTTCCTTCTAACACCTTTTATAGGGCTGAGTTTGTAGATAAATACTGTTTACATTTGACTTTGACAAGGAATATCTTAGTTTTCCATCTACAGTTGATTGAAAGTTTTGCTGGGTATAATATTCTGGAATGGCATCTGTGATCTCATGGAGTCTGCAGCACATCTGTCCAGATCCTTCTGGCATTTAGAGTCTCCATTGAGAGATCAGGTATAATTCTAACAGATCTGCCTTTATATTAATTTTAGCACCCTTTAAAAAATAATTAGGGACAGTGTGTTATTTGGAAGTTCCTGTGTAAAATTTTAAGTTTACTCATTTTTTGACAGTGTCTATTTACTTTAAGAAACTTATGCTGTCCATGTCAGATAGTCTAGGTCTCCTATGAGTCCTTGTGAGTTTAATACTTCTCATTGGGTTGTCACATCCATTATTGTCTGTGACTATGGAGTACTTTATGGTCCCCAACTTTGGCTACCAACTTCATTCTTTCCAACAATTTTGAGACATAAAAGTCAAATATTGTTTGATTTTTAATTTTGTTGGCTATGAAATGTTTTTCTTCCTATATTTAGTGCAACTATAATGGAGTTACAATGCTCAGGAATGTATCCAGTGAAGTGGCAAGTATTCAGGTGGAACCTCTAGCTTGGCCCTGCACAATCCAGAAAGCCTCATTTCTCCCTCCCTCCCTCCCTCCCTCCTATCCCTCCCTCCCTCCTCCTCCATCCCTCCTCCTCCCTCCCCTCCCTCCCTTCCTCCCTCCCCGCCTTCCTCCTCCTCCCTCCCTCCCCCTCCCTCCCTCCCTCCCTCCCTCCCTCCCTCACCCCCCCCCCCGCCTCAACCCTGAAGAGAGTCTTCGAACAAAGGAAAGGCTTCAAAAAGCCCATTTCTCATTCTTCATAACCATTAGGGATTCCTCCACTGAAGTTGCCTCCACACAAGTCGCCAACTATAGTGGTCAGTTTTTTTTACCATGTGTGGGCACAAACCCAGCTGTGGCAGCCTTGTCCTCACCTACAGCCTATGATGTCTCCTCACTGCTTTACTTCAGGGTGCGGAATCTGAGGCTGGAGAACTAGCCTGGGAGTTGCTTTACTAAACTAAACCTATCTTTTTTGTTATACTTTTCCAGTTCAGCTTGATTTGGGAGAGAAACCTATTGTCAGGGGCAGAAAACCTATTAGCAAGGTTCTGTACAAGAAAGTTGTAATGTCCTGACTCAGAAGTAGAATCATTGTGAGGGTATATGGAATGAACTAAAATCTAAAGTAATGTGATACAGGATGATATTTAGTGAAGTTTAGAGGAATGTGGTATACGAACGAGCAAAGTCATATTTGGGGCTAGGAGACAGCTTGGTCAGCAAAATGCTTACCCAAAAAGTATGACATTCTGACTTCAAGCTTCAGAACCCACATGAAAAAAAGATGAGTGTGGGAACTATACCTGGAAGCTCAGCACTGGAGTGGAACAAAAGGTCCATGTTTCACTGGCCAGCCAGATTAGCCTAATGAGCAAACACCAAGACAATAAGAGATCAGCTCCCAAGAAAGAATAGTGTAGGAGGTCCTTCTGTATTTGTGTTACTTTCATTGGTTATTAAAGAAACCGCCTTGGCCTAGTTTATAGGGCGGATCTCAGGTAGGCGGGGAAGACAGAACAGAATTCTGGGAAGAAGGGCAGAATGGCAGACGCTAAGAATCTCCAGCCTGAGTTGGATGTAAGTTAGAATCTTGCTGGTAAGCCATAGTCATATGGTGATACACAGATTTAATAGAAATGAGTTAATCAAGATGTGAGAGTTAGCCAATAAGAGGCTAGAGATAATGGGCCAGGCAGTGATTTAATTAATATAATTTCTGTGCAGTTATTTTTGAGGTTAAGTTAGCCAGGCATCGAGCGGAATGCAGCCTGCTCATCCACATAACAGATTGGCACCTCAACATGGTCAACTCACTCCACGTAAAACCTGAGAGGACTTGAAAAGGAATCCTAGACACACACACACAAACCAGTTTAACACAGCTTTTTGCTGTTTGCTGGGGCGTGGCACAGAGAGATTTCCTGACTCAGCAATAGCAACAGAAAAAAGCCACGCCATTTTAAAATGTGGCTTCCTGGGCTGTGCCGCCAGTGCTAACTCCAGCTATAAAGCATTTCAATGGCATTTGTGGGCCCGGATGTTTGTGTGCCTGCTCGGGATCAAGAAGAAAGTACTCTGAAACCATGCTAATGGCTCAGTGCTCCCCATCTGGGCAGACAGTAGGCTCAGGCTTAGGCAGGCACGAGAGCATGGCCGATTCCTGCCACCATACAGAGAGATATTTCCAGGCTGTGCAGTGCTCTGTGTAGCAGATTTGGCTGTATGTGCTGCACACTCATTCTCAGAGTTAAAGTGCTGAATTTGGCTCCTACCTGGTGGCCCCAGAGCTAGCAGAAATGGTACATCCACCATTTTGAAATTGGAGATAGGTAGAGTCAACATCCAGAACAGCTGCAACCAAGATGCTTAATATTTTAAAAGCTCTTCAAGACAGTAGAGAATTAAGGACAATGCAATAGGACAGATTCAGACATAAAAGACCTCTAAATGGGTCACAGTGTTAGATAAAGCACATAGGCTTGGGAGAGAAAAGATAAAGAGTATACAGAGTCATAATATAAAATTAATGCTTTTTAAAAAGGGGTAAAGTCTTTAAAGAGACAGAGTAAAGTAATAGAATAAAAAAATAAGCCATGTAAAAATGGAAAATTCACAGAGAATCTGGATTATGTTTATTTTGTTTTCTTTAACTTTTTTGACTGTGAAGGAGCTAAATACAAAGAGACATTCATTGTATGGTCTGCCAAGCTAAACCAGCATGTATGTTCTAAAGGTATCATGACTTCCAAATTTGAGTCTAAGGATATGGTGCTTTGGAAAAGAGGTTCTTCTTTTGTTTTCTCAGAGGATGAGACCCTGTGGATTGCTTCTAGACCAATATGGTATGATAGACCACACCCTCCTGAAAGGTTGCCATCAACACCCTCAAAAACTTACTTTGCTCAACTACCGACTGAGATGAACCTAGAATACAGGATACAACATGAAAGACCTGATAAACAGCGTCCCCATACAGCACTAAGCAGTTTGGAGAAGAAAAACTGTGCCCATATTCCCAAATACTGTTTATAAATGTTCTTTACATTTAAAGGGGGATATGATATAGATATGCATAATTTGCATTGATATGAATCTTGGTATACTGAAACTAATTTAAGCTCAATCTTGTTATGTGCATATTTCTGATCTTGATTAAGGTATTGTGATTACGTAGTTCATTTAAAAAATGTAATGTATAATTAGGAAATATAGGTTGTTAAAGGATGCTCATCTATAATAGTCAAGTTTGTAGTCATGTTAGTTAGATTTTCTAGATGTGCATGGATATATTTCAGATAGGCATTCTTCATATCTTTTAAAGACTACAGAAGGTGGCACTTAAGATGTTTTAATAACTTAGGGCTTTTCATGACAATGAGACACGTCTGCTCCTGGTAGCACCAATCTACTTCAAGAGGAAGATGGGCATTGAAGAGGCTCCTTATGGAGTTTGCTAGCCATTTGAGCAAGAAACTTATCTTGCCTGGACTGTTGCATAAACAGGACAGGAATAACCCACAGAGAGAGTACTGCTGAACTTGCCAAAAGGTGAGATGATACTTCGGGGTTTCTGATTCATCAAAGAGTCTTGTGAGACATTCTGCAGGATACAGAAGAACGTGACTGAACTGTCTTTGAAATTTCCTGATTCATAGAAATGTCTGCTGAATATTATGGGCCTGAAGGCCAAAGATGGATGCCCCAATAGTACAAAAGAACTTTGGGTGACTGTCCAGGCAGCAAGATGTCTCTGTCATTTCTAGAGTTTTGGAAGTTGCTTACTTCTTGTTGGCTTAGGTAATATTATATACTTCTGGAGTCTTTGATAGAGTTAAAGAATGGATAGTTATAGTTTTCCTTAGTTATGATAAAAGATAAAATAGATATAAATATTGCAACTGTAATTCTTGCTTGATAACTGTTTTGTTATATGTAATTTTACTATGTTAAAGTGAAAGCCTTTCTTTTTTGTTTAAACAGAAAAAGGGGAAATGGTGTAGGAGGTCCTACTGCATTTATTGCTTTCATTGGTTATTAAAGAAACCGCCTTGGACTAGTTGATAGGGTGGATCTCAGATAGGCAGGGAAGACTGAACAGAATTCTGGGGAGAAGGGCAGAGAGGCAGACACCATGAATCTCCAGCCTGAAGCAGAAGTAGGTTAGAATCTTATTGGTAAGCCACAGTCACATGATGATACACAGATTTAATAGAAATGAGTTAATAAGATGTGAGAGTTAGCCAATAGAAGGCTAGAGATAATGGGCCAGGCAGTGACTTAATGAATACAATTTCTGCGTGGTTATTTCAAGGGTTAAGCTAGCCGGGCAGTGGGATGTAGTCCACTCATCCTCACAACAAAGAAGATGAATGGCATGTAATGAATGATATCCAAAGTTGATCGCTGGTTTCCACGTGTCCATGCACACACATAGATACACATACACACCCCACCATCACCATTACCACTACTGCCACCAACAACCATAAAATCTCCAAACCCAAACAAGGCCACATATGGCTTCATGGCCTCTTTGTACTTCATGCATGCTCTTCAGGTTGTACGCTAATATTTAATTGCATTTCCTTTGCTGCCTGATTCTGTCTGCAAGAGCATTCTTTACTGTTTATTTAAAACATTTGCTTCTAGTGAAAAAAAAATAAGATGAGTTCTACATAAGTCCCATGCATAATTATTGTTTTGAGAGCCACAGTGAAAAAAAAAACTCACTTGTTTAACAAGAGGAAGAATTATTTTTGTTCTTGCCACAGTAATACCAGATCAGGTAGATTTTTTTTTTTCATCAGCACCTCTGAGATCCAGGCTGTTTCTATATTTTTTTCAGATTACCTCGAATTCTGCTCCCATGAGAGGAAGGGATTTGGGGAGGGAAAAATGTACACTTTTTAAAACCATTCACAGATACATTTCCACTAACCAGAACTAAATAGAAGGCTCCATCCCAATTAAAATTCAACCCAATTAAAATGGTCAAAATGTAAATGGAGTTTATTTCCTGTAGTTGTTTTACTCTTTGGGGGGCCTACCACAAAATAAATTACATGGAGGCTTACTATGATAAATACCCGACCCTAGCTTACTTTATTTCTATCCAGATTTTCTTAACTTAAATTATCCCATGTGCCTTTCACCTCCAGACCTTTTCTTTTTCTTCTTCTGTATAGCTTATTTCACTCTTACTCCATGACTGGATGGGTGGCTGACCCTTAGCATCCTTCTCTGCCTGTTCTCTTGCTCCTTCCTCTTCTCTTGCTTCCTTATCCCTCTTTTTCTCCTTCTATTTATTCTGTCTGCCTGCCAGACCCACTTATTTTTTCTCCTGCCTTGCCATTGGCTATTTGGCTCTTTATTAGACCAGATAGGTATTTTAGACAGGCAAAATAACACAGCTTCATGTAGTTAAACAGATACAACATAAAAGAATAAGCACATGTTTGCATCCTTAAAACAAATGTTCTACAGCATAAACAAAAGTAACACATCTTAAAATAATGTTCAACAACAATTTCCTTCATTTTACAGACCAGATAAGAATTGCAGAGGACCTGGCCAAAGTAACTTAGCAGAGACATGATATCAGGAAGGTTTTCTATTGCTGTAACTCATGTGGTCGACTCCTGTTTCATTCCAGACACTTAAGCACATGTCTCTGAACACTCAGCACTTACCCTGTAAACACAAACAGGTTTTGTCTTCAAATTAAGGAAAAGACAGATGAACAGACTTCTAGCTAGGAGCTAAAGGGCAGAAAGGAAGGAAGCACACATCCTTGCTATCTGCCAGCAGAATGCAAGCAGTCCTTTTGCTCTGGTCTCTGGGTTCCCCCTCGTCATATCATCAGACTTCACAGTTTTGAGATAAAATGTCAAAATCTTCCACCAAGGAATAGAGATACAGGATCTTTAAGATGCAAACAGCTCCAATATTCTTGTCTTGAATACATGTTAAACAATCATAAACATTACCAAATACGTCCCAGATTGACACAAAAACATACTTCTGGCTATAAGCAGGGAAGACCCAGCTGTAAGGAGTTCTTCCTGTTTCTTGGTAGCAGTGTTTCAGAATACCAGCATTACACCCACAAGTATGGATGGGGAAAACAACCACCGCAGCATGTTTAAGCAGCAAACACTAAATCAGACATCTAAGTTATTGTTCTTATTCTTCTATAGGACAGCAATAGTGGGAGTTTCAACCATAACTGTTTCCTTTGGAACATACGGCAGATATCAAATCTTAGAGCCTTATAGTTAGCTGCTTGATTATCAGGACAAACTTCTTCATTTATATAAAGAACTGAAAAATAGTTTCATAAGATCAAATTATGTTTAGCCCATGCCTGCAATCTAGTAAGTATCACAAAGTAAATGCAACTCTTCCTTCTTCTCCTCTTCCTCCTCCTCATCTTCCTCTTCCCCTTCTCCTCCTCCTCTTCCCACCCCCATTTGTAGCTCCCTCCTTTCCTCTTATTCTTCAAGACAAGATCTCAGTTTATAGCTCAGGTTACTCTGGAACTCACTATGTAATCTATGGTGGCCTCCTGCTTCAACAGCCTATGCTGTGGGCTTGTCAGTGAGTTGTCAACCCTGCTGTAACTCTTCTCATTCCTGTCTCCTTCCACAGATATCTGGTAAATCATTTTAGAATCAGTTTTTTTTTCCACTTTCAACCTTGATATTATTATTGAAATTTTATTTTTTTATTTTTTTATTAAAAATTTCCGCCTCCTCCTCGCCTCCCAACTACCCCCTCCCTCCTCCACTCCCCCTCCCTCTCCTGTCCAGAGAGCAGTAAGGGTTCCCTGCCCTGTGGGAAGTCGAAGTTCCTCCCCCCTCGATCCAGGTCTAGGAAGGTGAGCATCCAAATAGGCCAGGACGCCCAAAGCCAGTATGTGTAGTAGGGTCCAAATCCAGTGTTATTGTCCTTGGCTTCTCAGCAGCCCTCATTGTCTGCCATGTTCAGGGAGACCTGTTTTATCTCATGCTTTTTCAGTCCCAGTCCTGCTGGGCTTGGTAAGCTCCAAATGGATCAGCCCCACCATCTCAGTGGGTGGGAGCACTCCTCGCAGTCCAGACTTCCTTGCTCATGTTTTCCTTCCTTCTGCTCCTCATTTGGACCTTGGGCAGTTCGGTGCACCAATGTGTGACTCTGTCTTTATCTCCATCCATTGCCAGATGAAGGTTCCCTCACGGTCCTGACTTTCTTTCTCATGTTCTCCCTCCTTCTGCTCCTCGTCAGGACCTTGGGAACTCAGTCTGGTGCTCCAATGTGGGGCTCTGTCTCTAGCTCCATCCATCGGCAGATGAAGATTCAGTCCAGATGGAACTCAATGCCTATTATTGAAATTTTTATCCCAGTGGAAAATTAAAACTACTTTGGGGGAGAGAAAGCGATGGTATTAAACTGTTCTTTTGTAATAATGAATGGAGTATTAACTCAGGACCTTATGGATGCTACACCGGCATTCTACAAATGAGACAAATTTCCAGCCATTCTTAAACTGTCATTTTATTTAAGACAGAGTCAGTTTCACTCCCTATAGTCTAGGGTGGTTTCAAACTTCCATCCACCTGCCTCAGTCTTCTGAGTAGCTGAAACTTCAGGTGTGTAAACTACATCTAACTCATCCTTTCTCTATCTGCCAAACTCCTGGATTAGCTTGGCATGATAGAGACACAGGTTGCAACCACATGATCGTCAATAGGATGACCTCAGATAACAAACATTCTAAAATACATGGACCAAGTCAGGTGATACATTAGTCCAAATAATGCTTTGGAGGGGAGAAAACAAGCTTCTGTTTTACTAGCTACATCAAAAATCCTACCTTAATATGATAAGTTAGTTTTAAAATGGGTGTGAAATATAGTCACTTTTTTGGGGAAGTCTATTTTTTATTTAACTTCTTTTTAAATTAATTATATAATTTTACAAATTTTCACCTCCTCACCGCCTCCCATTTCCCTTCCACCCTCCCCCTCCCTCTCCAGTCTAAAGAGCAGTCAGGGTTCCCTGCCCTGTGGGAAGTCCAAGATCCTCCCCCATCCATCCAGGTCTAGGAAGGTGAGGATCCAAACAGACTAGGTTCCCACAAAGCCAGTACATACAATAGAATCAAAACCCAGTGCCATTGTCCTTGGCTTTTCACTTTTTTATGTGGTTGATAAAACAGAAACTTCTGGGACACATGTGTGTGCCATCTCTTCTACTCAAGTTCTGCTTAGATTTCACATTGTGTCATAAGGTTAGCTGATCAGAGATAGCCAGAAAAATATTCAGGATTCAGGCTCAGTTTTCCTCTTCTTGCTTTCCCCTGGGTAGTTTGCGATTGTTTAATTGTTCTTCCAGCACCACTATTTTTTTCTTCTAACTCCTTCACCCCTACTGACATACTTCTTCCAGTGAGACTCCATGTCCTAAAAGTTCTAGACCATCCCCAAATAGTGCTATCAACTGGGAACCAATGTTTAAAGATGTGAGCTTCTATGGGCCATTTCTGATTCAAAACACCACAAAGTCTTACAGTGATAATGAAGGCAACACTGATATCATTAATAAAGTCTCTATTTTTAGTAAGAACAGTGTTCAGATCTCTCTCTCTCTCTCTCTCTCTTTCTCTCTCTCTCTCTTTCTCTCGTGTGTGTGTGTGTGGTGTGTGTGTATGCAGTAGAATAAGACGCCGATAAAAGTCCAAGAAGAACTTGAAGATGACAATGTGTAGTAGGTCAAGGAAGAAATAATGCCAGCAGTGCCTCCACTTTGGACTTGGACTTCTGGACTATAGACTTGTGAAGCAATAAATTTCTGTTTTTTAAGGCACTCAGTGGGGGACACGTTGATAGGTCTTGTGGAAAAATACACAGACAAAGCACAAAAACACAAAGTTTCCACTATTATAGCTCTGTAAGTGAAAAGTGTGTGCAGTGGATTGTGGAGGTCCTTCTGGAAGACTGAAGTCTAATGTGTAAGGCTTATTCAGAATAGAAGAAAACAACTTACTCATTTATTATTTTTTCTTTAGCTAAACTATTTACTTTTATTTCTATAATAATGTAATTACAGTATTCTTACTTTAATTCTGATATTCAGTCTACACATTTATTTAATTAGAACCAGTCTTAGTTACTGTTTTATTACTCTGAAAAGACACAATAATCTAGGCAAGATACCAAAGAAAGCTTTCAATTGGGGGCTTGTTTTTTTCAGAGGATGAATCCATGACCATTATGGTAGGAAGCATGGCAGTAGGCAGGCATGGTGCTATAGCAGAAACTGAAAGTGCACAGCTGATATGGAAGTTACAGTAGAAAGAGACAAGAGGCTGGGCCTGACATGGGGTTTGGAAACCTCAAAACTTAGTCCAGCAACCTACCTACACCTCCTTCATCAAAGCCAACCTCCTAATCTTTCCTAAACAATCCACCAAATAGGAAATCAAACATTCAAATCTTTGAGTCTGTGGGAGTCATTCTCATTTAGACCACCACAATCCACACCTTGGCCTCCATAGGCTTATAGATATATCATAATGCAAAGTACACTCATTCCAACTTCAAAAATCCAGTAGGTTTTCACTGTCTCATTACTGATTAAAAGTTCAAAGTCTCTTCTGAGACTCAAGGCAATGTCCTAACTGTAACTGTTAAGTATTAAATCCCCAGTAGTTGAATTCCTCTGCTGCCCGTGCAGTAAGACAAATCAAGCTGAATTAATATGTCCAGATTTAATAAACAGGGCAATGCAAAGCAAAGCACTCTTGGCCTGATAGGGTAGAACAAAGCAAGGCAGGGAAAACTAAACTGAATGCCAGGAGAAGGAAGGCAGAGTCAGAGAGAAGCCATGTAGCCTCGCTGGAGCCCGATGGAGCTTTATGCAGTAAGCCACAGCCACACAGTGATACACAGATTAATAGAGATGGATAAATTAATAATGTGAGAACTAGCCAATAAGAACCTAGAACTAATAGGTCAATCAATGATTTAATTAATTAATACCCTTTCTGTGTGGTTATTTCGGGAGTCTGGGTAGCCAGGAAATGAACAAGCATCCTCTTACAACAAATTGGCACTCTAATGTGGTCGACTAAATCCATGTAAAACCTTAGTGGGCTTGAAAAGGAATTCTAGACACTAAAAAACAAAATTTAGCTACATTTTTTTCAGATGAGTTCTACTTGCTGGTGGTATGCTGCAGCTCCTTTAAGAAATTTTCCTTATTCAGTGGTAGCAGAAAAAAATAGCTGCAAGGATTTGAAACAGCAGTTCTCTGGACCATGTTGCCAGCATGAACTGGCTCTTTTAAAAGGCTGAGCATTTAAATGGGGTTTGTGGACAGCATGCTGCAAGTTACTTGGTGGCAGCATGGGCCAACTGGTTATCAGAGTTGAGGTGGTGAGGACGGCTCCCACCCAGCTGTCTCAGGCCCTAACGGACTTCTGCCATGTTGGACTGGACTGAGCAAGCAGGCAGGACCATATTACCCTTAGGAATGATGCAGCTTAGGTTTTTAAGAAGTGCTTAGTAATTTAAGGCTCAGTTTTTGGTTGTACTTAAAAAGATACTTTGCCATCATCTTTAGTAAAGGACTAGCCCCACCAAGGAGATAATAGGTCTCCAGTATACTTTGGGTTTGGATATATTTCTGTATGATACTCTCTTTCCTGTCCTAAAAAACAGTTTATAAAAGATAAGGTTTAAAACAATGTTGGTTTCCTGAGACATTAAAGCTACACCTTTGTGTTCATATACAGGGATGGATCTTGTTAGCAGCAACCCCTTAATATTGACTTAAAACACTAAAACATTTACAATGTTAAACTTGGTTTTACCTTCCACAGATTAGGATTGTGCTCTAGGTCTCAGGACCACAGCTGAAAACTAGAGACTGAAATATTCCTCCTAATCTTCTTGCCTTTACTAACATTGGTAAGCTGTAACTGATTTGGTAAACTGTATGTCCACATTTAACTTATATGCTCACAGAGTTAAGCATAAACATGTGTCTAATTTAGATACACCTCACAGGTAATGACACCCTGATACTCAGGTGCCTTTACAGATATGAGAGTATGGAATTTAATAAAAAAAAACTTTTTTATGATAGACATGCCAGCACCTTGAAGCATCCTGTATCTCCAAGAAGACAGAGGACACAGAAGAACTTTCACCTGGAAGCTTGCTTTAAATGTGGCAATGCCAGCCACTGAGCCAAAATCCTGCCTTTCACCTCAACTGCTACAAAGACCTTGTTCAAACTGTGAACAAGGGGAGCAATGGAAGATCAATTGTCCTACCCTGCCAAGACAGGTAAGCTGATCTCTCCAAATCCCTACTCCACAGAAAAGTCTGTCAGGCCTCCGGGACTTAGCAGCTAAAGGCAAGTACTGCTTATAAAACTTGTGACTCCTTAACAAAGATTACAGAGAGACTTGGGATTGCTGCTTATGGAGCTGTCTCACTTTCGTACAAATTTGTCCCTCTCAGAACTGATGGTGTTAGACTAGGGTACGGACAAATTTGCCACCAATTTAACAGCTTTCCCCCAACCCCCAAGGCTACAAGCACTCTGATAACTCATTAGTTGAGTTTCCTGCTAAAAATACAGATAGTGTGCCTTATTCACAGTCTTCATAGTCTAAAATAACAGGTTTTAGATGTAACTTCAGAAAACAAAATTTTAAATTTCCTCTGGTTGCCTCCTCAAAATGTTCATGCCTTTTGACCTGAAGCCATAGCTTTTTGATATTACACAAAGATGTAAATCTGTTCCAGCTGTCTTAAAGATACCTGCAGGTTCCTGGGAGAAGCTCTTCTACTGTATCAAGAATCTGGTAAAAACTATCAGTCTCCTGGCATTTTGACGCCATCCATTTTCAAGCATATTTTGCAGGTTCACTCCTCATGTTTGGGCCAAGGCCAACTCACAGAGGGTCCTTCAGATATGCCAGCACCTGCCCTACCTCCTGGGATTTCACCACTGGTATCACATCTCTGGGCTTAAGTGTGCACCTAACCAGCAACTGGAACCTGGTTTCTCAAGATGTTCAAATGAAGGGCACATTTGCCCTTGTGTCTCGCTCATTCACACTTGCCCCTTCTATACAACCAGACACTTCTCTGTTCTGTTCATTCTAGCAGTTGTCACCCTTCCCATGGCTAGCCCCTTTCATAGGACTGATAATAATGATCTATTTTTTTTTCTTTCCCAGCAACCTACCTTCTTCACCTCCTCAAGAAACAGATACCTGTGGTCTTCAGGATGGCAGTTAACTGGATGTTTCTCCACCCATACCTCTTTCTGAGCATGAGCCCACCAACTCCTGACTCTTCCCTCCCACACACACACATAATCCCATGCCTTCGGGATGCAGTCAGACATGAATTGGAGCCCATATACCCAAAGAGTCTGGGAAGTTCTGGTCGATGCTCCACCTCAGTCCCCCATTTCTCTTTCCCAAAACCCTGCCCCATTCCAGAAAGTGTGCCCTCGTGTATAGTAGGAGCTCATTGTTCATTTCCCAGTAGCCCAGATTTCCAAAATAACCACACAGAAAGGGTATTAATTAAATCACTGCTTGGTCTTAACAGCTCCAGCGGGCTACACGGCTTCTCTTTGACTCTGTCTTCTCCCAGCATTCAGTTTAGTTTTTCCTGCCTTGCTCTGTTCTACCCTATCAGGCCAAGCTAGTTTCTTCTTTTTTTTTTTAGAGAAAAGCATAATTTTATTTTTATCATAAACAAAATATTAGTTACAATTTTGACTAACTTATTCCCACATTTTAGGCCACTTTTTTTCTGATAATTTTTATTACTTTATAAATAATACCATTCAAAATTTCCACTTCCTCTCCTCCTCCCACTTCTCTCCTGCTTTCCCACTCACCCTTCTCCCCTCCCCTACCAGTCCTAAGAAAGGGCAGGGTACCCTGCCCTGTGGGAAGTCCAAGGCCCTTCCAACTCCATCCAGGCCAAGCCAGTTTCTTTATTAACCACTGGTATTCACAACATACAGAGGAGAATCCCACATCACCTCCCCCTTTCTATTTAAATAAAATCACCCAAAGTCTCATTTTGCAATGTTGTAGCAACCAACTTTGGCTAAGGCCTAGTGTTACTGACATATTCAGAGGCAGGAAATTTTCCATAACCATCTTACTCTGTCTTGGCAAGATTTGACAGTCCTGATATCCATTTCTGAATACTACGTAACTTGTCAGTAGTTGAGGCATTGTCAGTTCCTTGCCCAAAGGCCTGTTTTGCCAGGAAGAAAACAAACTCCAAGTGGAGTGTCTTCAGTTCTCAACATTCTCTTGGGAATAGATTGGTGCAGCCAGAAGCAATCATGTGTTATGTCAACAGAACCCTAAATTATTTAAATGTCACATTCCACAGATCCTTGATGTGGTTGAAGATTACCTCTCTAGACAGAATACAATCTCTATGCATCTAAAAAACCTAATTGATCTGACTATATGTACATCAAACATGAACACCTATTGACCAATAATAATTAATGCCTATATAACTTAAAAACTAAAACTTCGGGGGGCCATAAAATCCCACAACTCAACCTGTTTGGGCTCTGGGGACCTGGAATTGAGTGCATCCAGGCCCGTGGGAGGTCCCCTCCTACATTGGCCTGCCTGGGGCAAGGTAAGCCTTTGTCTGAGAGCTGCTTGGCCTGCAAGGGGACCTGACAGTCTGCCAGAGGATCCATCATTCTTTGGGGTGAGTGAGGAGTGAGTGCCCGAACCACGGCAGCTGCCCGGAGAGGGACCACCGACATTCCACAACTCCCCCTGCCACCCGCACACTTCCTGCTCTTCCTGCAGGGTTATTCTCCCTAGATACTGCCTCTCTCTTCCTGTCCCTTCCCAGCTTGCACCCAGAATCCTTTCCCCCTCCCCCTGCCTCATCCTCCTGTCTTTGGGGCCACAAAATCCCACAGCTCAGCCTGTTTGGGCACCCAGGGACCTGGAATTGAGTGGACCCAGGCCGGTGGGAGGTCCCCTCCTTCATTAGACTGCCTGCAGCAAGGTAGGCCCTTTGTCAGTGAACTGTTTGGCCTGCAAGGAGACCTGACAGTCTGCCAGAGGATCCATCATTCATTGGGGTGAGTGAATTTAATTCATTGGGGTGAATTGAACTTCTAAAAGAAGACCCAAAGGGCATTATTCAGAAGAACAAATGGGCAGGCGCCAATGCAAGAATTCCTCCAACAATTTAAAAAACAACATGAAAGCACCAGAACCCAGCGAACTTATAACAGGAGGACTTGAACACACTAATCAAGAAGAAGTAGAAAAAATTGACTTTATGAAAGTAATAGAGTCCCTTAAACAGGAGGTGAAAAACTCCCTTAAGGAAATGGACGAGAAGAATAACAAAAAGTTTGAAGAATTGAGTAAATCCGTAAATGATATCCTAGGAAACCAAGAAAAAACAATCAAACAGATAATGGAAACAGTGCAAGACTTGAAAACTGAAATGGAGGCAAGGAAGAAAACACAACCCGAGGGCCAACTGGATTTGGAAAATCTATGTAAATGAACAGAGACTACAGAAACAAGCATAACCAACAGAATACAAGAGATAGAAGAAAGAATCTCAGATTCTGAAGATACCATAGAGAAAATAAATGCACTGATCAAAGAAAACAGCAAATCCAACAAATCCTCATCACAAAACATTCAGGAAATCTGGGACACAATAAAAAGACCAAACCTAAGAATAATAGGCGTAGAAGAAGGAAAAGAAACACAGCTCAATGGTTCAGAAAATATATTTAATAAAATTATAGAAGAAAACTTCCCAAACCTAAAGAAAGATATTCCTATTAAGGTTCAAGAAGCTTACAGAACACCAAATAGACTGGATCAAAAAAAAAAATCCCCTCGCCATATTATAATCAATACACAAAACATACAGAATAAAGAAAGAATATTAAGAGCTGCAAAGGAAAAAGGTCAAGTAACATAAAAAAGTAAACCTATCAGACTAACACCTGACTTCTCTATGGAAACCATGAAAGCCAGAAGGTCCTGGATATATGTTTTGCAGAAACTAAGAGACCATGGATGCAAGCCCAGATTACTATACCCAGCCAAGCTTTCATTCACTATAAATGGAGAAAACAAGATATTCCAGGATAAAAACAAATTTAAACAATACATAGCCACAAATCCAGCCTTACAGAAAGTAATAGAAGGAAATTCACAAACAAAGGAGTCCAGCATTGCCCAAAATAACTCAGACATCTAGCGACCCTTCACCAGCACATCACAAAGAAAGGAAACACAATCTCTACTACCAAATAAAAAATGACAACCGAGTTAACATCCACTGGTCATTAATATCACTTAATATCAATGGACTCAATTCACCTATAAAAAGGCACAGGCTAAGAGATTGGATACGAAAACAGGATCCAACATTCTGCTGTTTACAAGAAACACACCTCAACCACAAAGACAGACATCTACTCAGAGTAAAGGGTTGGGAAAAGGTTTATCAAGCAAATGGACCTAAGAAACAAGCCGGTGTGGCCATACTAATTTTTAACAAAGTTGACTTCAAACTAAAATCAATGAGAAGAGATGGAAAGGGACACTTTATACTCATTACAGGAAAAATCTCTCAGAATGAAGTCTCAATCCTGAATATCTATGCCCCTAATAGAAAAGCACCCACTTATATAAAAGAAACATTACTAGAACTCAAGACAGCCATCAAACCAAACACTCTGATAGTGGGAGACTTCAACACTCCTCTTTCACCAATGGACAGGTCAATTCGACAGAAACCTAACAGAGAATTAAGAGACTTAATAGAGGTAATGAACCAAATGGACTTAACAGACATCTATAGAACATTCCACCCAAACAGGAAAGAATATACCTTCTTCTCTGCGGCTCATGGAACCTTTTCGAAAATTGACCACATACTCAGTAACAAAGCAAACTTCCACAGTTACAAAAACATATTAGTAACCACCTGCATCTTATCGGATCACCATGGATTAAAATTAGAATTCAACAACAATGCTACCCCCAGAAAGCCTACAAACTCATGGAAACTGAACAGTCAACTACTGAACCACAGCTGGGTCAAGGAAGAAATAAAGAAAGAAATTAAAGTCTTTCTTGAATTTAATGAAAATAAAGACACAACATACTCAAACTTATGGGACACTATGAAAGCAGTGCTAAGAGGAAAATTCATAGCACTAAGTGCCCACTTAAAAAAAACGGAGAAAGCTCACATTGGAGACTTAACAGCACACCTGAAAGCTTTAGAAAAGAAAGAAGCAGACTCACCTAGGAGGAGTAGAAGACTGGAAATTATCAAACTGAGGGCAGAAATCAACAAAATAGAAACACAGAAAACAATCCAAAGAATCAATGAAACAAAAAGCTGGTTCTTGGAGAAAATCAACAAGATTGACAAACCCCTAGCCAAACTAATCAAACGGCAGAGAGAGAACACACAAATTAATAAGATCAGAAATGAAAAGGGGGACATAACCACAGACACAGAGGAAATTCAGAGAATCATTAGATCTTACTACAAAAGCCTGTATGCCACAAAATTGGAAAATGTAAAAGAAATGGACACTTTTTTAGATAAGTACCATGTACCAAAGTTAAACCAGGACCAGGTAAATGCTCTAAATAGTCCTGTTAGTTGCGAAGAATTGGAAACTGTTATCAGAAACCTCCCTACCAAAAAGAGCCCAGGACCTGATGGGTTCAATGCAGAATTCTACCAGAACTTCCAAGAAGACCTAATACCTATACTCCTTAAGGTATTTCATAATATAGAAACAGAAGAGTCATTGCCAAATTCCTTTTAGGAAGCTACAATTACCCTGATACCTAAACCACACAAAGACTTAACCAAGAAAGAGAATTAGAGGCCAATCTCACTCATGAACATCGATGCAAAAATTCTCAATAAAATACTGGCAAACAGAATCCAAGAACACATTAGAAAAATTATCCACTATGATCAAGTAGGCTTCATCCCAGAGATGCAGTGCTGGTTCAACATACGAAAATCTATCAATGTAATCCATCATATAAATAAACTGAAGGATAAAAACCATATGATCATCTCATTAGGTGCAGAAAAAGCATTTGACAAAATTCAGCACCCCTTTATGATAAAGGTCTTGGAGAGATTAGGGATACAGGGGTCATTCCTAAATATAATAAAGGCTATTTACAGCAAGCAGACAGCTAACATCAAATTAAATGGAGAGAAACTCAAGGCCATCCCACTAAATTCAGGAACGCGACAAGGCTGTCCACTCTCTCCTTATCTCTTCAATATAGTACTTGAAGTTCTAGCAATAGCAATAAGACAAAACAAGGGGATCAAGGGGATTCGAATTGGAAAGGAAGAAGTTAAACTTTCATTATTTGCAGATGATATGATAGTGTACATAAGCGACCCGAAAAACTCCACCAAAGAACTCCTACAGCTGATAAACTCCTTTAGTATCGTGGCAGGTTACAAGATCAACTCCAAAAAATCAGTCGCCCTCCTATATACAAAGGATAAGGAAGCAGAGAAAGAAATCAGAGAAGCTTCACCTTTCACGATAGCCACAAATAGCATAAAATATCTTGGGGTAACTCTAACCAAGGAAGTGAAAGACCTATTTGACAAGAACTTTAAGTCTTTGAAGAAAGAAATTGAAGAGGATACCAGAAAATGGAAGGATCTCCCTTGCTCTTGGATTGGGAGGATCAACATAATAAAAATGGCAATACTACCAAAGGCAATCTATAGATTTAATGCAATCCCCTTAAAGATCCCATCAAAATTCTTCACAGATATTGAGAGGACAATAATCAACTTTATATGGAAGAACAAGAAACCCAGGATAGCCAAAACAATCTTGTACAATAAAGGAACTTCTGGAGGCATTACCATCCCTGACTTCAAACTCTATTACAGAGCTACAGTATTGAAAACAGCTTGGTATTGGCATAAAAATAGAGAAGTCGACCAATGGAATCGAATAGAAGACCCAGATCTTAACCCACAAACCTATGAATACCTGATTTTTGATAAAGGAGCTAAAAGCACACAATGGAAGAAAGAAAGCATCTTCAACAAATGGTGCTGGCATAACTGGATGTCAACCTGTAGAAGAATGAAAGTAGATCCGTGTCTATCACCATGCACAAAACTCAAGTCCAAATGGATTAAAGACCTCAATATCAATCTGAATATACTGAACCTGTTAGAGGAGAAAGTGGGAAGTACTCTACAACATTTGGGCACAGGAGACCGCTTCCTACGTATAGCCCCAGCAGCACAGACATTAAGGGCAACATTGAATAAATGGGACCTCCTGAAGCTGAGCAGCTTCTGTAAAGCAAAGGACACTGTCACTAAGACAAAAAGGCAGCCTACTGACTGGGAAAAGATCTTCACCAACCCCACAACAGACAAAGGTCTGATCTCCAAAATATATAAGGAACTCAAGAGACTAGACTTTAAAATGCTAATGAACCCAATTAAAAAATGGGGCACTGATCTCAACAGAGAATTCTCAACAGAAGAAGTTCGAATGGCCAAAAGAAACTTAAGGGCATGCTCAACCTCCTTAGCAATCAGGGAAATGCAAATCAAAACAACGTTAAGATACCATCTTACACCTGTCAGAATGGCCAAAATCAAAAACACCAATGATAGCCTTTGCTGGAGAGGATGTGGAGTAAGGGGTACACTCATCCATTGCTGGTGGGAATGCAAACTTGTGCAACCGCTTTGGAAAGCAGTGTGGAGGTTTCTCAGGAAATTTGGGATCCACCTACCCCAGGACCCAGCAATCCCACTCTTGGGAATTTACCCAAGAGATGCCCAATCATATTACAAAAGCATCTGTTCAACTATGTTTATAGCAGCATTATTTGTAATAGCCAGAACCTGGAAACAACCTAGATGCCCTTCAGTGGAAGAATGGTTGAAGAAAGTGTGGAATATATACATGCTAGAATACTACTCAGCGGTAAAAAACAATGACATCTTGAATTTTGCATGCAAATGGAGGGAAATAGAAAACACCATCCTGAGTGAGGTAACCCAGGCCCAAAAAGATGAACATGGGATGTACTCACTCATAATTGGGTTCTAGCCATAAATAAAGGTCATCGAGCCTATAATTCGTAAAAATCCTAGAGAAGCTATATAAGAAGGTGAACCCAAAGAAAAACATATAGTTATCCTCCTGGATACTGGAAGTAGACAAGATTGCCGGACAAAAAATGGGAACATAGGGGTGGGGTGGGATGGGGGGCGGGGGGATGGGGGCGAGAAAAGTGTGAAGTGGAGGATGGGAAGAGCTTGGGGGAATAGGATGGTTGGGATATAGGAAGGGTGGATATTGGAACAAGGAATTATATATCTTACTTAAGGGAGCCATTCTAGGGTTGGCAGAGGCTTGACTCTAGAGGGGTTCCCAGGTGTCCAGGAAGACACCCCCAGCTAGGTCCTTGGGCAGCTGAGGAGAGGGTGCCAGAAATGTCCAGACCCTATTGCCATACTCATGAATATCTTGCATATCACCATAGAACCTTCACCTGGCATTGGATGGAGAAAATGACAGAGCCCCACATAGGAGCACCGGACTGAGCTCCCAAAGTTCTGATGAGGAGCGGATGGAGAGAGATCATGAGAAAGAAAGTCAGAACCATGAGGGATGCGTTCACCCACTGAGACGGCAGGACAGAACTAATGGGAGACTACCAAGTCCACTTGGAATGGGACTGATGGAACATGCGACCAAATCGGACTCTCTGAGGGTGGCTGATGGTGGAGGCTGACCGAGGAGCCAAGGACAATGGCGATGGGCTTGGTCTCTACGACATGGACGGGCTCTGTGTGAGCCTTATCAGTTTGGTTGCTCACCTTCCTGGACCTGGGGGGAGTTGGGAGGACCTTGGACTCAACATAGTGTAGAGAACCCTGATGGCTGTTTGGCCTCAAGAGGGAGGGAGTGGGGGTGTGGGTGGAGGGAACGGGAGGGAAGGGGGAGGAGGAGGGGAGGAGATGGCAATTTTTAATAAAAAATAAATAAACTGGAAAAAAAACTAAAACTTCATGTCAGAATATTAAATAATCTGTAAACAAATGTGCAACAAATGAGGACAATGACCTCAAAATGTAAACAATGTATAAGTATCTTGATTGGAGGTAGGAGTAATATATAATGCAATATGAAGATATACCCTAAAAGTTGTATCAATATACAAAATGTCCTAAACCAAAATAGAAACATGCATATATACAATCTGATAAAATAAATTTGTATAGGTGTACAAATAATGTAAACAAGAGTAACAAATCTAATACCAATGTAAATTATCCATAAATAACAGCTCACAAGTATTCACTCTATTATCAACTATTATTATCCATTTTTTGAACAAACATAGTTTTCACCCTCAGAATGTCCATGAGCAACCCATCTTTAATCTTACCTTTTAAACAACTAATTAATTAAACAACAAGATCATCCTGACATTTATTGAGTCCCTCACTGTCACTATTGTATTTATCACCTCTGTGCCCCACAATATCTGCAGGTAAGTTTCCTTAACTGTTTTGCAAATAAGAAAAATGAGCTTTGGATTCTTCATGTGACTAAAAGATAGAAGAGACAGATTCTGACTAACGTCTGGCGTGAAAACTCAAGCACATCCATTTCAATAAGCTACCTCTGCTTGGGACCAGGTGCAGTACCTCATATTGAGTCATCAACAGTGTTACTATCTTCATCTACTGAGTTCAGGACCTCTGAAATGACAGAACTAAGATGTGAGTCAAGACTGACTCAGAAAACTTTCTTCTGCTTGATTCTTTGTTCTGAAGTTGCACTTAGTACTTATAAAACCATGTACTTCCTTTGTAAACACTCGAAGTTTTACTTGCATCCACTCAAGTGCCTGATAACAAGTTCCCTTAACACTGCATCTGAATGCTGAATTGTGGCTTTGGATACTCTTCTTCCCTTCTGTTCTTCTGACTTCATCTGCCCCCTCCACTTGTCCTTGGAATGATTCATCTCTCCATCTTCTCTTCAGCAGGCTTAGATTGTCCCTAAGGATGCTTACAGAATTTGAAATAACAGCCAACATGCCAGCTTTAAATTACAGTGAAGGATGGAGCTATCAGTTTCTCCAGTGACTCGTGTGTGCTGATCAACAACCTTTCCCCCTGTGGATAAATCTATGTGGGATTTTAAATTTATAATTGGGAGGTGGGTTCACAGAATTGGAATTGGAATAAGAGAATTTAAGTGGAGTGTCTTACTCTGAGAGGCTACAAGGGCCTGTCATGTCATCTTTACATACGGGATTTTGCTTAACGGGCCTAGTCTCTTTAAACCTCAGAGCCTGGGGACAGACTTCCTGATGAGGTTCAAATAATTTAAAAGAAATTGGCTAGCGACAGTCATTAAATATTAAAGTTTTTGTGAAGATGTGTAATATGTAAGAAATAGTGATTAGAGAACACCCATTACCCAACGCCCAGCAAGAATCAATGTGGGCAAAATTCTGAAACCGTTTCATTGCTCTCTCGTGGTTTTCCATTTTTTATTTTGAAGTAGCTGTGATCTAGCATTTCCTAGAACCCTAAAATAGTTTGACTTTATGTAAAAGGAACCATACTACCTATGTTTTAAAACATATATTGTTAAAACTCAGATTGTTTTGTGTGCAGCTGAAATTCACTGCATTTCTCCAGCTTGCAGTAATCCATCACAGTAACATACAACTCAGCTTTGTGTTCTCTGTTGCTTGGTTGTTTAGAACTTGCTGGGGTAAATAGTGCAACTATGCACACTCTTGTGCATTTATTTTGTTGCCTTTTTGCAAATCCACCCTTGGGTGGAATCCTTCTGTCATACAGTTGGCACACTTTCAATCTGATTAGAAAGGAAGTTATGTTTTAAGTGCTTGTCACCATGATTGAGCCTCCTCTGAATTGTAATAAACTCTGCCCTTTTACCACATCCTCACCAGCATATAAATTGCCAGACTTTAATTTTCATCAGTATTGAATGTGTGTGATAATATCTCACTGGGGCCCAAATTTACACTTCATAGTTTCTATAAAGCTGAGCGTCATTTCATAAATTTATTTCCCATATAATTATTTGTCTGTGGAGCCTTGTTTGTGGTCTTCCCCATGTTATTGGTTTGTGTCTTTTTCCTTTGATTTACTTGCAGGAGGCATCACTTCCCTTTCTCTATATGTATTTCATCCTAATCTGTTGTGAACTTTATATATTAAGAGGACTCTTCACTTTGCGCATTAATTATATTTCTGCCTTTTTATTAAAATGACACAGTGCCACTTTCTATCTGGCTTTTTGTGGAACATAAGGCATTATTCACTGTATTGAGAAAAGCTATTTTCCTATCTTGTTTAGTTTTGACATTTCTCATCAAAGATTTTAATTTAATGAGACTGGGGTTTAAATATAACGCCGATAGGTGTATCATTTTACCTTCTCACCTGTGGAGTCCCACTTGTGCCTGTATAATTTAATTAGCAAATTAATTCTTCCAAAATAGCCTGCTATACATTTCAATCTGCTGCAAAGGTCTTTGTCAGAGTAGGCCCATTTTTGGGGTTCTAGAGTTGAGGTCACTTCTGTGTGTGCTGACAGGACTTTACCTTGATGATAAAGGTGTCAGAAAAATGTGAGTGGTAAGGAAGTACTCCTTCATGTAGATGTTTTGCTTTCCTATTTAAAATTTTAAGTCAGTAAACAAAATTAAAAATTAATTTTTTAAAAGTTAGTTGGGTTGTTAAATACTGCACAGCTCCTATTGAAATTTCAATGAGATAGTTCTAATTCCCAATTAGTTTCTAACAGATTTTCCTGTGGTATCAAGGCTCTTCTCTGTAGTTGGATTTGTTTAGGTTTTGGAATTTTTTTGTTTACTTTTAAACATTTTCTAATTTTGATGTTATTATAAAGATGGTTTTAAGTTAAAATTTCTGAGTTGGATTTTCCAGCTCTTGCCTGTAATCCCCATAACTCCAGAACTCCGAGGATGAAGGAGAAGGACTGCCACACATTTGTGGCCAGCCTATGCTACATAGCAAATTCCAGGATGGCCGAGGCTACATAATGGAACCCCATCTCAAAGCAAACAAACAAAATATTAGATTTTCTGCTGTTGAAAATACTTGTACATACTGAATTTATGTCTTGAAGCCATGGTGCATATAATGATACACAGAGCAAGGTGCCATGATGAAACCCACTACCGGGTCTAAAAATATCCACAGCTACTGATTGTTTAGTGTTCCTTTAGAACTCTGGTTCAGATTATATCCACACAACATTAACTTCATTTCTATTTTATTTATTTATTTATTTATTTATTTATTTATTTGTTGAGATAGGGTTTCTCTTTGTAGCTTTGGAATCAGTCCTGGAACTCACTCTGTAGATCAGACTGGCCTCATGATCACAGAGATCCACCTGCTTCTGCCTACCGAGTGCTGGGATTAAAGCGTGCGCCACCATCACTGCCTGACCTGATTTCTTTCTACCTTTTAATGCCTCAACATAAGTTAAGATCTTCACAAAGGCTAGCACAGCATTATCAGGTGGAGCTTTGGTCCCAGCTTTCATTCAGTCCGAGAGGGAGCTTTCAATAACCCCCATGAGGGTTATTTGATGCACATTTGTTTTGTCAGATTAAGGATGTGGAATTTTATCAGTTGCTTTTTCTCAGTTATGATGATTATCCTCTCCCATTTCATCTGGTGACATGAAAATACATTAATTTTAAACTAATTTATAATTAATATACATTAATCCAATGGTGCATTATGCCAGTGCCCTAAATGCTTCAGGATTATGTTATTATTCTGTTCCAAGTTCTTGTATTTCTTAATGAGCAAGGTTAACTGATGTGGGATTCTCCTCTGTATGCTGTTAATATGTTTTATTACTATTAGTTAATAAAGAAGCTGCTTTGGACCCATGGCAACGCAGAATAGAACAAGACAGGAAATTCAAGCAGAGATAGGAGAGAAAAGAAGGCAGAGTCAGAGAGACACCATGTAGCTGCCAAAGGAGACAGAGGCCCTGGAACCTTAAAACCTTAAACCAGTAAACCACAAGCTTTGTGATAAAATACAAATTAATAGGAATGGGTTGATTTTAGATGTTAGAATTAGTTAATAAGAAGCCTGAGCTAATAGGCTTGTTTTATAGCAGTGTTTTAATTAATACAGTTTTTATTTCAGGTCTGGGTAGCTAGGAAATGAACAATCAGTCTCTGCCTACAACTGGCACACCAATGTACGCTGACTACATCCACATAAAACCTGAGAGAGCTTGAAAAGAAATTCTAGACACAAAAAGCAGAGTTTAGTGCAGCGTCTTGGTAGCCGCATTTTATTTTAGGGTGGGCTCTGTTTGCTGGCAGTGAGCAGGAACGCCATGGCTCCTTTAAGAGAGGTCTTCCTGACTCAGCATTGGCAGCAAAGGCTGTGCAGCTTCTTTAGGGGAGGGCTTCCTGGTTCATGCTAGTTGCAGAAACAGCTCTGGCTCTTCCTGGAGGCCGAACATTTAAATGGGGTCTGTGAGCAGTGTGATACAAATTGCTTAATGGTGACATAAACCTGCTATGACCCTGGAACTTGGTCAGTATGCACAGCTCTCAGAGGCAATAAACATGCCTCTGCCATGTTGGACTGAGCAGAGCCAACAGGCAGGGCTGCAGAGTTGGTCCTAGCCATGCTGCCTGGTCAGAAAATAATTACAGATACACATGCAATAAAAACAAATGCAGATGGAAAAGACTCTAAATGGATTGCAGTGTTGGATAAATGTATGCAGGCTTGAGAGAGAGAGGAAAAAGAGTATAGACAATTATAATATAAAAGAGTACAGACAGTCATAGATTAAAGGAGATAAGATGATAAAATAAATATTAAGCTTATAGAAAAAGTAATAGAATAAGAAAATTTAGCCACATTAAGATTTGGCTGCTTTGGGCCTATTGCAGCACAGAATAGAGCAAGGCAGGAATTCCAAGCAGAGATAGAAGAGAAAAGAAGGCAGAGTCAAGGAGAAGCCATGTAGCTGCAGAAGATGACAGAGGTTCTTGAATCTTATCGGTAAACCACGAGCATGAAGCTCGTGAAATACAAAATAATAGGAATTGGTTGATTTAAGATGTACGAGTCCATTAATAAGAAGCCTGAGCTAATAGGCTGAGCAGTGTTTAAATTAATACAGTTTCTGTGTGATTATTTCGAGTCTGGGTGGCCAAGAAATGAACAGTCTCTGCCTACAGTTAATCATCTTTGCTGGATTTCCTGTCAAGGTTCCACTTATCTAAAAACGTCATCTGGAGCTATTCCACTAGATTCAGATAAGTTTTGTGAGATTGCAATTATTTTTTCTTTGACATATTTATATTGTTTGCTAGAAATTGTTAACCAACACCAAATAGACCACCTAATTAAAAAAAAAAAAGAACCTGTGAGAGTTTTCTGATCTTATTCAGTTTTCAATGGTTACACATTTTACATTATACTCTTTACATTCCCTATTTCTTGCTAAGTAAATTTTAGTAAGTCACAATGCTTTTCTAGAGATGTATTCATTTCCCCTGAGCTTTGGCAGGTACACCATAAAGTCATTCCCAACAACATCTTCTTGTCTTTGTAACCTTTGGAGCATTGTTGATTTTGTCTTCCCAATGTTGTGTACTTGTGCCTTTTCACCTTTTCAAAATCTATCTCCAGGGTCTTTGTCAGCTCTATTTGTTCTGTCAAAGAGTCTTGATATATGTTTTATTCTGATATTTTCCCAGAAAATTTCTCTACTCTCTTATGAAACCATTTCCTCTGTCAAGCAGTGACATTTGAGATTTGATATTACACTGGATATTTGAAAAATAACTATTTTCCTCCCAACTATGTATGGTTAGTGTATCTTAAGTACAAATCTGTGTTGAATCCCACCAGAAGGAATAATCACAAAGGAAGTTCAACAAGGGGATCAGGATGTGAGATATCCCCTTTTGTAGTCTGGAGCAATACACCGGACATTCATATGTAACTTTAATAGTTACTTCCATAAGCTTTTACTAACTGGTCCTAACTGGTTGTTTTTTAAAATCCTTTGAGCAACCTACCAGTTCTGAACAGCAACCAAAAGAAAAGAATAAGCAACACAACTCTGGCTATTTCATCGAGGGACAAAGACAAAAGAGTGGGATTAGGTCTGAAGGCTATAGAAACTGTTTCCATATATTTCTTAGTTTTTGGAGGAGTTCTCTGCCTCCATATGCCTGCTAGCTAAATGAATCATGTATGGCTGTCTAGAGAGGACCTGTTTGCTTGCTTGACTTCAGTTTTTCCTCTGCCTGGTAGTCCTTCCTCTCATGCCTTTTGTCCCTAACCTATCTATTCTAAAACACATGTTCTAGTGCTTCTCTGGTGTTCCCCCTTGGCCTAGATGCATATCATTTTTGAGCCATCCACCTTTGCTTATGCGTCCTCAGAAGCAGGCATTCTATAAATAGGAGTAAAAGTAGATGCACAGTAATTGCAAAACCAGCAAAACTCTAAAAGGCCAGATAGGGTAACCTCTTGAGCTTGGCTCCAAGTTACTGGTTCCAGGCCTGTACGGTAAAAAAGGATCAAGGAGAAAGCACCATGACCCTAACTTGTCCCCAGGACAAGGGCTTGAAATCCCACTAATCCCTGAGTTTACCTCAGAGTCAGGCTGCAGAATTCCACCAATCCCTGAGCTTGCCCCACAACCAGGCTACAAAAGTCACCCTGGAAAAGCCTCCCTCCAACAACCCCAAGAATACCTATCTAAGCTCTGCACTCGGTTCAGTTTGCTGTGGCTTCTCACCCTAGAAGCAGCCACCCTCCTGGATTTTTCCTTCCCAATGAATCTCTTGATTGAAGTTTATTGTGCGGTGTGACACTTTCAGCAGGAGCGAAACACAGCTGTAACAACCATCGCCAATGGAGGGTGGAGCAGAACGGTAACACTTTCACTTGGGGGATCATTCCTCTAGCGGAGCAGAGTTGTTACCCTCCAGGGAACCCGAGTGGAGATGTAACTCTTCTCTGGAGCAGAGCAGAGGAAATGTTACACTTGCATTGAGGAAACGTGTTTCCCTGGAGCTGCTCTGCTTACCTTGACTTTGCAGTATTCCTTGGCTCCAGACTGCCACGATACCTGTAACACTTAAGAAGCCCTCACTGGGATCAGTACCTGATAACCTTAAATCCCAGGCTCTACCTTTGTATTGTGAACATTACAGCTGAGTTTTCTCTATGTAAGGCAAGTAAGATCATTTCTAATATGCAAAAGAAATCACTTACCCTGCATTGCTCTATATTCCTTCTATTGAAAATATGTTTCTGTCAAAGGCTATCTAACTTTATTCTTCCATTACTGTCAGCATATGATTTCATTTTTAGAATCCTATATGTTAATTTTTCTTTAAAAATTTTGCTTGTTTGTTTATTTTGAGATTGTAATTTAATTATGACATTTCTCCCTTCCTTTTTCTTTCACCAAACCCTCCCATATACCTTCCCCTATGACCTCCTTTTTCAGTACTTGAGTACTTGTTATTGTTTTCATATATGTAACTGTATACATACATACATACATGCATACATACATACATACATACATACATACATGCATATGCCTAAACATAACCAAACACCCCACACCTAAGGCTAAGGGAACATTGTGAGAAAGGAGGTAGAAATAGTGTGCAGAGCATCAGGGAGTTGGCTGCGAGACTGACTCTGCTAACAGCAGAGCCTACCGTTGCAAAGGCTCCCCACCACGACCACCCAAACATAAACTGAACAAGGATGAAGCCAACAGCATGGATGGGGGACAGTCCACAAGGATCCAAAGCTACACAAAGAGCTACAGAAAACCAAGTAAAGCTGAGTGAGAGAGGTGGCCCTCTGTAGGAAGAGTACAGCAGTTGGTTGCTGGTGGCAAACACAAACAGTCAATTCTGAAATCACACATACTTTTAGAATGTGTGTATCACACATTGCCTTCCTACAATGCAAAACCAATATCAGGCTTGCTTACTACCCTTTTCTCTCTGCTCACTCACTTTAATAATGTCTCATATATGTAACATATCAGCTAAACCATATTATGTTATATTCCACAGTCACTTTTCCTTCCCCGTCCTTTCCTGAATAGCTCTTCCCCACCCCCTTTCTTTTCTATGTACCTATTAATTAATAATACAGCCACATACTTTATCTTACAAAGCTTTAAAATTCCTCATAACAAACGCATCAGCTGACCGGTAGGTGAATTCTGACCTTTCTTTGCTGAGGTTTATCCCTTGGCATCTGCATAGTTGCCCTAGATGCCACTTCCTCTCTCTGTGTGTGATTCCCAAATGTTCCTGTATCTCTTTCTACATTGGAAGTCCCCTGATTCGTGGGTCTTTTCTGACTTTCTCTTTGTCAACTTAGAGAATTATTTCTTCAACAGGAAAGTAAAAGTTCACGGTCCCATGGCTGACCTAGGATTTCTTTCATCCATTGTTTGGACATATCTTTGGGATCTGGTTTTTAGAAGGCAGATCATCCTCTCCTTTTTACTTCCATCTGTAATTATGGAACGCTTGCCATTGAGGGGACTTTCTGGGATCCCTTCTCTAGTTCTTCTTCTTCCAGTGCTTGGGATCCAACCCAGGGCCTTGTATATATTTCCTTATGATTTTGAAATGTCACTTTGCAGCAAAAAGCAAACATCACCTTTACTCTCTACAGTTTCTAGTGAGTTTTAGAGTTTTCTTATATTTTATCTTTTTAGAATTTCTACTGCCTTGGTTTTGTTATATATTGCGTGTTCTTTTTTAAAGATTTAAAAAATTTTGTTCTTAATTCATGGATTGATATTTTCTCTTAGATTTGTATCGTATTAGCTATAATCACATTTTGTGTATCTGTATTAACTGAGGTATAAAGTGTCTGTGTGTATTAAGTGATAACAGAAGTACCTCTCAAAGAAATGATGCATATATTTAGGGATAAAGTACTGGAGCCTCTTGCGGTTGGAGATTTGGTATGAGCACTGGACTTATTGAATAGAAAGGTTCCAATTATGGTGATTAAAGAAGAATTCAACTGCCTTTTGTTGGAAGACACACCCCACATTTCCTCTTGGATAGATCAGTGGGATTTTTTTCAAACTTTCACTGAAAATACTTGTTTTGGCTTACTCATACAACTCTCTTACAAATGTATACCATATATATATGTATATATATAATGAGATTATTATATATATAAAATCTCATTTCATCCATTTTAAGTTATTTTATATGTCCACCACAAAACAGGCTCTTTTCCATGTTACAAAATGTTTACAAGTGAGAATGTTGGTGCCAGCAGAAGAAATGAGAAAAACTAGGTTGTTTTGAGCCAGGAATGCATTGTCTGTAGGAAACAGACCTTTTATCAGAAAAATATATTACAATAATAAAGTAAAATATGCAAGATTTTAAAGAAAGATGATTACACTTAAATACAGTTATTAAGCTATTAGGCAATGTTTATACTATAGTGATGAGTGTACTTTTCAAAAATCACATTAAATAACATCTAGTGATGGTCTAATAATGTCTTTGGTTTTGCTTTAGAAAAGAATCCAAACAACCTTTTATGATACTTGCCAATTTAATATAATAAGAAAATAACTTTAATTTCCTCTGATGAAAAAAGCATAGATTTTTTTTTTACTTATGTTCTCAAGAGAAGGATATGCTAAATTTCAGTTAGACTTTAATGAAAATAATGACACATTGTTCAAGTTCATAAGCCCCTGAGTCAGATCTATGAGCCCCGTAGAGTGGAAAAGAAAGAAGAGAAACAAACTTTGTTTGTAACAGGCAAAACTCCCCAAAATTGTATCACTGCACCCTTTTCCTCCCACTGCTTTGCTTTGGGCAGAGAGGGGAGATCTAGTTCAGCATGCACTGGGATGCTCTGCACACCTTTGGAGGACACTCAGTCTGCCCTGCTTGCTTTGAGGTCCATGCACCATGGCAACACCGTGATTACAGCAGCGATGCTGCAAGAGCTGCCAGGACAGCCTGTTTTGTCAGCTAATTTGCAGTGCTATTTGCATCAACTATCTAGTTATATCACCTATTACAGAGATAATTAAAAGAGATGAGTAGAAGCCTATGAGATTATCTGTAAGCATGCTCATCCTGGCTCCACTTTCAAGGTGCTTGTTTACTTTATCCTTTTTAAGGAAGCCAACATCCGCACTACACATTGTGTACTGACTAATCCAGCATTTAGTGCTTCCTGGACAGTTTACAAACTAAGCTCAGGAGGAAGTTAGAGTTCTGGACTCTAGTAAAGAAACATGGAATGAAGGGAAGGGTCAAATGGTTGGTAGGTAAGACATAAAAGAATAAATAAAATTAATCTATGTCTTTCGATCAGTGTTCCTGAGAAATAACACTCCAAAGATACAACAAAGCTTAAATTCATCATGGTTCATGTTTTGGTGGTAAAATTTTAATTCAAATTGAAATATACTTACTAAAAGAAAACAGAATGTAAATGTTTTAATAATCACATTTGCAGTTAATTGTGCTCTAAAAAAATATTAAGGATAACATCTAATCTCTGTATATTCAAGGTTATAATGTACCTGTGTCATTAACAACTGAATAAAATATTGTTTTATTTTTGCATGAAAATTTATGCTAATGCATTAATATATCAATTATTAAACTATTTTTGAGAATATGGCTTCAGGGGAACTGCAAATATGGTTCTCTGGTCAAACATATCAATCACTACAACTTGTCCTTTGGCCCTTTATAATTTCATTTCTTTAGATCCTAAGAGTTTTATTTTTTAACTTTAACACTTTTCCAGAATTTTAAGTACCTTTGGGTTGCATTGTGTAAGGATCACTTTCCCAGAGCTGACAGAGAAAGAGGTGGGTTCCAGGACCATGAGACAGCGGAGAAGGGCCCACAGGAAAGCACAGTTTGTGTGCTGCACGCCATGGGCCAAACAAGGAAGTTGTGCTTGTCGGTTTCCTGCTCTTTGAGGGAGGATTGACTGCAATGTAGCTTGTTCTATTTGGGAAGAATGAATGCAATTGCATTGTAATCCATAGATTCTTCCTTATTTCTTAGTGCTCTCATGAGTCAATGAGTCAAGAAAACAAAAAGTGAAATAAAAAAGGTGATTTTTGATAGTTTTTTAAAAATTTTTTTGTCAACTTTTGGATCTCTGTACTAATAGATAGGAGCCGGGGAAATGGCTCAGCAGTTAAAAGCCTGTACCAGTCTTTCCGAGGACCAAGTTCAGCTCTCAGCGTCCATATCAGCTAGAGCTCTCAGCACACATATTAGCTAGTTCACAGTCACCTCTAAATTCAGCTCCCAAGCATCCAAGTATCTTCTGATCTTTATGGGCCCCTGCACTCACAAGAACATGACCCCATGCAAACGCACACTGTGCACAATTAATAAAATCACAGAGATATAAATTGGGGTTCAACCTGAAGGTCAGAAGAGCAAAACAGCCAGCCTCTACCTCAAAACAGCTCTTACCTCTACCTCAGTCCAAAATAGCCATCTTGCCTTCAGGAACCTCAGAAAAAGACTGTGAGTGAGAGCGGTCTCCTCCTGTTTTATATTCCTCTCTAGTACTGGGGTTAAAGGCGTGCACCACTACCACCTGGTTTCTATGGCAAACTAGTGTGGCTACTGGGATTAAGGGTGTGTGTCACCACTGCCTGGTCTGTAAGGCTGATCAGTGGGACTGTTTTACTCTCTGAACTTCAGGCAAGTTTTATTTATTAGGATACAAATGAAATATCACTACAACACACAAATACACCAAATTAAAAGAGAATTCTTTTAAAAATCACAAGAAAAATTTCCAATGTGTTTCATATACAAAGTTGCACCCAAAGTACATATGACACCTCCTTTTTACTCTTCTAACCGAGCACCTAGCACCTGAGCACCCAGTATCTGTCCCATGGTGAACATAGAAAGCACAGAGGTGATGAGGGAGCCAAGTCCTAACCCTGCTCTAACCTTGAAAGTCCTAGAGTTAAGATATAATTATCTTCATTCATTGGATTTTCTTTCAACCTGCATCTTAAGTTTCTGTTTCTAAAAATGGACGGCCCTAACTGGAGATACAAATGGCTCAAAAGTCTAAAATATCTTCAAAACATCTGCGTGGTGGTCTCTAGAAGACCCAGAAAGTGATCTGGCCTTGTAATTCTTATTTATTTTTAATTTGATATGTGTGAGCCTTTTGCCTGCATACATGTGTATATGTGTACCATGGGCATGCCTGATACTCTCAGAGGCAATAAGATGGCTTAACCCTAACTGGAGTTATAGACAGTTGTGAGGTGCCGCATGGGTTCAGAGGGTCCAACCCTGTATCCTCTGCAAACGCAGCAAGGCCTCCTCTTGTTGATGAACTCTCAGTTGTCTCCGGCCTGTACATGAAATTAGAAATTTTTAACACACATGCTGTGAACACACACATGTGAATACAAGTATTATTAATCTATTTGGTGAGCATTACATGAAAACAGCAGGGGTAGATAGCATCTGGATGATGATGCCAATGTAGTGGTAGAAAAGAGCCAGATCAAGTAAGTGATGAAGTTTGGGTGTCATGGCGCATGTTTGGAGGATGAGGCTAGATGACCAGTTCCAGGAGAGCCTGTGCCACATAGGAAGTTAGAGGTCAGATGCGTACCAAGTTCAGTGTCAGAAAAAACACAAACAAACAAACAAGCAAACAGATCAGAACTTTCAAGATGGCTCAGTGGATAAGAGCCTTGCTGCACAAGCCAGAAAACACAAATTTTGTCCCAGAAACCCAAGTTAAAAGTTTGCAAGGTGTAGTGTGTCTGAAATCCAGTTCTCCTATTATAAGACAGAGGGTGGTGACTGAATCAGGCAAATGCTGGGCTGTAGTACATCACGAAGCAAAAATATGACCAATCCCTTCAACAAGTGGAAGGGGAGAACCTGAAAGTTATCTCTAACCCTCACACAGAAGGCTATGCAGGCACACTCACATATCACATGTGTACAGTAACAACCACAGCAATCATAACCATAAGAGTTTAAAAACTGAAGAAAAGGGTAAAGCCAAATAACTGATCCTCTTTAATCACCTTAAGCACCTTAAGACATTCCCATAAGGATTAGAGCAAAATTATCAAAGACTAGGTGGAGTCAATATCACACGCCAATCTTAGCTGCATGTGTCCATCTTGTGCCATTCATGAGGATGTGACTATAACATGTCAGAGTTTCCTGCCGTCTGGAGAAAGTTCCCATTGTTTCTTGCTTTCCCCTCTCATCTCAGTTCACCTTTACTCCAGTTTCTTTAAGAATGTCAGGAAACTAAAGTTTTAATAAAGTAACACAGTGAAATATTCTTGCCTCCATTTGCACAGTCAGACACACTGCAAAGAGAAACTTAATGTAAATTAGGACATTTTTATGAACTTGAGCAATCCAAATAACCACTGCATAAGTCTGTAAAATGCCAACAGACCTGCTGCATGTGAACGTTTTGAAGGTCAAGTTACATCACACAGACGCAAGCTCTGCATTCTATTTCTGTCCCCATCCCCATCCACAAACGTGCTCTGCAGGAGTAAGCCGTAGATGGGCTGCGCAGTGAGTTGTGTGGCTGGATGTGCATCCTCCCATTCCCCATTCTGAATCTGCTGCATGCAGGAGAAATAGATCTTCTTTTATTGATCATTACTGCTAACTGTCTAATGGAAATGTGGGGCCATGTATTCTGGAAGCTCTGCTCATGGTGAGGAGGACAGAATGGTGTAACCTTGTTATAAAGAGTGTCACTGCTCACAGATTACCAGAGGATCTGGCCCTGTCCCCTGGGTGCAAGATGATTTATAGTCCGTGCTATAATGGGAGCTTATAATGCTGCAATCAGGGAGCAGAGATCCCACTTGCATTACCGAGTAGACCATACATAATTCTCTTCACAGAATGCACCATCTTCCTCTAATGGTCTGAATAATGTACTAGCAGAACAGAAAAAGAAATTCATTTGGGAAACAAACTCAACTGTTATTGAATGACACATCACTGATAGACGCCAAGCCATTCTTCATTCTCATTACACTTTCATTCACTCTATTAAAGAAATTAACAACATGCAATCTGATATCTTTCTAATGCACTTTCTACAGAGTTTTTATAAAATATTCTTTAATTTCTACCATAGTCAACTAGGGAAAACAGAGTCCTTTTTCAGTTTTTATAGGAAGCAAGATTACGGTTTAAAAGTTATAATTACAGTGTATCACACTGAGAGTTTTGAGCGGGGTATTCATTTTCCCAAGAAGACAAATATTGGCACCAAATATTCTGCATATCTGTAAGTTATACAGAATAGCGTTTATTTTTCTACTCTAAAATGAAGAAAATTTTAGAGTAGTCTTACCAATGATACAACAAATTAATATAATCTTTAGAAAAGCAGAGAAACCAGCCACGATCTCTCTCTCTCTCTCTCTCTCTCTCTCTCTCTCTCTCTCTCTCTCTCTCTCTCTCGCTCCACACACACACACACACACACACACACACACACACACACACACACAAAATATGCCCTTGTTTATCAAAATATATCTTTTCAGTATATAGGTCTCACTGGATCTATATTCATTCACTAAATAAAATGTGAATGTTTTGTGCCTTGTTTTTAGTTATTGTTTGATTATTCTTCCTATGCACAAGTTTGGTACAAAGTATATTTATCAGATTTTCATTGGCAAAATTATGAAAGATTATGGATGACTCAAAGTTCACTCTTTGCTTCCTGGGTGATAAGACCCCCAGGTGTGGGGCAGGTCTGTCTACAGTAGCTAATGAGAGGGATGAAGGTTTTGTTTTCCCCTTTAAAGTCTTATTCCAAGGAACACCATGTCACTCTTAGGGAAATCCTGCTTGTATTTGTCTCTGAACCCAGCCATTTGCTCCTACAGAGTGACACATTGTTGCAAGACTCAGTCATTGCACTCCATTTGGGGAAGGCGTGGCTTTGCAGGCCCCTCCCTAAATTTACATGATATAAACAATTCCAATTAATGGTCGGGACACAGTTCATTCATTCCAGGGCTCAGGCCTTTGGAGAAATTTTGTGAAAGACGTTGATGTGAAAGAGGACATTGCATTAAGGTGCCTTGCTCCACCCCCCCCAAGCCGCACCCACCTAGCACAGTTAGATGAGGACGTGGCAATTATCTGCTAATATGATCAATGTTAATGGACAATCTGGTTAATTTGGCTTTTAAAAGTAGATTCCTTATTGAGCCATGAAATGAGAAAGCTTGTAAATGAATTTCCTTTAAATTTTAGGATAAATTACAGTTCCTGACTTTATTTTCCAAATCCAGCATGATGTTCAATAGGATCGCTGTCCTAATAGCAGTCAGTTCTTGAAGAGCCCCTTGCCTTCAATTAGTTCAAAGCCCATTAGGGATACAAAGGTTATCAGTGGCATCCATCCTTAGGGAAGGTATTTGAGCAGCAAAAATCATCGACTTGGTGACTTCCTTATATTTTTTGTTCTTCCCTGGCTAGAACAGCATAGCGATTTTTTTATTTCTACACATACACATATGACAATTCTTGAGATATAGATAGGTGCGAGTTTCATAGCCTTTCCTTTGTTGTGTGCAGCTGGCCTTACCTAGTCTTTCATTGTAGAACTGCAATGCTATTGTCAAATGCTCACCTACTCACGTCAGTGGCTATTATGTTATTATCCATACGTTGATTTTATGCAGGGAATGATGGTTTGGGGAGAGTCAGATGACCTTTCTAGTGTACGGTGTCTTTTGAACTTTAAAGGGCCTATTTTGGGGGCCATCTTAATGTGCGGAATGCTAGCGCTTCCCCCAGGAGCTATTGCTACAAGTCTTACTAGCAAAGGTTTTCAGTCCCAATACATCACTTAAATTGCCCAAAACAGATCAAGTGATTTATTTAGTTTAATTTTAGTCTAAATTTGTCATAGACTGTTAATGCTTCTAGGATCCCAGCAGAGATAGGAGTTAAGACCGTGTCTAAAGGTGACCCTTCATTCAAGTCCCGAAAGAGACCATCTGATGTTTGGAGGACAATCTGTAGTACATGGCCAAGCTCGTGAAGGCCAAGCACTAGGAAGCAAGGAAACTTGACGCACAGAACACATAGGCATGGGAAAGCAGATTGTAAGAAAATATTCCTAAATAGCACGGTTCTAAGTTAAGTGAGGGAAAAGCATGGAAATATTGTGAGGAAAGGGAAACTATGGAAGCAACCCCGCTGTAAAGAATTCAGTGTGACTGCTAAACTGTGATATGACTGCAGGTTGCTGTGATAATTAAAAACTCACAGAGAAGCAAACAAGAGACCCAAATGAAAAGGAGGCAGACACTATAATTAGACAACTCAAGAAGATACGGGATGAAAAACAAGTATGTGGAAAGATACGTAGTGTTTTCTACATAACATTGGGAAATTCCAGACGAAAGCAATGGTACCCTTATTAAATTACTCACTAAGGGCACTGAATAAAGGATGCTGCTGAGAGAAACTGCAGGGACTCTGTTTATCATTTGCTGGGATGCAAAATAATGCAGTCACTTAGAAACAATTTGACAATCTCTTAAAATGGTAGCAATAGCTATGTACTAACCACTGCACCACTAGGTATTTGCCAAAATGACTGAAAGTTTAAAAATATGTCAGTACAGAAACTTTTACACAGTATTTACCAACAGCATTACATGTTATTCCCAAAACATGGAAACAGTTAAAATATCTTTCAGTGGGTAAGTGAATAAGTAAACTGTGGTATGTCCATGCAACTGAATATTATTCAACAATGACAAAAATACCCAACTTTCAGCTATGAGAAACAGATGAGAAATTTAAACATATTAGTAAGTAAAGGAAGCAAGTGTATAAGAGATTATGTTATGCGATTCTAGCCATGGGATGTTCTGGAGTACGACACACAAAATTACAGAGATAATGAAGCCCAGTGGTTATAGGGAGGCCAGGAGTTAGAGGAGAGGGAGGAGTGGTAAGCAGAGGAATTCATGGCTTTTACAGTTGTTAAGTTACAGTGCTAGACAAAAAGCATGATGCATTTGTCAAAACCCACAGAGCTGCAAACAGAGTCGAGACCAAAGCAACCTATAGAGGATTGTTAAGTTTTGCTGAGTACCTTCAGGAGCATCTCCATCACTGCTGCTATTCAGAGTGGATCAGCACCGGTGGCCACCTGCACATGACTGCCTAAAGAAAGTACAACTATACACAATGGAATATTACCACGCCATAAAGGATAGTCAATAATGCTTCCAGGAGATGGATGGAACTGAAGTTCATCATACTAAGGAAAATAAGCCAGACTTCTAAAGAAAAAAATGCATGTTTTCTGGCACATGCTGAACCTACAGTAAAACTAAAAGATGACCTGAAAATGGACAAGGGCTTATTAGGAAGTAGAGAGAGATCAGAAGAGCAGAGAGGTGAGGGGCTAATTGTGGGAGGTAAGTGTGGTCAAAGTACCTTACACATAAGCATGAAAATATCATTTAAAAATCCACTGTTTTGTGTAGTTAATATGCATTAATAAGGATAGATAAAACCATGGCTATACCCAAGCTAGTCTGGATTTTCTCTCATATTGTTTTCTAGGAGTTTCTACTTTTCTTATATGTTAGGTGCATAGGAATAAGAGAACACTCCAGGGGGTGGGTGTTGAGGAGGAAATGGCTAAGTATGTTTCAGAACAAACCCACCAGCAGTCATCCCCACAAATCCCACCATATAGAAGGGAGGGCTAGACAAACAACCTGTTCAGGGGGTGGCAACTGCATTTGTAGTCAAAGGTTTATTCATTTTTCTGAACATGTTGGGAGAAACTATCCCAAAGAGAGAATGAAGGTGGCTTAATGTCATCTACTTTCTTAGTCAAGGGGAACTCCAGATAAATAAACTAAAAATATTTGCTAAATAGAAAGGTTCATATCTACAGGATGCCTCAGTGGGCTACCCTTGCTAAGGACCACTTAGCAAACAGGTCTAGCATCTCCAGGTCCTCCACGCAGTGTCTCTGAAGGACATCACGTGTTAGACAACTCTGGAGTCTCAGGTGGAGACAGTTTATAAACTAAAATCTCTTCCTCCTGTGAGATACAATCCTCAGCTATTGGTCTAGGTCAGAGTTCCTGTCAGGACCTGTGAAACGATGTCACAGACCATCTGCTTGGTCCACACTTCCTGGTAGCCCATGCTCTGCCATTATTAACAACGTGTCTTGCTGCTCAGGATCTCCAAGTGAGCCAGATTTGACATTCCTGTCTTACACATTAGCCCACCTGTAAGCTCAGTAGAGGGGGCGTTTACACTACAGGCTGGTTCTATCCTGAGCTTTGTTCTGTTGAGCCACAAGGTCAGATGCAGATGAGCCAAAACAGATAAAAATAATTGGCCCTCAAATTATTCTACATCATGGGATCTGTGAAGACTTCTATGTTTCTATGTTAGCTTGGTTAGCTTGCTCAAATCAATATCCAATACAGCATGAGAAAATATTCTAGAAAAAGTCTGGTGAGCATATGCTGGGATTTCAGTAATAGTTGTGTGGGGGCGGTGACATATGGGGCTTGTTCACTTATTCTTATACTTTCTATTTTCCAAAAATATTGTGTATTGAATGCATACTTTACTTTGCATGTCATAAAAATAAACTTTAAAAACTATAATCAGTCTTGCATAATCTAAATTCATCACAAATATGGTTCACTTCAAGCACACGAGAGAAAGAATGGAAGGAAATAGACCATATGGTCCTCAGATTTTTCAGCAGTTGTTGGGATTGAAGTGTTTTGTTCATACTTCTTAAGATGTTTCCAACATTTTAATGATGCATGTGTATTATCCTTGTAATTAATTTCTATGGAAGCCTATGTAAAGAAAAACAGATTTTGAACTAGGAATATCTATCTTCATTGATGCTCTCTTTCAACTTCTTATTTTGGTAAAATTGTGGTTGGTACATGTGTGCATGCATGTGTGCGTGTGTGCGTGTGTGCGTGCGTGTGTATGTGTGTGTGTGTGTGTGTGTGTGTGTGTGTGTGTGTGTGTGTGTAGCCTGTATGTGCCTGTCTGTGGAGATCTGAGACAATGTCAAGAACTTCCCCTTGTCACTCTCCACTGTTTTTTGAGACAGGGTCTCTCACTGAATCGAGAAATTGGTGATTTGGCTAGGCTGGCCAGTCAGCAAGCCCTCGGAATCCTGCCACGTCTGCCTCCTCAGTGCTTGGATTACAAGCAGGCCTCTGCACCCTGTTTAATTTTAAGGGTGCTGGATTCACATGTTAGCCTATCAAGCACAACTGAACTATCTCCCCAGACCCAAAATTTTAACAGTTGGAGAAAACAATGTTTATAAACTTTGGAATTAACAGTTGTTGGTCACAAAGTCATGAGTGCCTTCACTGCCCCTTACCAGATTTGCTAAAAATGAGGTTGAACGTATAATCACATCTATTCTTTTTACTCCTAAACATAGAAATGTTATCTGATGAAAATAGTCTAATAATTTAAGATCTGTGTTCTTCACTACCATCGTATGTTTATATATTATATAAATACATTAAATATATTATATATAAATATATAATATAATATTGTAAATAAATGATAACATGAATATTATATACACACATATATACTATTTTTAAGTGTCAAAAGCACATGACATCTCCAGCTTAAGGATCAGTCAGTATAAATACAGCTTCCCTTACCCTTATTTTTATGCTTTCTCAGTAACTTCATGAAAGTAGTTCTCTGAATTTTAAAAAATAGAATTTTCATAAAAGTAGTCCAGTAATAAACAGACGCCTTTAGTCTAGCTTGAGAGCTGAGAACTTAGACTCATGTTCACGACTGTAGTGCTTTGCTGAGTTATTCCACCAGCACGGCTTCCGCTCGCAAAGGACACCACTACAGGAGTCCTTCCCATCCTTACATTTAGTGCGCCTTCCTAGCCACATGTGTGGGGTTGAGGATTCGAGTGGTTAGCAATGAACAAGATCCCCACTGTGCCTGCATTTGATGAATCTTACATTTTGGAACTGGAAGAAAAGGTTCAGATACAGAAAACTAAGATATGTCTATAACCTGTGATAATAGATTCAAAGGATTCTATGGAAAGGGTATTAAGGAGGACATGATTTGGATTGAGAGTTGAGGGAGCCTAATTAGGAGAATTTGAGGAGCTCTGATAGATGACTTTGATGGGGCTACGCTTGCTTTGTGCTTTGGTTGTCTGCAGCCTCGTACTGGTGTCCACCCATTTGAAGCAACACACTTCGTTGTCAGTCATCAGTCAAGTTTTCTCCTGCTGGCTCCCTAGGTGGAGTGGAGTTGCATTGTCTGCTCCCCACTTGACTGTCTCCACGTCTTTGATCCACTGACCAGACAGAAGATTTATAAGCAGTGGCTCAGCAGGTGTGGCTTTCTCTTCATCTCTGGAAGTGTTCTTGTTGGATCGCTGGTAGGTTTTGGCCCAGACCCTGGTCAGCCTGGGAATGAAACCAGGAAACAAGGTCTTTAAATTTACTTATTTTTATTAATGTATGTGGGTCTTTTTCCTACATATATATCTATGTGCCATGCCAAATCCTCTGGAGTTAAAGATACAGGTGGTTTTTGTCACCACGTGGATGGTAGGAACAAACCTGAGTCTTCTATAAGAGCTTCAAGAGATCTTAACCACTGAACCATCTCTCCAGTCTCTAGAAATATCTTTTTATTCATACACAATGGAGTTTGAAAGCACTGAAGGGACCTAAAACGTCGGAATCAGAAGGTATAGGGCAGAGAGCCTGAGCAAAGAATGTCTGGGTCAGAGTAAATGAAGAGGCCTTGGAATGGAAGCTAATTCAAGAGTCCTAGGACTGAGAGAACTTGGAGTTTCCACATAGACCAATATAAAATCATTCTAGGGTTTAGAGCAGAGGCATACTAATCCCACCACAAATATATGCCCAAATGAATGCTATCATCAAATTAACAAACAATCTCAGACTGGCATGGTGCATGTGTCTTTAATCCTAACACCGAGGAGGCCGCTGGAGATGGGTTTCTGTGCACTTGTGGAATCCCGGGCTTACATAGTGAGTTTCAAGCCATCCAGAAGTGTACAGTAATAGGCTGAACACACACACACACACACACACACACACACACACACACACACACGAGAACTGTCTCACAAGGGAGACACAAATTCCATCCTTTGAACCTTTAAACACATAACTGTATTGGCCTATATGAACACCAAACTTAACATCAGAGTTTGTGGAATCAGGGACATCCTACAACAAAGTAGTTAAGACTTGGGCTTTGACATCAGATGTTTTGAGTTTTCTGCCCCTGCTTCCTCAGTGTGTGACTTGTGGAAAGCTTCTAAACTGGGACAGTGGGAATAATTTGTTTTCGTGAGAATTAGATGAATAATACATATAAGAGGTGAACATAGTGTCTGGTACACAGTAAGTGATCAGAAATAACAGCTATTATTTCCTGACTCACTGCCATCGGGAAAGGATAAAATCGTCGCTCAGTGGACCTTTGTGCTCCTTACATAAGCTAATGCCAGAGCTAAATTGTACTCTGTGTTTTCAGAGTAATGAGCCAAATACATTAACTATTCTGGAAACAGATGAAGCCTGACTATTTTGACTAAATATAGAGATAATTAGAGTCTAGACTCTATCTGTTGTTAGGTTTGGGGACACATAATGAGAATAATCATGCCATAATAGAATAATACACAGGGCTAAAGTGAGTCAGAAATTTTACAACAGAGATGAAAAACAACTAATTGTATTGATGTCAGAGAACCATTACTAGCTGAATCTTCTACACTCCTCGGACGGCTGTTCATGCTGTAACCAATAGACTAATCAGTTATGCCTTTCTGTCTTGCAACAGCGACCTCTTCTTCCCCCCAAACACAATATGGCAAAATTATCAAGTATCAGATAAAATTCTATTCTGTTGTTTCATAATAGGCATCAAAATCACCCATTCTTTGATGTGGTTGAATAGAGATAGGAAAGGTCCTTACAGATACTGTTATTTAAGTCAGAGAATAATTTTCTCCATAGCAGGCATGGACTATTTTGCCTGTAACAATGCCTGACTATATTTCCCAAATCTCCAACTCTCTGAGTCCTGACAAGACATGCAAGTAGATCAGCTTCACTTTATGAGACTTTATTGCAGATATAATGTTACATACTATATTATAACTACATACATGTTATACTATAAAAATACTATATAAAATTATCCATAGGCTATGTGATTGAGGCATGTTTGAAACATGAATAAATCACAGGTTAGATTTGGGTCTTTGCCTCCAAGATCTCTCATTATCCATATGCAAATATTGCAACATGCAAAGAAATAGTGGGGAAATTTGAAATCCAAAACACTCTGGCCTTCAGCATTTCACCCTGTGTTTACACATCGGTAGGATATTAATTCATGCTACCAGGAAACACCAACAGTATTGAAGAACACACATATAAATAAGTTTACAATGCCAATATAATGCATAGAAAATGATGAACTAAGTTCTTAGGCTTGGGTCCAGCCTGAGGATGACAAGCTCTGCAGGCGTGGGAGAGCCACAATGCTCACGGTTTCCTCCACAGTGTGGCAAGAAAGGTTAAGTCACTGCTAACACTTCACTGTCTTCGCTCAAGCTGTTGAAGCCTGCTGAAAGCTCAGGTCTAAAACTCCAAAATGTGTCATACTGCACATGGGGTAGTTAGTGGTTTTCAGTCAGATGAAATTAATTAGGTACAAATGCCGCGGATCACTTCCCACCATGGTTAATTCTCGGTACAGTTGAAAAGACTAAAGACTAACCAGTGCATGCTTCATAAGGTGAGGAATTGGGTGCTCTTTATTCCAAACTGGTGGCTTTCACTATTTTTTATGTGGAACAACAGAGGTAGAAAATTGCATTTAATTAGTGGGCTTTTTTTTTTTTTTTGTCTTAACAAGTTAAAATGATAATGTCAGACTTCACAGGATTTAAACAGTTCTTTCTTTAAAAAAACAATGGATATGCTTAAAAATTCACAAGCAATAATTATAAATTTTGAGCAGTGAGTACAATATTTTAATAGTGTATATAGTGACAAATGAGCAGATTGAGATAGACAGCATGTTGTTAACTTTTGATAATTACAATTTCTTTGTGCTGGAACATTGGAAAAATTCAACTAATAGTTGTCAGCTGTAGTTACCCCACAGGTAATACCCTACCTACTGTGCCATACAGCATTAAAAATTATTCCTTTTACTCCTCAACCTATGAAACCCTCTCCGTCTCTTTTCATTTCCTCCCAGCTTTGACTAGCCAGTAGTTTGCTTCCTACATCTAAGAGACAAACCAACATTTCTGCATGAAAGTAAGGCATGCAATGCTTGCCTTTCTGTGTCTGGTTTATTTAAATTAAAGTGGATTTCTGCAGCATTGCTAATGCTGCCACAAAGACCAGGGCACGTTGTACATTTACAGCACTTCCTGTATCCATGCAGCACAGATGAAGCCCTTATCTGGATCTGTGACTCTAACACTCTACGATACAGTGTGAAGGAGCGTGCACAGCAATGGTGATGGCAAGACAGGGATTTGAAACAGATCTCTAGCCACAGCAGGTGGCCTTCAAAGAGTCAGCAAGCGAGGGCATGCAGAGTGGAAATGCTAGAGGGACATGGAGGAGCTAGTATGATTTCAGCCCTTTGGGTCACTGGGGCAACATGCAACTTATGTCATCAATGGTCAGAACTATATCTCAGGGACACACTCTTGGGACAGAGCTGGGCTGTGGCTACCAGACCTGCAGTAAATCCTCATTATGGTGTAGTCTGGGCTGGAATACAAGACCCCATAAGGGCTGACTGGTCAGGCATTTGAGACACTCATCTGCTTTTTACCAAGCACTAAGGTAGTAATCTTTCCGTATTTCAGCAAGTGTCAAGGCAACATCAGCTGTCTGACTGTCATGAAATCATATAAATGTCAGCAGGAAGGGTCATGGTGGCATTAACAAGCTGTCTCTAATATTTGGTATCATTCTTAGAATGAATGTGTAGCTGAATCCTGCTCGATATGTCTCAAGGTAAGGACTGGCTGGTTTGAATCAATTCTAGAAGATACCATGGGAATAAGTTTGATTCTTTAATTTTTATCCCTAATGTGAAAAAGTTAGCCTTGCTAACCACACCCTTGTTCATAGCTCTGATTGTACCCTTACCCAGATGCTCTGTCTTTTGGCAGTTAAGAACAAAGCCAGGACAGTTTTCTCAGTGACATCTTCTCCAGATGCTAAGTACTTCAGGTTTGAATTCACGCTTAACTGCAAAGAATTGTTTCATCTGACCCTGTTTTTCTTTGTCTCTGGAGGAAAACATAACAAAAACAAAACAAATAAGCAACAGTAGAGCACAGCAAGACAACAAAAGAGACTACTGTTTTTGTGACCCCCAGTGCCCATCCTGCTTCCAATAAAAGCTATTTGTATATGCAACTCTTTCTCTCACTTCTGAGTTGGGGATCCCGGAGAATTCACCATTGAAGTTGGTCATTCTGACTACTTAACACATGTATGTTCTGAGAAAACTCTACTTCAACAGTACACTATTCTAGACATTGCATTTATAATCTTCAAAATATGAGTCAATAATACTCAATTTACAATCAAATCCCAAATGGCCTTTTATTGTTCTGTGGTTGCTGGGTTGAAAACATTCATGGTCGCTTCAAGGAATTCTAATGTAGTTATAATATACTTTAATATCCTCAGACAAAATACATTATATCAATCTATGATAATTAAAATGCATTATTAGAAAAACTCTGTTTGCTTTTGCTATACTTAACATTTCTAATTTGCAGCATATTGCTCTGTCTAATTGCTCTTTCTCAGAACTGCTACATGAGAAGAATTAATATTATGCTTCTGTACTTTGTCCCTTCCTAACAGGAAAGGCATGGAGATTCAGATTTGTTCAACTCACACAAATAAGAGATAAAAACTTATTAGAATAACATAGTAAAAATGACAATCTTACCAAAACAATCTACAGATTCAATGCAATGCCTATCAAAATCCCAGCAAAAATCTTCTCAGACCTCGAAAGAACAGAACTCAACTTCATATAGAAAAGCAAAAAAAAAAAAAAAAAAACTAAACAAAAACAAAAAACAAAAAACAACAAAACAAAAAAAAAAACCCAGGATAGCCAAAACAATCTTGTACAATAAAAGAACTTCGGAGACATTACAATCCCTGACTTCAAACTCTACTACAAAGCTACAGTACTGAAAACAGCCTGGTATTGGCATAAGAACAGACAGGAGGACCAATGGAACCGAAGAGAAGACCCGGATATCAATCCACACATCTTCAAATACCTGATTTTTGAGAAAGAAACAAAAAATGGAAAAAATAAATGGAAAAAATAAAGCATATTTAACAAGTAGTTCTGGCATAACTGGATATCAACATGTAGAAGAATGAAAATAGACCCATATCTATCACCATGCACAAAACTCAAGTCCAAAGGGATCAAAGACTTCAACATAAAGCCAGCCACAATGAACCTTATAGAAGAGAAAGTGGGAAATATACTTGAACACATTAACACTGGAAACCACTTCCTAAATAGAACCCGAGCAGCACAGACACTGAGAGAAACAATTAATAAATGGGACCTCCTGAAACTGAAAAGCTCCTGTAAAGCAAAGGACACAGTCAACAATACAAAACGACAGCCTACAGAATGGGAAAAGATCTTCACTAACCCCACATCAGACAAAGGTCTGATCTCCAAAATATACAAAGAACTCAAGAAATTGGTCACCAAAAGAACACATAACCAAATAAAAAAAAATGGAGTACAGACCTAAACAGAGAACTCTCAACAGAGGAATCTAAAATGGCTGAAAGACACTTAAGGAAATGTTCAACATCTTTAGACATCAGAGAAATGCAAGTAAAAACAACTCTGAGATTCCATCTTACACTTGTAAGAATGGCCAAGATCAAAAACACTGATGACAACTTATGCTGAAGAGGTTGTGGGGAAAAAGGAACATTTCTGCATTGCTGGTGGGAATGCAAGCTGGTACAAGACTTTTGAATGTCAGTGTGGAAATTTCTCAGAAAATTAGTAAACAACCTTCCTGAAGACCCAGCAATACCACTTTGGGGTATATATCCAAAGGATGCTCAATTGTGCCACAAGGACATGTGCTCAACTATGTTCATAGCAGCATTGTTTGTCATAGCCAGAGCCTGGAAACAACCTAAATGCCCCTCAATTGAAGAATGGATAAGGAAAATGTTGAACATTTGCACAATGGAGTACTACACAGCAGAAAAAAATGACATCTTGAATTTTGCAGGAAAATGGATGGAGCTAGAAAACAATATTTTGAGTGAGGTAACCCAGACACAGAAAGACAAGTATCACATGTATTCACTCATAGGTGGTTTTAAAATGTAAAGCAAAGAAACCCAGCTTATAAACCACAATCCCAGAGAATTTAGACAACAATGAGGACACTAAGAGAGACTTACATAGATCATTAATCTACATAGGAAGTAGAAAGTAGAAAAAGACAAGATCTCCTGAGTAAATTGGGAGCATAGGAACCTTGGGGGAGGCTTGCAGGGGGGAGAATAGAGGCAGGGAGGGGAGCAGGGAAAAATGTAGAGCTCAATAAAAATCAATTTTAAAAAAGCTGATTAGAAGAGGTTCCTCACTCTAGGGAAAGAGTAATGCTGGCCTTCTAGGGAACTCCACCCACTGAGCATAGGACTTTGCTTTAATTCAGCGAAAGCAGATGAAGCCCCTGGGTTCCAGAACTACAATGAGAACAGAAGGCTTGGAGATTCAAGACAGAGGCTAATGCTGTTAAAAGATCTGAGGTGAGAATGGGCGCCTTGTCCACTGGGTGAACGGAAAGCCTGCTCTTAACATCCACAAGTGGACGAGACAAGTTATGAAATGACCTGTATACCTGTCTCCTCCCAAAGCCACGAGCTGCAGCCATAAGCTCTGAGAGAGCAGTGTGTAAGACACAATGTTTGGGAGATCAGGGTTGGATGAGGTATTCAGGATGGAACCCCCAGGATGGGATTAGTGCCCTCACAAGGAGAGACATCAGTGAGCTCGATGTTTCTTCCTTTATAATAAGTGAAGACAGTCATCAAGAAATCAGGAAGGCAGGCTTCCCAGGACAGAAGCGCTTCTCCTGCCTGCTTAGCCTCCAGATGATAAATTTCTGCTTAAGCCATCCGGTCGATAGAATTTTGTTACAGCAATTTTAGTAGATTTATTTGTGGCTCTGGTAAGGAAGAAAGGTCAAACTGTTTTTCCATATTAAACTGATTATCTGCTGAGATTTCACCCTCACTAAAATGGTAGACCAAGAAATAAATACTGATTTTTAAGATATTATTTCTCTGGGGAACAGCCATGGGAGTGGTGAACAGCAGCAAGATACGGTGATATATATTCAGGACAATATCACAAGGAAATAATTTCTTCATATGATAACAAAAAAGTAATATTAGAACAAAGTATTTGGAAAGATAATGGGTGCATACTTCTTATCCTGGTGCTTGGAAAACTGAGGAGGGAAGGTACTGTGTTTGGGGTCAGCCTGGGCTACATAGAGGGACCCCCATGGGGTCATCCTGGACTATGTAGAGGGACCCTGAATAAAACTTAACAATAACAAAAGAGATTAATTGGAACATGAGATCTGAAATTGTATCTTTGAACTTTAAGCACTATTATATTAAAATCATTGATATACTCTAAAATATTAGTCTACTGCTTGTAAGAGTTAGACTGTTAGACTGAGGGGCTGAGAGGATGATTTAGTAGTTAATAGCACTGGTTTTTCTTCCAGAGAAACCAGATTTGCATTCCCAAACCCACGTGGCAGCTCACAACTGCCTGTAACTCCAGTTCTAAAGTTTCAAGGAGACTGACGCTCCCTTCTGGCCTCTGAAGGCATTGTACAAATGAGATACAGGAGCAAAAATGTGGATAAAATACTGGTGTAATAAAACAAAATAAATGGAGTTACAAGGAAGCTGTAACTTCTGTAACAATGAAACTGTAATGTCCTTCTCTGGCATAGGACAGACACAAAGGAAGAAGAACATTCTTTCATGAAAATGCTAAGCTACAGAAAGCTAATGTGGCTACAATATGATAATTTTAAATCAAAATGCATGTTTATAGTGGTGAACAGGTGAACTGCACAGTGACAAGGAACAGAACACTTAAAGAGAGCTCAAGGAGATACCTGAGAACCCAAGTGCAGAGCCCCAGCACCCACATAAAAGCTAGGCATAAGGGAATACATCTGTAACCTTGGTGTAACAGGGTCCCTAGACCTTAGCACAACTGACTCCATGATGGAAGTGGCATTCAGGTTGTAAAACTCAGCCTGTACATAGCATCATCTGCCAAAAAACAAAATATAGTCCTAATCCATCAAAGACCAGATAGTTCTGGGAAATTTTCAAAAAGCTTCTGTAGTTCCACTACTGATTAACTGAAATATGCCAACCCAGAATGTGGTGTGTGCGTGTGTGCATTGTGCATGTGTGCATGTGCGTGCTCACACACGCATGCTTACAAACTCACCCTGAGAAAAGTTTGGGGCTCCACTGGGATCCTGAACATCCAGTGTTGTCACCAGCCAGCTAATAAAGTCCTTCTATTGACTTAAACCCATCTCCGAGCAGTCTTCTCTAGTGACTGCCCCCATAGCATTGGTGCTTGGGAAGCGGCAAGTTGTGCTTGCTCCATTGAACCTAAACAGTGAGCTTCAGGTACAGTGAGATCGTATGTCAAAAAATTAGAGTGAGTGAGGAAGACATCCAATATTGACCTATGGCCTCCATGAGCACAGGAGCAGACACTCCCACATGAATTCATATACATGTATGTAATACTACACACACACACTCACACACACACACGCCCACACAGACACACACACACCACCACCACCACCAAGGATATAGAAAATGTCTGCACTTAATAATCTCAAAATTAAAAACTAAAATTATCTCAAAAGTAGAAAAGTTCTTCATCATAAGATGTCAATTCAGTTCCTTTCGTAAGTAACATGAATATAGATATCAATATTAATTATATATTATGTGTATTATTGTTAAATTATATCATATTATATAACCTATTAACAAATTAATAAATTAAATTATATATTCATTACATGCTGAGAAAAAAATAACAAGTTTGATCCAATTTAATCCTACAGTATCCTAATGAACCCTAAGAAAATTATAAAGAATATAAATATCATTTACTTTTACATATCTATACCACATTACTGAAGTTGATCCTATAATGGTTCCCAAAGTGGAATAAATGAGCATTGATGGTTCTAGAGTCTCCTTCATGGAGACATTTTAAAATTGTGATAGAAGGACAAAAAAAAAAACCCAACCCAAATGGTAATCAGCCTGCTCAGAAATTCTAAAGCATTTCTATGCATTGTATGAAAAGATTATATCAAATCTTATGAATGAAGCAGAAACAGTCTTTAAATTAATAACATATGTTTTAATAAAACTAGAAATGAAAAATGTTAGGAACGCATTCAGAAATTAGCAGACAGTGGGAGAAAGAGAAGTTCCTGATAGGTTCTTGGCTCCAAGTCCTTGCTTGTGCCCTGTCAACACCTCAGGACACCTGACTCATCCCACACTTCTCCGAGAGTCAGGAAAGCCAGGCTGCCTTTGAGTGTGCTTCCATCCACAGCAAGCTGTCTGATCTTGGGCACATGGTGTGACTTCACTGGCAAGGCCCAGTTTTCTCATGTGTGAACTAGGAGCCATGAAAAACAACAACATCCACGTAGTTATTATGTAAGCCTTTATAGGATCATAAAACATGTCATATTGTGAAAACATTAACTAATGTGTTGGCCTCTTCTTTGGAACCTCCACTTGAGTGCCCTGCACAGCTATGTCGCCTCTTATTAGATGCTTATTCACTATCACACAATGTTCAAAACTTCTGCAATTTCAGATAATGACAATTAAGAATATTAAATACACACGAAATGAGAATGCAAATGACGTGGGATGTCACAAGGTCAAGAAAAGTGGGGAACTATTTGAGTCATGTACAAAGCCATTGTTCATATTCAGCAGAGTTAAAATGTGATAACAGTTCATGAAAAGAAATTGACCAGAACATTTCAAAGATAAGCATTTCAAAGAATGGAGTAGGAGAGCAAGGAAAGACATGTCTTGATAGAGAGCCACTATAGGGTTAGGGAGAAACCTGGTACTAGGTTTCCCAAGAATCCACAAGAATGACTTCAGCGAAGACTACTAGAAATAGTGGAGAGGGTGCCCGAACTGGTCTCCCCCTTTAATCTGATTGATGAATACCCCAACTATCATCATAGAACCTTTATCCAGCAACTGAGGGGACTAGATTCAGAGATTCATAACCAAGCACCAGGCTGAACTCTGGGAATCTAATCAAAGAGAGGGAAGAGGAAATATATGAGCAAGGGAGGCCAGATTCTGATGGAGAAATCTACAGAGACAGCTGCCAAGCTCATAGAAAATTATGAACTCTAGGCTGACAGCTGTGGAACCTCCATGGGACTGAACTAGGGCCTTTTATGTGGGAGACAGTGGTGAAGCTTGGACTATTTGAGGCGCCCCTGGCCGTAGGAACAGGATCTACTCCTGGTACACGAGCTAGCTTGATGGAGCTCATTACCAATGGTGGGATGACATGCTCAGCCTTAATTTAGCAGGGAAGGGCTTGGTCCTGCTCCAACTAAATGTGTCAGACTTTGTTGACTCCCCATTGGAGCCCTCACTAGTAGGGAGGAATGGACAGGAGGTGAACTGGGGAGGGGAAAATCTGTGGGGGGCAAGCAGGAGGAGAACTGTGGTCGAATGCAAAATAAAATTTAAAAAATAATAGAAAAGAAAAAGGAAAAAGAAAATGCATAAAAACCTTAAAGAATTTTACACAATGAACCCTCTGTGATTGTCTTGAAAATAAAATCTTATAATATAGATATTGTATTACTGATTCTCTTGATTGTTGCTTTCTAAAAAGTTTTTATTTTTATTTTATGTACATGGGTGTTTTGCCTACATGTATGGCTATGTACCACATTCATGTCTGGTACCCACAGAGGCAACAGAAGAAAGCACCAGATCCCCTGATAACTGGAATTACAGATGGTTGTAAACTAACAGGTGGGTAGGTGGGTGCTGGAAATTGAACCCAGGTCCTCTGGAAGGGCAACAAGTACTCTTTTCTTTCTTTCTTTCTTTCTTTCTTTCTTTCTTTCTTTCTTTCTTTCTTTCTTTCTTTCTTTCTTCCTTCCTTCCTTCTTTCTTTCTTTCTTTCTTTCTTTCTTTCTTTCTTTCTTTCTTTCTTTCTTTCTTTCTTTCTTTCTTTCTTTTTCTGCAATCAATCCTCTGCTGAGCCATCTCTCCAGCCCCTTTGTAATGTTCTTGGAAATAAAAGATCCACCCCAAACACATTTAAATCATTCTTTGTCTATATAATAAAGAGCTAATAGAAAGTTGAAATGCCAATGCTAATGCAGATACAAGGTAAGACAAATGTGTCATGGTGCTAAGTTCTGAGCTGCAGAGATGGCCTGAGGTTACAGCCCTGTCTATGCTTGCTGAGTACTTCCTTTCAGTTCCCAGCATCAACACAGTGGTTCATGACAATCTGTAACTCCAGTTCTAGGGATTTGACACTCTCTTCTGTTCTCTGAGGCACAAAGAACACACTTGATACATGAACATACATAGAAGCAACACATCCATAAAATAATATATACACATTATTAAACAATATACACATAAAATTAACAATAATGTAATAAAATTAAAAGATAATGTTCTAATTAAGCCCACCCTATGCTTCCAAACTACATACAATTTATTATAAAACTCATGAATAAATGACTTCAATTTCAATTGAGACATCTTCAATTTTAATTGAGACATTTGGGTTGGTCTCTCGTGGTGCCAATTATATTTGGGTAAGTAGAGAACTTCATGAGCCTTGAAAGCCCAAGGTTATGATGTACCTTAACTGAGGTAATCCACATAATGACAACACATGAGCAGCAGCTCACCACCCCATGGAAAGTTCTGGCTCTAACTTGAAATGATCTCCATGCAAGCCCTCAGTACAATCTAGAGTTGTTGCCTGGTATCATCCCTTATAAAACTCCACATCTGGTGCACACTGCACTCCTTTTATCTTCCCTGTACATTCTACTTCACTTTCTCTCTTTGCCTCAGTGTCGTTACCCGAAGACTAAATTCTGCATGTCCATAGTCTTCAAGATCCAGCTTCAACACAGCCCCTTGAGAAGTCCTGACACTCCTGTCAATCAATACCTACTTCTCTCATAGTGTGCGTTTTTATGTGTGCTCTGGGAGGTTACTAGACCACATATTTCAGGAAGGTTTTCTTTTCCGTATACACCTGTAATCTGTTAAAAGAAGAGCCCGTGTGTTAATTATCTAAATACCTTCACTGTGTCCTGCATCGGGACTAGCACAAAATGTGTTTGTTCACCTGCTCAGTTATTCATGGCCATTGGTAGACTATAAAAATAGTTGGTTCTTAATAACTGTATATTCACCAAGTGAATGAGTTAAAACAGATTATTAAGAGAGTATAATAGGAAGTTTTCTTTTGGCTTGATTATTAAGATCCATCCCCACGTTTTCTAAATGATGAGAACATACAGAAGGCTGGGTGTGTGCCCTTCTGGAGACACGCTTGAGGGGTAGCATGTGTTATTCATTACATCACACGTAACCTTTTCAAGTTTACAATCAATCTTTCTTGGAAGGCTGGTGTCATTTAAAAAGTACAGCAGTGTGCTGGAAGCAGAGACAATCTGAGCCTGCTACAGACTGTGAATCCAAATACCCTATTTAAAGGTCCAAACATGAAGAAGGAGGATGTACTAAACACATCATTTTCCGTCCAAGTGATTGAAACGGGATGGTACATTCAAGCCTTGTTGGGTTCCAATGCATTGATTTTCCCACTACCTATTTTTCTCAGGTTTGAAAGGTACTTAAGAGTCGATTTCAAGTTGCCTGCAGACCTCTTTTCTCATGTTTCTTAAAACTATTTGTGATTAAATCACCCGCATTGTCTTCCAGGCTCTAATGGTCTTCTTCCTGCTAAAGCCTATTCTTTTGTCTTTACAATATTCTGTTTATTACATCTTTATTTTCTACCACACTGCTTGCTTTTGGTCTCCCTATCAATTTTTCTGTTTTTTGATTCTTTGCTCGATCTGGTATTTGTTCCTCTATTTATTCATTCAGCCTCTAATCCTTTCAGGGCATCTTCTAGGTCAAATGCTGTGTTAGTCAGAGACAAGTTCCCTAAAGTGGTGGTAGAGTACCCACAATTATTAATAATAGCATGTGGCATCATGAGCAAGCACAGATTAATGCCACGGGTATTGTGTAGACATTGCTATCGAGATGCCAAAGAGATACATTAGTTTCCGGGTATGAGTAGTAGCTAGGGACCCTTGGATGATAGTGCTATGCTGAAAGAGAGACTGTAAGGAAACAATGGGTAAAATGGGTGTATTAACTGCAACATCAGGGACACTGAGTGTCTAACAGGATGGTAGATGATGTCCAGTGGATAGTGTTATCTGTGAACCAATCACCTTGAATTCATATTCTAGAAGCTTTAAAATAACCTGCATAGGATTAAACTAGGCCCTCTGACTGTGGGTGACAGTTATGTGGCTTGATTTGTTGGGAGAGGGTGAGCAATGGGACCAAGACACATCCCAGGTACATGAACTGGCTTTTTGGAGCCCATTCCCTATGGTGGGATACCTTGCTCAGCCTTGATACAGGGGGGAAGGGCTTGGGTCGTGCCTCAACTTGGTATGCCAGACTTCATTGACTCCCCAAGTGAGGCCTTACCCCCTCTGAGGAGTGAATGAGGGATGAGATGGGGAAGGTGGGTGTAACACCCTATTCTGTGTTACCCCCTTGGTACAGATCGCATGCCACTGTACCGTAAGCAAGTCGGGCAAGGGCCTGGAGATTGAAAAAACACAAAAAGAGACCTGGGTCATTCTGAAGGAGATCAGCCGAATGCCGTTTATTTAAATTTGGGGAAATCCTTATACACCTCGCTGCTGCACAAGGATTTCCACCCAGGCAGGTGGGAAATTACCATACCAACAATGGAGTCATCAATGCCCTACAGCGAATTACCATGCGGGGGCAGAGGGAGCACAGGAACAAACAGGATGCTTAGTTAGCTGACCAGAAACTGTCCTCAAGATGAACCCCAGGCACAAGGGTAGACCCAGGCCCTACAGGTGCGGGGCAGGAGAATGAGAAGAAGGGGAACTGGAGTTGTCAGGTAAAATTAAAAATAAAATAAAATAAAATAAAATAAAAAACTTTTTAAATAAAAAAATAAACGGACTTAACATCCCGCCAAAATTAATATAGACTTTCTGGAAGTAGTTAAAACTGCCTGACCAAGACCCTCAGATTGAATTTGTATGTCAGCAACTGAGAAAGCTTAGCATCAAGAAGAGGAACTTTGGCTGTTATGGCTTGAGTGACAAGAATGAAGATACGATATAAGGACTGCAGCAGGGGAGTTATTCGAGCCTATTGCTGTTATGCCACATTGTGTAGGTGGTTTCTATCACAGAAGGAATATCAGCATTTCTTTCCCTTTATCCCCCCACATGTAAAAGCAAAGAGCCTTTATTTTAATCAAGTTTGCAAACTCGATCTGTCCGCATGACCAGCATATTGGAATAACCGGAGAGCCCTGAGCTCAGTTAGAATTGTTTTATTTTTAGGTGATTTTTATTGAGCTCTACATTTTTCTCTGCTCCCCTCCCTGCCTCTATTTTCCTACCTTTAATCCTCCCTCAAGGTCACCATGTTCCCAATTTACTCAGGAGATCTTGTCTTTTTCTACTTTCTACTTCCCATGTAGATTAATGATCTATGTAAGTCTCTCTTAGTGTCCTCATTGTTGTCTAAATTCTATGGGACTGTGGTTTATAAGCTGGGTTTCTTTGCTTTACATTTTAAAACCACCTATGAGTGAATACATGTGATACTTGTCTTTCTGTGTCTGGGTTACCTCACTCAAAATGTTTTCTAACTCCATCCATTTTCCTGCAAAATGCAAGATGTCATTTTTTTTTTCTGCTGTGTAGTACTCCATTGTGTAAATGTATCACATTTTCCTTATCCATTCTTCAGTCGAGGAGGATTTAGGTTGTTTCCAGGTTCTGGCTATGACAAATAATGCTGCTATGAACATAGCTGCTATGGATATAGTTGAGCAGATGTTCTTGTGGCACGATTGAGCATCCTTTGGATATATAACCCAAAGTGGTATTACTGTATCTTGAGGAAGGTTATTTACTAATTTTCTGAGAAATTTCCACACTGACATTCAAAAGTCTTGTACCAGCTTGCATTCCCATCAGCAATGCAAAAGTGTTCCCTTTTCCCCACAACCTCTCCAGCATAAGTTGTCATCAGTGTTTTTGATCTTGGCCATTCTTACAGGTGTAAGATTTGGAATCTCAAAGTTGTTTTGATTTGCATTTCTCTGATGACTAAGGATGTTGAACATTTCCTTAAGTGTCTTTCAGCCATTTTAGATTCCTCTGTTGAGAGTTCTCTGTTTAGGTCTGTACTCCATTTTTTTTATTGGGTTATGTGTTCTTTTGGTGACCAATTTCGTGAGTTCTTTGTATATTTTGGAGATCAGACCTCTGTCTGATGTGGGGTTAGTGAAGATCTTTTCCCATTCTGTAGGCTGTCATTTTGTATTGTTGACCGTGTCCTTTGCTTTACAGGAACTTTTCAGTTTCAGGAGGTCCCATTTATTAATTGTTTCTCTCAGTGTCTGTGCTGCTCAGGTTCTATTTAGGAAGTGGTTTCCAGTGTTAATGTGTTCAAGTATATTTCCCACTTTCTCTTCTATAAGGTTCATTGTGGCTGGCTTTATGTTGAGGTCTTTGATCCCTTTGGACTTGAGTTTTGTGCATGGTGATAGATATGGATCTATTTTCATTCTTCTACATGTTGATATCCAGTTGTGCCAGCACCACTTGTTAAATATGCTTTCTTTTTTCCATTTGAGGATTATCAGCATTTCAATTTGCCTATCATGTGTGGGCAAGATACTAGGTATTTTCCAAATGAAATAAAGTTTCCTACTCACAGAGTTCGTCTATCTTCTGTGCTCCCACATTGGAGCTGCTAAGTAAACAGAGAAGGCCATGTAATCAAGTGGACTGGTTTCACTACCAGGACCTGCAGTGCTAGGCCAACTATATCCATCTGGATATCTCTTTTCATTTCTCTTCCATAGCTGTTAGTAACTTTATTTCTTCTTTTTTTAAAGCATTCTGTGCATGTGGGGTGGGTTCATGTGAGTTCTGATGTTCATGGAGGCCAGAGGCTAGGGTCTCTCTGGAGCCGGAGTTATGGGTTGTTGTGCACTACCTGATGTGGGTGCTGAGAACCAGACTCAGATCCTCTGCAAGAGCCGCATGCACTCTGAGCTACTGACCATCTCTCCAGCTCATATGACAGGGTGATTTATTCCGTGTCTACCCTTTCCACTTCTACCACTTCTAAACTGGCATCTAAGACCATCTTTGTTGCTATCCGAGAACTTGTTAGACTTGCAGAATGTGAAACTAGGCCAGACCTATTGAGTTGCAAGGCATTCTTTTTTATTCTACTTTAGTTTTTAAATCTTATTTATTATTTATGTGTATGGGAGTTTTGTCTGCATGTGTGTCTGTGTACCACATGTGTGGCTGGTGCCCACAGAGGTTGGAAGAGGAGTTTGGATCCCCTGGAAATGGAGTTACAGATGCTTGTGAGCCACCATGTGAGAATCAATCCCTGGCCTTCTAGAAGAGCAGCCAGTGGTCTTAGAGCTGACCAATCTGTCAGCTCCCAGAACTTCATTTTAAGAAGATGGCTAAAAGTTTGTAAACCTCTACTCAAACGCAAAAATGTCAGTCCAAATACCCACCTCCCCTGTTCAGGCACCTGCCTTTACCAAACCCCTCTGATTGCAAGCTCTCTTTCTCTGACAGCCCTCACAGCATTCAGGAATTAAAATGTCTCTTGTTCTAAATCAACAAATATTCAAACCACTCTCAAAAGCTGTACTGTGACATGTGCTCACATGAGAAACCAAAACTCCTCAAACTTTCATATAATCTCTTCATATTTTGTTTTCTATTCTTTTCTCAACTTTCTCTTTAAAAGGACTATTAATGATTCCAAAGTATCCAGTCTCTTTATTTGACATCATAACAATACCATAATGTAAAGTCATCTTAATGCAGGAAACCTTGTCTTGTTCACTTGAGCATGGGATTAAATACAGTGTCAGCTGGGTATAGGAGACTCAGCAACAAATATTTTTGAACACTCCCTGGGTTACAGATACCACAGTGATGACCTAATGACCTAATTTGCTGGATGAATGCAGATCCTTAATTATCTTATAGATAAGCTCATAGAGGTTTGATAATCCTCTCAGCATCACATTAAGCGTTATAACTGGAGCCACATTTGATCTAGGCTTGCTGTTCCCAAAGCTCATGGTCTTTCCACAGAAACGCAAAAGGACATCTGATGAAAAGGCTATAATAAGGATGATACTTAATACTTGAAAGAGTTTTCTAGGGTCTCATTATATTTTCTGAGTTTTCTAATTAGCTGTGGCTTCTGGTCATCAAACAGCAGTCTGAAGCTCTGTGCATATAAAAACAAAACATTTGGTCAATTAAACCAACTTAGTAAAAGAAATAATAGTGCATTGGAACGACACCAGTTTCACACTGGAATAGTTGCTTGGACACCCCTGGGCCCAGCCTTCCATTGTGCATTCTGTTTCCTCTTTGTATTTGGATTTAGAATCTGGAAAAAAAGACAGCTTTTTCTGTGTTTTGCTTCTACATATTACAAACGAAGTCAGCACTAGGTTCTAAAATGATGACTAGAAAAGGTAGTATTGTGCAGCCATCTTTTCCTGGAGCCATGGCTCTGCGTGTTCACTCTGAGGAAGACTGAGTAGAGACAATGGAAATGACAGTAAAATCCACCCGGAGAAGAAGGATTTCTTTAACTGTCTCACCCCACACCTATATATGAGCTGCTTGCCCGAGTCACAAATAGTATGGATGAGTCAAATCTGAAAAGGGTTATACACCCAGGACCAGGGAGACATCATTGTCCCTTAGCACAGGGTCTGAAGAGGAAACTGGACCAACGTGCTTCCCAGAGATTCCTTTACCCAGAAACCTGGAAGCTATGCTCACAAACTGTATGTTCTCTTGTCCACTAAGCCTAGCCGTACTTGGTTTGCCAATGCCAGAGGCTGGCAAAGTCTTGACTTTTCCACTAACCTCTCATAACCCTTTAATAACTTGCCTGGTCTTCCTCCAAACAAGAGAAGCAGTTTGCAGTGGAGAGAATGGAGAGAGGTCCCATTTTACCTGTCAGGCGGGGACTGGTTTAGAGTAAAGCATCTCTGGATGTTAGAGCACTCTAAAATAAAATACTCTAGAAAAACAAACCAAGATTATCTGATGCTTATTATATTAAGATATGTTGTTTGATTGATTTTATGGTAGCACAACATGCAAGAAAATAGTAAATTGTAACACACCGAGATAGCAAGCATGAAGACATAGCAGATAGGAGCCACGATGAAAGAGAGCCCACAAGTTGTGTGTGTGTGTGTGTGTGTGTGTGTGTGTGCACGCGCGCGTGGGCACGAACTAGCAATGTATTATTTAAATATTCAATATATGCATTTAAAAAACAATAGAGTCAACAATTTCATCAGAAGCGTAAATCCCTAAGCATGTGCATGAGCCCCGGGCACTGAATTGCTTACTCTAGATATTGGCTTGTCAAGCTTCTTTGTCCTTCTAGAATTTCTAATCTATTGCAGGTGTGAATGATCTGAAATGATATGCTGTGTGGTTCAGATGACCCCTTCAGGATGAACTGAGAAGTGTGATTAAAATGTGATTCCCCTTTAAAGGCAGAAGAGCTAAGGTGTTGCATGTGTGGTTGGAGGTGGGACAGAGGATGTCCTTTTGTTGCTGATAGAAAAGTTTTAATAGTCATACAAATGCTACAGAAAAAGCCAGGTCCCAGGGAGCAAGCACATCAAGACTGCAGTGTACCGGGGAAAGGAACATGCCTGGGTTCTGACTATGGGCAAAGGCTCCCTGTCTGTCTGAGGCATAATGGTTGAGGTTTTGTTTTCAGTTTAAAACTCTGAACTCAGATCAGTTAGTGGTGTTCAATTCCTAAGGTAACCTCAAGTCTCTCTGACTCAAGTCTGAGCATGGAAATGGCCAAAGCACGGCTGGAAAGAGACCTTCAATAAGAAAAATCTCCCAGAGAACAGAACCAGAGCAGTCGGGGATTTATTCTCAGGAAATCTGGTAGTGCAGCCCAGTCGTGAGCCTGTCACCTCTGCCAGTCCCCTTCCTGCATTCCCCACAGGTTTTTTTTTTAATCACAGTTTGTTATTGTTTATTAATAAATAGCTTTTACATTGACTAAGGATGACTATCCTAAATCTCAGGTAAAAATGGCTGGACCCAAGGAGTTATGCTTAGACCTAGCTGAGAAAATTCATAAAACCTGATGTCCTAGAATTGCTAGGGCTCACCACCCAGGTGAAAAAACAAAACCACATAAGATAAAGATGTGAGATACACACACAGAGGGAGAGAGACAGACAGAGACAGAGACAGACAGAGACAAACAGAGACAGATAGAGACAGAGATAAACAGACAGAGACAAAGAGAGAAACAGAGACAGAGAGAGAGAGAGAATACTAATCATACATGCCCCTTATTTGAAGATTAAATTTCTTCTTTATGCTTTGGTCACTCGGAGCTGGGAGCTTTAACTCTCACAGATGGAAAAAAGAAGCAATGTTTCTTCAATAAATAGATGTTTATCCTAACTCAAACCATCATAGCTTGATATCTATTCCCTTCACAACCCTTAGTGGTTCAGCTTATGGAGAACGAGGAACCACCATATGTGCTGGTGAGGGGGTTAGGAGCTACAGTCCATCTGGAGATGTTTGTCAAAATTGCAAACACATATACCTGAAGCTCACGATTCTGCTTCTAGAAGTTCCATAACAGCTGTACGTGTCCATGAAATAAAGCTGTATTGAGTATGTCATTGCTTATATAACATACCTGTCAACACCGCAATCAGTAAGGTTATGTAAAAACTCACACTGCGCCAGGGACTCTGTGAAGCTGTGAAGAACAAGGTTTGTCTTTTTATGTGAATGCAGACACTCTTTTCAATATGTATTGCCAGTAATCTTAAAACAGATATCCGTGTAACCAAAACAAAGAAGGAAAGGAGATATCATTTCATGGCTGCTCTTGTGTCTGTGGATATATCTGAAGAGAATATTTATTCAGACTATTTGTGGTATGAGGTGGCATAAAATTTAGGGAATAAAATTGAGTTGTGGGGTTTGTTATAACATTATAAACGCTTCACAGATATTTTTAAAATGTATATTTTAAAAGGAAAATGCAATGACAATAGAATTGCCCCCTGCAGTTCTAAGTGGGGGAGCTGCCACGGGAGCCGTTTTTCCCCCACCTTCTAGAACATCTCTGCTATGCCGCATTGCAGCAGAGCTATCCTGTGGCAACATTGCCATCTAGAGGCCACAATGGAAACCTTCAGCTTCTTTCTCAGCCTGAGGAGCTAGAACATGGATCCCCGTGTGCTGACAGCAAGATTCTGTTGTGGATGCTGGGAAAAAGCATGCAGACCACATCTAGAGGTTCATAGTCATGCTTACTATCATTACTGTACAGATTTAGACAAAAGCATTTAAAGGGGATTTTTTTGGCCAATTTTCAATAGTTTTAGACATTGTATTTTCAGTATACAGTGCTTATAAACTGCACTATTTTATTTAATATTTTTAAAGCCATGGTTTCTTCACTTGTCAAATATGAATAATATATATGACTTACAAACTGATTCCTCAATCCTCAGTGCCCAAGCCTACACTGATTAGAAGTAAGGCCTGAATTAATGCAGCCCCAACAAAGAGCTATGAATATGCATTCTAGGAGCTTCCTCAGCCAACAAGTGAAGACGACTGTTGGAGCAGGGTGGAGGTGGGGCAGCCAGAGAAAGACAAAGTAAAAGGAGAGAGAAATGAGAAAGAACTGCGCAAGCGTTGGGACCAGGGATCAGATCCTTGTGTCCAGGCTTGCTATGTGCACTGGGTTTGCCTTTGGCTGTTTAGTTTGAAGACACATGACTACTTTTCTGAAAGTCGAATGTAATTTATTTGTTTGTTTGTTTTATTTCCTCCTGCAATTAAAATTCTCTGAAGCATTTTATATTAGAAACTGCCTAGCATTTTTACCTATTGTATTGGCAAATCAAGAAAGTTGGCATTGAGGACACATTAACAATGCTTCATTACAACGAAATAGACATTCTCTTATTTTACCAGTGAGAATGGAACAAACCTTTAAAATGTCAAATTAGGCTTTATCTGTTAAAATTGTAACTGCATGCAGATTCAGACCCAGAATGCTTTTATGTCAATTGATATACACACACATATGTAAGATGAGGCATATGTGAAATTACTGGGTACATCATTGTTCCAAACAGCAAGCAATAAGGATCCATCAGAGAAGCAATTTGAACCACATGGTGCAAGACTCTAAAGTCCATCAAAGGAGTGTGCAATTTAGTTAGGAGTTCATGACAGAAAGGCCCACACAATGAGTGGCTGTATAGAAATAAAGAATAGAGCACCATGAACTGCTTCCTATCACATGTTAAAAGGATGGAGAAGACCCTGTGCTGACATTTCCTGCATAGGCATTAAGACTTCTAGAAGAATAGAAAAATGAATTACCATGATGAAGGTTAGGGAGAGGAGACTGGTGGGTAACCATCAGAGATGAAAGGAGCTTGTTTCTAATGAATACTTTGTACACTTAGCTTTTGAATCCTGTTATAGTGCAACCCTTCTAAAATGCATAAATACAAAGGTAAATGGGAAGATTCCTGCTTTATGCTGGAGACACAGAACTCTGGGCTCGTGCGTGTGGGGGTGGGAAAGGCACTCAGATGGAATAATACGTGGATGGACTTCATATTCCAAAATTTCTCAGGCTTTTCATCCCTGACAGACCAGGGGCAAAGCTGGAAAGAAATGTCCGGTAGTGACACGGACGCTTACAGGACAAGCCGAGTGTGCCCCTGCTCATCGCCCTCTGCATCTGAGGGGACCGGAGGACTGTCAGCAGGGCACTGGTGAGGGGCCGCCGTTTTCCTCAGAGTAGCTTCTTACTACAAGCTGAATTTTCATGAACACACACTGGAGGCCTGATACTTGTTTTCAAACATTAGTTTGCCATTCGCTCTTTTTTTTTAAACTCAACTATATGACTTAAAGTAATAGCAGGGGAGACGAATGTTTTTGAGCTAAACTGCATAGACATTAAATGCGCAATATGCTACCTACACTATAGGTTAATGCCTCGGAGTGTGCTATAAAAAGTGTGTGCCCAGAGAAACTCCCAATCAGAAAACAACAGCTGTGATTATTCAGTCTTCAAGACAATCCCCACAGTGAGCAGCTGCTAAAGAGAAAGGAAATTGGGCTCCAGAAAAGTCTCCTGATCAGAGGTCACCAGCCCCTAGGGGCCACCTAAGGCAAAAGGCAAAGGAGATCCTTGCAGAGCCTCCAGTTGGCTAGGGTGATCACGCCAGCCCAGGCCAGAGAGATGCTCTGGTTTGAAAATCATGGGACTTCTTATGGACCGAAGCTCAAGGAGGGACAGTTTTCCACTTTCCTGTTAGCCAAATGGATGTCTTCTGTAATTACCTTATCATTTCCCTGTCTCTCTGTGCCTTGGTTATGACGGAAAATAGAGTAATAGTCACACTAGGGTTGATCCAGGAAGAATCACCTGGAAAGGATGGACTTACAGCAATGGTTAGATGGAACTGTGCAGTCCCCCTCAGTAAGGGAAGGGTGTAGTTTCTAAAATATCTAATAATGACCCGATTGAGTAGATATAAGTATTCTTGAAGGGATATACATGTGCAGTTGCAAGAGTGTGGTGGTGTGCTGTCAAAGTCATGGGTTGTAGAAAAACCTGTGATATATACCAGCCAGTTGTAGGTAGCCTTCTTCATATTATATCATCGTGATCTCTCACTGTAAAACTGAACATCTTAGCTGAACATCACCCCATCCATAAATTGAGTAACTCTGACTCTGTCCATGGCTTCAAGAGTGGTTGATTCAAATCTAGCCTATTGGAACCCTGAACCACAGTGAACTAAGGGCTTCTAGCTTCTGAAATGTCTGGACTAGTGCACAAATAGATGTGCTGTGCTAAGGGTGGAGAAGCTGTGCTGTGGTAAGGGTGGAGTAACTGTGCTGTGGTAACGGTAGAGTAGCTGCAGTAAGGGTAGAGTAGCTGTGCTGTGGTAAGGGTGGAGTAGCTGTGCTGTGGTAAGGGTGGAGTAGCTGCAGTAAGGGTAGAGTAGCTGTGCTGTGGTAATGGTGGCACAGCTGTGCTGTGGTAAGGGTGGAGTAGCTGTGCTGTGGTGAGGGTGGAGTAGCTGTGCTGTGGTAAGGGTGGAGTAGCTGTGCTGTGGTGAGGGTGGAGTAGCTGTGCTGTGGTAAGGGTGGAGTAGCTGTGCTGTGGTAAGGGTGGAGCAGCTGTGCTGTGGTAATGGTGGTACAGCTGTGCTGTGGTAAGGGTGGAGTAGCTGTGCTGTGGTAAGGGTGGAGTAGCTGTGCTGTGGTAAGGGTGGAGTAGCTGTGCTGTGGTGAGGGTGGAGTAGCTGTGCTGTAGTAAGGGTGGCACCTGCAGGAGAAAGGCAGAATGTGTCTGCTTTTTCATCATGTTTCTCCTGATCTGCAAAGGAAGTTAGCACAGCGTGCAGTGTGCGTGCATGCGTGTGTGTGTGTGTGTGTGTGTGTGTGTGTGTGTGTGTGTTTGTGTGTGTTAGGGGAAATAAGTGTGAATTTTATTTAGAGTTGCTCAATATAAAAACTTTGTTGCTAATTACAGCGAAATTACAAAGAAATCTACTTTCCATAGGACACACAGGAAGCTGTATGGAAGAGAAGGGTAAACATAGATTTCCATAGCTATCGTTGCTGGCTTTCTGACTTCTAGCTACATGGAAAAAGTGAGGTCATTTCATATTTTTGAGCTGGGAAAGGAGTATAATAAAACTGGCCTCACAAGGTTGTTGCCTCGTAACTTTTTAAAAGATTGTCGTATCCAGAAAGACTCCATATCCAACAGTCTTGCAATTGTCAGTCTTTGAGGTGATTTCAGGACTTCAAATCTTCTTCCTCGGGAAACAAGACCTTGAACAGACACAACCAGGAGAGTTATTCTTGCCAAAGGTGCCAAACTCTTATGGAGCCATGGAAGATTAAAGACAAAGAAAGGCAAGCTTTCAAAGTGCCTGAAATTATTTGACTAGGGAGTCAGCCTCACCTCAGGGTTGGAACCTTGCTACGTATGCAGGAGGCAGAGGTCAGTGGGCCTGGTTTCCTTGTCTGCTTTTTTTTTAATGAAAGGTTTAATATCAGTTGCCATCATCTCCCTGAAAGCATGGTGTGAGTTATGATATTCATTTAATCACTTTACTGGGTTTTGACAAATCACATTAATACCTACCCAGGAAGAATATTCATCTCCTGTAGATTCTGAACTTGGAGCAGTCCCAGGCTTCTTGATTTTTGTGTTGTTCAGGGTTATGCACCCTTGCTCCCCCTGGGATGCAGGGGATCACATCTAATGCACGAGTTGTCTAGTTGAGGGATGTTGATACGGCATTGGTGAAGACCTATGTACAGGTAGAAGGGTATGCTGTCCTATGGTTTATCCCAAGGAAAGTTGCGCATGTCCTGTGCACAGCAATGCATCATAGGTAAAGACATGGCACAGCTGAGGACTGCAGAGCACACTGAAGTTGTAAGACTGAAAACCTGGAATAGAGGGACGTGCTACACCAAGTCAGATTTGGTGACATCTTAAGTCCTTAGACCAAACATGTGTATCCAGACAGACCACTGGTGTTTTGCTGTTGTTGCTGCTTTGTTTATTTTGTTGCATTGTGGACTGCCTTTCTTCCTAACTACAAAATAATTTGAGTTGCATTATCTCTCAACTGGAGTTGAATTTCTATGAAAGGATATTAAGCTTCCTCATAGAAAAGAGAAATAAAAATAATAAAACTATATGCAGATAACATTTTCAGTGGTGTTGGCAAGAGCTTGGATATTCAATAGCACGTGCTTGGACAAGCACGCCAGGGGCTCACACACGCACTCTGGCTTTAGTAGCCTTTGAGAATGCTATGAAAAGGAGAAGTATATCTTCCTGTTGACTGAGCAAGTCCAGCCCGATGAACTTAATATGTACCTGCATCTTTCTCGTGGTATCATATTCCATGGTCTTGGTACCCAATGGTCATCCTCGATTTCAAAATATTAGATGAAAATTTCCAGAAATAAGCACTTCATAAAATTTAAGTCATACACTATTCTGAGAAGCACAATGAGCCGTCATAGGCCTCACTTCATCCTGCCCAGAGAATGGACCATGCCTTTCCCAGTGTACCTGCATTCCACACACCCCTGCCCTGTAACCACATCACAGTCCTCCTAGTGATCAGACCATACACTGCTACATCTGACCCTTGACATCATCACTATGGTCTGATGCTTGCTCCTTGTTCTGAGTGTCACCTAAGGGTTAATAGGGCCTAACTCTATGGAGTAGTGCCTGTTTAGTTAACCTCACGTCATCTCATGGCCGGGGCACTTTTTCCTCTCACATCATCACAAAACAAAAGATGAGCACAAAGAGATGCTTTGAGCCAAAGAGAAAGAAGGAGACACACACACACACACACACACACACACACACACACACAGAGAGAGAGAGAGAGAGAGAGAGAGAGAAAGAGAGAGAGAGAGAGAGAGAACAGTCACCTAACTTTTATTGGAGTATATTATTGTAGTATATTGTAGTTTTAGTTACCATTAATCTCATACTGTGACTAACATATTAATTAAACTTTACCGTAGGTGTACACAGTCTATGCAAATGTCCTTATGTCTGTGGGTCCAGACACCTCCCCATGGGTAGCTGGTGACAGCAGAGAGGTGCTGCTCCAGGACTTCTCCATGCCCTGCCTCAGTGCTTTGTGCCATTCTGTCTTCCAGGAGCTGACCTGCTGAGTACCCCGGCAGTTCCTCTGTCCTTAACTCTTCTTACAGAAAAGACGTGTGGAAGGGTGGTGCACTGTGCGAGGGTAGAAGAGAGAGGGATCCTGAGTTATCAAGAGTGATTCTAACAGAGACTGTGCTTCGGTGTGCTCACAGCTGAGTGGTTTCCATGTCTATCGCCATGCCATCGCAGACTCTGACGTTAGGCCTTCTCCACGGTTCTTGTGGATGAATGCTGGTAACAGACTGTGCTGCAGCTAATTCAGAGCCCTGATTTGGTTCCCAGAGTCCCTAATAACTGTGGTATACGGCAAGCATTAGTGTGTTTTATGTGTCAACTTAAAGTATATTGAGGTATGTTCACTAGCACAGCAAGTGCCGACAAACTTCTCTGTGCCTACATTTGTTCAGAATGCTTGGGGTGGTTGCTGAAAGTATTTTGAATGAAATTACTTTCAAATCAGTACACTATGTAGAACAGATTACCTCCTTTCCCCTATAATTGTAAATTGGCTTCATCCAATTAGCTGAAGCACTAGATATATTAACACATATAATATATACCTGTGTGTGTGTGTGTGTGTGTGTGTGTGTGTGTGTATGAAAAAGCTGACATCATCTCCTGCTTCTGTAGTGTATTAATTACTTTTCTGTCTCAGTGATAAGACACTGTGACTGAACAGAGCTGAAGGAAGCGAGGGATTGCTTGGGCCTATGGCTCCAGAGGGATAAGAATCCAGCAAGGCAGGGAGGAACAGCAGAAAGCAGCAGGTATAGCATCAGGATCAGAAAGCTGAGAGCTCACATGGTCAAAAGCACACACTGAGAAAGTAAAGTGGAAGTGTCAGAAGACTTCAAAGTCTCAGCACCCTCTACCAGTGATGTGCTTCCTCCAACAAAGCCAAATCCCTTAAGTCTCCCCATACAGTACCTCCAACTGGGAATACATGTTCAAACTCCTGGGACTTATGGGGGAACATTTCTCATGCAAACACCACACAGAGAACCATTCCAGTCAATCTTCAGACTCACACTAAGATATGAATTCTGTAAATTTTGGACTTTCCTCCATCCCTAAACTGTTAGCCAAGTGTGTGTGTGTGTGTGTGTGTTGGAGGAGGGGTAAATGTATGTATGCATATGTATGTATACAATTATATATTTCTATTCTTAGGAGATTCTATACTTAAAATATTTCCTTCATTATACTTTCTTAAATTAAAACTATTTGACTATGATATTTGTTTCTTGTGTGTATCATGGTTGATATAGTAATCTGTATAGAGAATAACCCAAAGAAACAGACCCTCAAATGGGATTTGGGGTTTCTGTTGTGCATTTTATGTGTTTTTAGATTGATTATTTGTACATGTGTTCATGTACAAGCAAATGCAGGTGTCCTTGGAGGCCAGAAAGGACGTGTAATCCTCTGGATTTGGAGCTACAGATGGCTGTGAGTCACCTAACCTAGGCATCTAGGGACTGAACTCTGGTCTTCTTCAAGATCAGCAAGATCACTAAGCAACATCACCCATGCTGTGCACATTTTTATGAGTCTACATATATCTACCTAAGATAATCATGGCACCAATCTTCAACAATATTAAGATTAGTCCAGTCATCAGTTGTGTGCAATGCAGAGCAAGTCAGTAACAAGGTGTCCTCTGGTTGCAGGTTCTTAACAGGACGAGAGTTACTACTTGTAGTCTGGCTACTTTTGACTACCTTGGATAATTGACAAATGAATAGAATAGAGAAGAAAAAAAGAGACAAAGGGGGAGGGGAAGGGAGGAAGAGGGACAGGAAGGGAAGGGAGAGACTAAAGATTAAGCTTCTAAGTCAAAACACAAGGAGAGAGTGAAGAAGCCAAAAAGATGACCTTTGACTGTTCTTACCAAGCATATAGATATGACTGAAAATTAGGTCATGTGTTCACTACATGTGCTGCAGAGAGGGAACATGGGTGGAACATTTGACCTCTCCAGATATCACATGCTGACTAAGGCATTTGTGAATAAGGAATGAGATTCTGAGACTTGAAATAGAAACATGTACATACCAGGCTGTGCTGTGTGTTTTGAGTCTTGAAATACCCCTAAATCTTCCCTCTTCCCCAAGGAAGTTTGACTCCTTTACACCCATTTCCTGCCCTGCCATAGGGCAGCCACCCTGCAATAGGATGGTTCCCTCTCCAAGCTCCACCATTTCCCTACCTCCAGACCTATAATCAAAGTTTGATGTCAGCAGCCCAAAGGGAGAAGAGAGAGGGTGACTCTGGTAATAAACAAAGGTTCTTCTGCATAGAGGTGAAATCTTACCCTGTAAACTGGTAGGGGTCTTGGGTACACACCCAGACACTGACTTCTATACTGAGTATAGAAGGTGGAACATGAGTCTATAGTGAGTCACATGGATCAATATGGAGGCTCACAGATAATTCCTGGTTTGGTGCATCACTAGAACTGAGTGTGCTTACCAGAATGAAGTATAGACAATGAATAAAAGCCTACAGTTAATGAGGTTATGATAGTGAGCTATTTTTTATGAAAGACAATATGGTTGAGGCTGGTGAATTTATACATAGACTGCAGTCAGAACTGCAAGAGTGTCTCAAGACTTTTTGTTTACTAGAGTATTAGGGTATGCCTTAAATCCTCTACTTAAAATTTCAAAGTTATTAGGTCTGGAATAACGATGGGATGTGCTACCATGGAACAAGGCTGACTGAAATGGGAATAATGGGATCCAGGAGTAGAAAGAAGATGCCAAATGTTTCTGCTTGGCTGTCAGAGATAAAATAGGAATGATTATTTTAATGAGTCACAGAGATACAATAGTAATCAAGGTGTTTTGACTGGTTCATTAAATTGATACTATGCTAACTGGCATTGGTAAACAGGAAGTAGAGAGCACCATAAATGTTTCTGTATGATAGATGCATGCCAGATGCACAGAATCCTACCTCACTGATGAAATTTCTAAGGCTCAGTGGTCTTAGCATCTGTGTGATGGGCAAGTTGTTTTATCTGGAGTCCTTTTTGCAAAGAATTACAATAGTGTACAGAGAACTCTTTGAGAAATCTTGCCAAGATAGCACACTTTTTGGTTGCATTGCTTCAGTCCCTTTCCTGAGAAAACCTAGACCAACAGTTTAATTAGAGCTTAGACAAAGAACTAGTTAAGGACAGTGGTATACTAATATACAACCCCCAGCTCCTTAAAAAAAAGCAAGAAGCTTAGTCTGTACCATTTACTCAGTTTTACAAAGTAAATATCCAAACATGGTCAAGTTCAAGTTAAAATTGTGTCATCAACCAGTTCACAGCATTTCTCTGCTCCAAATGGTTGTCCCTTTCCAGTCAGTGTGTGCTGTGTAGCATATTAACATGAAGTCTGCTCTGCCTTTTAGGGACTTGACAACCAGCAAATCAGATGGAATCTGATACACTTACAAATACTGTGTGAGTGTGTAAAACCCCAGCATTACAGAGTGGTCTTCAGTTACAGTCTCTGCTGTTATTGCCCAGTGCTTATTTGAGAAACACTTGTATCTTTGAGGTGAGTACTGGTAGAAACTGCATTTCTAACCATGGGACTCAAAGACTTGCTTTGATGCTGTGGGACAATGGTCTTTTATCCTGTCACTTGTATTATTTTAATAAAATGCTGATTGGCCAGTAGCCAGGCAGGAAGTGTAGGTGCGGCAACCAAACAGGAAGTATAGGCAGGGTGACCAGGAAGGAAGTAGAGGCAGGGCAATTAGAACAGGAGAATTCTGGGAAGATGAAAGATTCAGTCTGCAGTTCTTACCTGGCCACAGAGAAAGCAAGATGAGAATGCCTTGCTGATGAAAGGTACCAAGTCACATGGGTAACACAGACAAGAATTATGGGCTAATATAAGTTATAAGAGTTAATAAGAAGCCTGAGCTAATAAGCCAACCAGTTCATGATCAATGTAGAACTCTGTGTGTTTCTTTGGGACTGAATAGCTGCAGGACCAGGTGGGACAGAAACCTCGGTCAACACTTTGATGCAAATTCTCACTCATAATCATTTCTACTATCTCATAACTGTTCTCTATTCTCCCTCAGTCATTATCCACTCACTCCCAGTCATTACTATTCTCTAACCTTCTATGGCTGACTCTCTAGAACATAGCTCTAGGGAGGACATCATCCAGGCTTCTAGTTGAGTTTGGCCAACACAAGGAGTTTGGAAATCAAGAAGAGAGAGAGGGCAGAGGCACATCATCCTCTGCTTTCATTTGCTGCCTTCCTGCTATGTTTCCAGCAATGGTGATACTTGGTCATAGGTCACATGACAGCAGTTATCTTCCACAGCTCCAGATCTTGCCAGCCTCAAGCAACACAGTTGTTCCCTTTTGCTCAGGTGGGGATGGTGAAACAAGACCCAGTGCTTCTGAGTTAAACTCTGTCCATTCACCATCCTTATTCACCATGCCCATCTCTCTGGAACAGTTTCTTATATGCTCTCTTCAGCTGACTCTTGAATGTATCACCTCTGTTGCTGACAGGTCTCTGCCAGCTGCAGTGATTAATAGACAGAATTATCTATCCAGGGCGACTCCATCTGGAGGGGTAAGAAGCAGTGCTTGAGCATAAGTTTGTTGGCAGTGATTCCATCACTCACCAGTTTCATGACCTTTGGCAATTTGTTTGTCTTCTCTGTGATTCAGATCACTCATCTGTGTAATGGAAATAACCCCAGCCCCTTGGTGGATGGCAGGGATAACTGAATTAATTCAACTAAAATACTGAGATGTAACAATGGAAAATAGTAAGTACAAGGTGAGCGATATAGGCAGAAATTTCAAACTTTTTACATGTCTTTGTGATGAGCTATCATTCCCAGGGATGACATTCCCTTGCTTTTAAAAACATAGAGGTTATTTGGATGAGCCTGATCTAACCATGTGACTCCTAACAGCAAAGAGCCTTCTCCTTCCAGTGGCAGAGGGGAAGTCACAGAGACTTCAAGCCCAAATCCTCTCTAGTTTAACCATGGAGGAAGCCATGTGGTATGAGATGGTCTCTGGAATCAGAAGGCTCCTGGCTCAGAGCCATTAGGAAACAGGAACACAAATCCACAGCCTCAAGGGATTGGATTCTGCCAACACTTCAGTGATCCTTGAAGCACAGCCTACTGACAAGAGCCCAATTACCAACAACTTGATTTTCCTTTGTAAGACTCTGAGTTTTGACTCTCCCAAGTACACCCATAAGTCTGACCTATTGAACTGAAATACCAAATGGGAGTTCTAAGTCACTGAGTTTGTAGTAAGTTGTTATGGCAAAAATTGAAAACCAATGCATTATCCATAAATAATAACAATGAAAAGAAAAGCAAAAGTCCATCAATGAGGACAATCTAAACACATTAGTGTGTATACACATAACAAAATATGTTATAATAGCTTAGAAAAATAAGAAGTACTTTTTTGCAGCAATAAAGAAAACTGAGTCTAATGCATATTTTTATGTGAAAAGAGCAAAGTATCAGCTCATCTGTAAATTTTCTGAAGTCTCTAGCAAAGAAAGCAGTGATATGCGTTTCGGTGCTTGTTTACATGTATGTATGCTAACAGTCTCTGGACAGATACAAAATGCTCACAATGAAGTCATCTGTTTTGAGCAACCATAGGTAAGAGCTGGGCAGATTAGACTTTTAGTGGAAATAAACCCTTTAGAACTTCCTGCTTGGTATATCATGCAAATATTCTCTATTGAACAAATAAAGACAAATTCTTAAAAAAATAGTACAAGAAGCAGGTGTTCAGGTCTTGCTGTTGTAGAGCCACTGGTCTTTGTTGGGGCCGTGCTCCTCTTGGTGGTGTCGAGTGTGTTCTTACCTTGTCCACCTGGCTTTTCCTCTGATTGGTGTAGTTGGGGTGTGTCTCTAGTGATCACTCTTCCAGGTGACAATGGATCCAAAGGGCTCAGGTGGTTGTTTCTCATAATAGAATTGGGGCCATGTTTCCAGTCAAGCTGGAGGTTTCTGGGTGCTCCCAGAGGTTGCTTTTCAATCCCAAGTTGCTCAGGCTTGTTCTCACAGAGGTGGTTGGCTCGGGCCTACTCTCATGGAGGTGGCTGACTCAGGCCTGCTCTAGGGAAGATCACTGGCTGGGGCCTGGTCTGGCAGAGGTCGCTTGCTCTGGCCCTGACCCACAGAAGTCATTGTCTCAGGACTGCTCCCTCAGAGGTCACTCACTAGTACCTCCTCCAGCAGAGGCTTGGGCTTGGTCCAGCGGAGGTTGCTGGCTCTGGCCAGCAGTTGCTTTCTTTTGAGTGCTGTTGTTATGGTTTGGACAGTAACCATCAGCAGTCGAGGCAAGGGAAGTTTCTTGTCCAAATAGCTAATTTTCTTTGCCACAAAGAAAGCAAAGTCCATACTCATTTCTTTTCAATGCCCATCATCTTCCTTTGAAGAAAATTAGTGCTGCCAGGAATATATTAAATGCCATATTGTGTAGATCTTTGAAGTGGTTGACTGCCATTTGAGGTAGATTTTTCTTATTCTGACTGCTCCCAAATAACCAACATGGAGATTTAAGATTTCTTATAAATGCTTGGCCAATAGCTCAGGCTTATTACTAGCTAACTTACATTTATATTAATCCATAATTTTCATCTAGGTTTTGCCACATGGCTTCATCCCTTTTCTCAGTAAGGCATGCCTATCTTGCTCTTTCTGTGTCTGCTAGTGACTCTTGATTCTTCCTTTCTTCATCCTATCATTTTTCTAGTCTGGCTCTCCTGCCTAGCTTTATTCTGTTCAGTTATTGGCCAGTCAGCTTCTTTACTAAACCAATCACACAGTGACAAATCATCATAATATACAAAAGGATTATTCAACAGCACAAAACCTTTGACCTACACCTGTCCTGTAAAATGTGCTGGAGCAATGGTCACTCAGAGTTTGTGGGAATGATCAACCATGACTAGTCCAACTTGAGGCCCATATCACAAGAGGAATCCCATGCCTGATACTGCCTATGTGGCCAGGATTCAGAAAATTAGTGTAGAAACAAACAGGACTCAAAAAAATTCAGTGAAATCATCCCTAATGCTATTCTGCTATACTCACAGTTCAGTGTCTAGCCCAATCATCATCAGAGGAGCTTCCTTCAGCAGCTGATTGAAGCAGATGCAGGGATCCACAGCCAAACATTAGGCCAAGCTCAGAGAACCCTATAGAAAAGGAGGAGAGAGGATTATAGAAACTAGTGTACTCACAGACACCTGGAGAACACAGTCCACAGAATCAACTAAGCAGGGCTCATAGGGGCTCACAGAGACTGAAGGGACAACCACAGAGCCTTCATTGGTTTGTGCTAGGTCCTCTGCACATATGTCATAGCTGTGTAGCTTGGTGTTTTTATGGGTCTCCTAATAGTGGAAATGGGGCTGTCTCTGGCTCTCTTTCCTACTTTTAGGACCCTTTTCCTCCTGCTGCATTGTTTCATCCAGGCTTGATATGAGGATTTGTGCCCATTCTTACTGTGACTTGTCTTGCTGTGTTAAGTTGCTAAACTGGAAGGCCTATTCTTCTGAAGGGAAATGAGGAGGAGAGGTGGGGGGGGGGAGAACTGTGGTTGGAATGTGTTGTATAAGAGAAGAATAAATTTAAAAATAAATAAAAAAGTATTTTTCAAGAAGAAAGACTAATATCACTGTGTAATGATTTTATTTTCTACTTCTTTACAAGTTTTAATTTAAAAAGAAACAGAAGAAGCTCATGAGCAATCTTAAGTCATAAATAAACTCAAAAGATTTGGTAATTCAATGAAGGAAACTACCTAGGAAAACATAATTTTAAAAATAATTCATTCATTATTAGTTATCCAGTTATAATTCAGTTTAAATTAGGTGAATTGATTCTCTATTTCATGATATTTATATCAACTAATGAATTAAGAAGTAGGCAATAATAATATACAGTGGTTCTTATTTGAAACAGTGCAAGATACAGAGAGAAACAGAAAAAAGTCTTTTGTTTGTGAGCGGGCGGCACTGCAGGTAGCTGAAACAGGATGGCAACGGCTTGGGCTCTAGGCTACCAGCTGACATTCTAATGGGAAACAGCAGCAATCCAGATGATAGAAATTACACAGTGACCAGTCTATGGTGGACATAAAACAGGTTCAAGGTTAGTACTGTAGCTTAGAGCATCTCTGGGGACCCTCGGTTCAATCCTCAGGATGACAAAGAGCAAAACTACGTTGCACTGGCAATACTTTAGGAACTGGGGAGATGACTCGGTGGCAAAGTTCTTGCTGAGCAAAAGTGAGGACCAGAGTACAGGTCTCTGCAATACATGTAAACACTGTATCTCTAATCCCAGTGCTCCTACGGCAAGAGAGGAGGCAAAGAAAGAGAATCCCCAGGAGCTCCTGGGCCAGATAGCTTGGCATATGCAACTATGAGTAACCCAAGGCCTGTCTCAAACAAGGTAGAAGGGGAAGACTTACACCTGAGTCTGTCCTCTACCTCCACACAGAATGACACACATGTGCCCACAGTCATACACATGAATACACATACACACATGGAGGGGTGCAGAGGAATAAAGTCAATACAGTTTCAACCACAGAATAATGAGCAGATAACTTAGCAATAGCACATTATATTAATAATCACAAAATATTACTAAGGGACTAAGGAATTTACACTATATTGGAAAATCAGAAACCGTATAGCAATGTGCATGTCATGTTCCTTTGTACTATTAAACTAAAGTTAAAAACAAAAGGAGCATGGCATTCAGAAAAATAAAGGTCATAGGTCCAGGCAAGATGGCTTGGGAGGTAAAAGTGCTTGCTGCTAAGCCCAGTGACCTGAGTTCTATCCACAGAAAGCACATAATAGAGAGAACTGACTCCAACAGGTGTTCTCTGACATCTACATATGTGCTGTGGCATGAGCTCATGCACATGAGTGTGTGCACACATACACAGAAGGCATAAAACAAAAAGGTATTGGAAAATATAAGAGTCATAGTGATTACTGAAATGGATATTTGGAGAAGGGAAAATTGGTATTAGATAGCTAACATCAAACAACAGCATAGGCACTAAATCATAGAAAGACTGTGGAGATACAGAACAACACTGGCGGAACTGGCACAGAACAGGCGCACAATACATAGACAAGTTGTTGATCATACAAGAAAGATGGTGGTGCAGAGTCTTCTAAGACCCCATGTCCCCAGAAGAAACTTACAATATGGGAGCATCTAAAAAAGCAGGGGGGCAATTATGTTCCAGATAGGTAAACATTGACTAGAATATTGTGATTAGGTTACTGAAAAATACAGAGATAATTGGATGATCTTGAGAAAAATAGTGATATAAGGAGAGAGAAAGAAAAAGAGAGAGGGGGCAGGGGGAAACATGCCAAGGAATGTATTAGAAAAGAACAGAGACTCCTCGTACTGGTCATGAAGACCAGCAGTTTACACCAATCTCAAGTTGTCTCTGTCACTCTCCTATTGCTGTGATGGAGACATCACAGTCAAAGCAATTATTATAAAACAAAACATTTAATTAGGGTTCCTTGAGCCTTAGGTGCAGAATTGGGGGGTTGCTTACAGTTTTTGGAGACAGTCTGTTATCGTCATGGAGGGGTGCAGGTGTGGTGCTGGAAACAGTAGCTGAGAGCTACATCCTGATCTGGATGCAGAGAAAACTAAAGAGAGAAACTTTGGGCCCTTGTGTGTACTTTTGTAAACCTCAAAGCACACACCTAATGACACACTTCCTCCAGCAAGGCCACACCTCCTAATCCTTCTAATCCTATTAAAGAGTTCCACTCCCTGAGCATTCAAATACATGAGCTTGTGGGATCACTCTTAGTCACCTTAGTATTTACACTACAGAAAACCACAGACTATCAAAATGCAGCGTTGGAGTGAAGTTCGGTCCCAGCAGATACATCTGCAAGATACTTCTGCACCTAAGACTCGAGGAACCTTGCAAAGGGTGGGATGGAAAGATTGTAAGAGGTGGAGGATCAGGCTGCTTCCTGTAGATGTCAGAAGCTGCACCAATAGATCTTACCAGCATGGCGGTCTAAACTTGAACCAAACAAGGACAACACCAATAGATAAACAAAGTGGACAGTGAAAAAGCTTTGAGGCCCCAACCCTATATAAAAAACCAAGGCGAACTAAGAGTGAGATAAATAGTTGTTCCTATGCATAAGCTCCCTAAACCTACAAAATTGTGTCAGTTCTTTATTAATTTAATTTATTTTTTATTTTTAATTATAATGGAATTATATCATTCCCCTCTATCCTTTCTTCATTCCAATCCTTCCCATGTCCCCTTTCTCCATCTTCCCTGCTTCTCAAGTTCATGGCTTCTTTTTATTTTTGGAGATATACATATATCGGCATATATATATATATATATACACATATGCATAAATAAATGAACAAAATGCACTAAGTCTGCTTGGTGTTTAGTGTTGTTTGTCTGTACATGATTTCAGCATTGACTACTTGGTGCAGAATAACCATTTAAGGGACTAATTCCTGGGAATGACTAATTCTCCCTTAGCAGTCATTAATGATAAGTGTTGAATCCCCAGTCAATGGGAATCCGGCCACCAATGTAATAAGCCAATCAAACCGAACTAATAAGACCAGGTTTAATTTGAGCAAAGCACTCCTGGGTGATCCTGAGGAGGGTGGGAGAGGTATCACAGGGCAAATATGGCTACCAGGTCTTAAATAGTCTGTAGGCGTGGTCTTGAGCAACAAAGAAAGGCTGATTTCTGGCAGGCTTTCTCAGGGGCAGTTTGAAGAGGGCATCTCCAGGGGAGGTACTGCTCAGTGTGCTGAGGAGCAGGGCCTGGAAAGACTACAAGCTATTAGTTACCTATTGTTCTTTAAGTGGGGCCCCACGAAACTTCCTCCCTCCACGTCCATATGTCTATTGGTGTTGTCATTGTCAGGTCTTGTTTTAGGCAGCTATATTGTTATGCCATTGTGGTGTAGCTTCACTGCCATTTCTGGGAGACACAGTCTCACAGCAGACGTCCTATTCCTCTGGCTCTTACATTTTCTGCTTCTTCATCCACAGTGTTTCCTGAGTCTTAGGTACAGGGGCTGTGCTGTAGATGCATCCGTTGGGATTGGGCATCACACAGTTGACCTCTGTATTTTGGCCAGTTGTGTTTTTCTGTAATGGTCTCACTCTACTACAGAGAGACACTTCTTTGATGAGAGGTACACTTATCTGTGGGTATAAGGATGAGTTTTAAAATGCAGTTAAAGTCTGCTAGCCTAATACAGTGGTGATAATTGGTTCTTCTCTAAGGTCCATGACCTCAGTAGTCCCAGCTATGTGGCTAGGTTTCCAGGACCAGGCATGAGTTCCCTCCTGTTGGGATACATACACTTATATGTTATTTTGGGTAAATGTAAAATAATGGATTCCTTAAGTATTTTTCAAACATTCTTAGTGTTGTTTCTCCTTCCTCTCCTTATATATTGATCTTTCTTTCCCTTTCCCAATTAAAGGCAACCTCTCCATTTTTCCCATCTCCCCCTTCACATCATCTGTGTTCTGGGAGTCCACTCTCCACCCCAATCACCACCACTACCACCACAGGCTATTTTTTATTTTTCTGGTTTCTACCCCAGGATATGTACTCACATCTGAAGACTTGGAGCTAGGAACATCAAATGAGAATGAATATTTCACATTTGCCCTTCTGGGTTTGGGATACCTCACTCAATATGTTTTTTGGGTCCATCCATTTACCTGCAAATTTTCTTTGCAGCTAAGTATATTTTATAGTATTTATGTGCCACGTTTGCATTACCCATTCACTAGATGAAGGACATTTAGGTTGTTTCCATTTCCTAGCTATTGTGAATAGAGCAGCAATGACCAAGGTTGAGCGAGTGTTTTAGAACAGGAGCACTCTCTCGCTAAGAGCATATGAGGGATGGAAGCCCTTGCTCAGCCCATGCTTCCCTTGCTGCGCACAGAGGCTGGCAGCTGAGGAAGGGCAGTTGCTTTTTGTTTTGTCTTTTACACTGTGTTGTTTGGAATATGGCAGGTTCTGCCAAAAGAGTCCTAACCCACGAACCCTTTGATAGCCCTTTGGCCAAGAAGAATGGGACTTCTCTGAAGAACTTTTGGGCTGTGCCTTTTGTTATTTAATGGTCTTTCTTCCCAGTGCACAAGCTGGTGTACCTGGAAATGAGAGAGAGAGAGAGAGAGAGAGAGAGAGAGAGAGAGAGAGAGAGAGAGAGAGAGAGAGAGAGAGAGAGAGAGAGAGAGATCACAGCATTATAATGCCTCAAGTTCCCCAGTCCTTGTACTTCTCTATTCCTTCTGATTCCTCTAGTGTTAATTATGTATTCTCTTCAGGTATTTTCATAGCAATTAGTGTTAAGGATTTATTTGAAATATGTTCACATCTCCTTAACTCAATCCATCATTTCAGTGACTTCTTTATCTTGGAATAACAGCTTCCTAGCCTTGGTAGCTGCTGGCCCGCCCCTACATCATACTGATTTTTTTTCTTCAGAAATTAATTTATTGCAACGAATCTTTTTTTAACCACCAAGGTGTTTCTGCTTCTTTCACTGGCATTGACTGCCACACGGGAAAATGGCACTCAGGCTGTTTGTGGGTAAGGCCTGTAATGTTAACTTTAACAACAGTGCCACTGAATTCTAACCAGAAAATGTAGACAGCGGGCTTGAACCTCCCTCACTGCCCAGGACCAGATTCTGAGAAGCAGAAGGTGGGCTTGAACCTTCCTCACCGCCCAGTACCAAGAAGATCCACGTACCTCACTGGGTCAAATTCACACGGATAGGGCGGAGGCGATGCATGGTGTTATCTCAGGCTACACCCACCCACAGAGTCGACATTCATGAACAAATTTCCACTCGTGTTTAGAGAAAACAACAACACTGTCATACTCCCTCCTTTACCAAATGCTACCGTTATCCCATCTGCAAAAGTGCACACCCAGTCTCCCGATAGAGATCCCAGTGGACAGTTATGGCATTATCAGCTTCTGTATACTGTTTATTCTTATTATTATGAATCCAGGTGACAATCCATCACCAAGAACAAAAGGTGAAATTAATTGTTTAATATGTATGAATCCCAGAGAAGTGAGAAAAGAAATTATTCATATGTGGATTGTAAAGGAACCCAAATCACAGGTGTCCCTGAGAACTCTAAATATTTGCATCTATCTGATTCCCCTCCCCTTTGACACACAGAAATATTGCTTTATGCAACATTGGAATAAGACTGAGAAAAGCATGCTGATGGGGCTTCACCAGCAGCCTCGGGTGGAATGGATAGGAGTGGTTTCCAGACCAAGGCAGCTGACTGCTGAGCAGAGCTCCTAAGGAGACATCATGTCCGCAGTGTGAAACAAATCTGCTGCTAGGTAATGGCGCAGATTTGAAGTAAGAAATAAACCTTTGTTGTATTAAGACACTGGAATTTTTAGTTTACTTTTATCTGATACATAAAAACAAACACATATATGTTAATGGATACCACATGACATTTAAGGCTTACCTGTATTAAACTGTATAAATCATCTTAAGCATTTATTTTCTAAAAGTTTACAATTATTTATGTTGAAAAATTTAAAATCTCTTTTCCTAACATTTTGAAATGGGAAATACATGACTGTTGTTTACAGTTGCCACACTATGCACTAACACATCAGAACTCTCTGGCCTTATCCAACTGCATCTCTGAGTCCATTGATCAGTGTTTCCCTATCCTGTTCTCATTCTTCCTGGCCTGGCCTCTGACAGGTATTTTATTATTCTACCATCTTTTCTTTCTCCTTCCTCCATCCTCTTTTCTCCTTTTCCTCCTCATTTTTGAGAGCTAGGTCTCTTGTAGGTTGTATTGGAACTCACTAAGTAGCCAAAGACGACCTTGATTTCCCATATTTACCCCAAGTATAGTGTACACCACCCTGCCTGTTTAATGTTGTGCTGGGAATCAAACCCAGAACTTCACACATATTAGGCAAGCATTGTTCCAAGTGAGTTACTTCCTATATCCCTCTATTTTCATCTTCTATGAGATTAATCTGTTTAGAGCTTACATATGAGCAAGATCAAGTGGTCTTTGTCTTTCTGTGACTGGCATGTCATTTAATACAATGATCTCCATTTTCACCCATGTTGTTACAAACTACAGGATTTCATTCCTTTACTTTGTTAAATATTATTTCTTCACTTATACAACTATTTTCCTGTGCATCCATCAATTTATGGCTACTCAGGTTGATTCTACTTAAGGTTATTGTGAACAAAACTGCAGTGAACATGAAAATGGAGATTTTTTTCATATACTAAATTTGTTTCCTTTAGATATATACAAGTAGTGGTATTAGTCAATCATCTGGCAGTTCTATTTTTAATTTTTGAGAAACATCCATACTTTGTTTTATAGTGATTGTACTATTTTACACTCCCAACTACAGTGCGTTCTGGTTCCTCCTGTACACATCCTTGCAGACACTCCTTAAGTTTTTTCTGATGATAGTGACTCCTTCTGGGGTGACGTGATACCCTATTGAGGCTTTGATTCACATTTCTTTGATGGCTGATGGTCAGTTGTTATTGTTTCTCAAACATACCTTCTGGCTATTTGTATGTTTTCAATTGAACGATGCCTTAAGAACTTTTGCCTGTTTAAGAATCTGTTTATTCTTCGCCCAGACTGCCCATGTAGAGGTAAACATTTGGGTTCCTGGTTGGAGGGCTCAGATCTGTAGGTCCTATCCCTGGGAGGAACATCTCAAGCCAGACCACCACTCACCAATCCCTGGAGACACTGAGCAACCCCATACACCTGTTACCATCCCCCACCACATCTGTGATCACCAGAGCCTTGGTCCAGACTGGCCCTGGACAAAGGCTTAGCCCAAATAGGCACTGGAGAGAGCCTTGGCCTACACTGCCCAAGGGGAGGAGCCCTAGAGCCTTTTTGGCATCCACTAGAGACACAAACCGTCCTGCACCCAGAGAAAGAATGATCACCTAATCCGCAGGCCCCACCTTCACCCACTGGAGGAAGAGATGGGCAGATGGCAGTGTGAGAACACATCCAACAACAGAAAGACCAATATGGCACCACCAGAACCTAGTGGTCCTACAAGAGGAAGACCTGAACAACCTAACCCTAAAGAAGTTTAAAAGAAGACTTTAAATACAACTTTATGAAGATGATAGAGACCCTTAAAGAGAAAATAAAAATTTTCCTTAAAGAAATGGAGGAAACAACAAACAAAAAAATTGGAAGAAATCAATAAATCCTTTAAAGAAACCCAATAAAAAACAAACAGCTGAAGCAAACAGCTCAAACAGTTCAAGACTTGAAAATTGAAATAAATGCAATAAAGAAAATGCAAACTGTTGGAATTCTGTGAATGGAAAATCTGGGTAAATGAACATGAACTACAGATGCAAGCATAACCAACAGATTATAAGATAAGGAAAAGAGACTTTTAGAAGTTGAAGACATCATAGAGAAATTAGAATCATCGGTCAAAGAAAATGTTAAATCTAACAAATCCTTAACAGAAAACATGCAGGAAATCTGGGACACCATGAAAAGGCCAAATAAAAATAACAAGGATAGAAGAAGGAGAACTCCAGCTCAAAGGCACAGAAAATATATTCAACAAAATCACAGAAGAAAACTTTCCAACCTAAAGAAGGATATCCCTATAAAGGTACAAGATGCTTACAGAATATCATATAGACTGGACCAGAAAAAAAGTTTCTTGTCACATAATAACCAAAACACTAAATATACAGAACAAAGACTATTAAGAGTTGCAAAGGAAAAAGGCCAAATAACATATTAAGGCAAAACTATCAGAATTATACCTGACTTCTCAATGGAGACAATGAAAACTAGAAGGTCTTGGTCAAACATGCTGCAGACACTAAGAGATTATGGATAAAACCCAGACTCCTATACCCAGCAAGGCTTTCAATTACCATAGATGAGATAAAAAGATATTTCATGACAAAACCAAATTGAAACATTACCTATCCACAAATCCAGCATTACAGAAAGTACCAGAAGGAAAATTACACTCAACGAAGTTAACTGTACCCACAAAAACACAGGCAATAAGTAACCTCACACTAGTAAACCCAAAAAAAGGAACACACATAAACACTACAACCTAAAAATGACAGGAATAAGGAATCATTGGTCATTAATATCTCTTAATATCAATGGACTCAATTCACCTATAAAAAAACAGGTTAAGAGAATGAATACAAAAACAAGATCCATCCTTCTGCTACATACAAGAAACACACCTCAACCTCAAAGATATACATTATAACCTCAGAGTAAAGGCTTGGGAAATTTTTTTCCAATAAAATGGACCTGAGAAACAAAGAATTGTAGCTATCCTAATAGCTAACAAAATAAACCTCAAACTAAAATGAATCAAAAGAGATGGAAAAGGACACTTCATACTCATCACAGGAAAAATCCATCAAGATGAAGTCTCAATCCTGAACATCGATGCCCCAAATACAAGAATACCCACATATGTAAAAGAAAATTACTACAGTTTAAATCATACATCAAAGCTCAGACATTAAAAATAGGAGACTACAACACTCGATTCTCAACAATGGACAGGTCTGTCAGAAAGAAACTTAACAGAGAAATAAGAGAACTAACAGACATCTTGACTCAAATGTATTTAGTAGACATCTACAGAACATTTCACCCAAACACAAAAAAATATACCTTCTCAACATCTCATGGAACCATCTCTAAAACTGACCACATGCTTGGTCACAAAGCAAACTTCAACAGATACAAAAGTAATTGGAACAATCCTCTGTATTTTATCAGTTCACCATGGCTTAAAGTTAGAATTCAAAAACACTAATTGCAGAAAGCCTACAAACTCATGGAAATTGAACAATGAACAACTGAATCAACCCTGGGTCAAGGGAGAAATAAAAAAAATTTAAAGACTTCCTAGAATTCAATTAAAATAAATGCACAACATAACCAAACTTATAGGACACTTTGAAAGCAGTGCTAAAAGTAAAGTTCATAGCACTAAGTGCCTGCAAAAAGAACCTCAGACAAGTGTGAGAAATCTCACACAAGTGACTCAGCAGGATACCTGAATGCTCTAGAAGAAAAAGAAGCAAACTCATCCAGGAAGAGTAGATGACAGGAAATAACCAAATTGAAGGTTAAAATCAATAACATAGAAGCAGAAAAAGTAATGCAAAGAATCAATGAGACAAAAAGTTGGTTCTTTGAGAAAATCAACAAGATAGACAAACCCTTATCCAAACTAACCAACAAGCAGAGAGGAAATATGCAAATTAACAAAATCAGAAATGAAAAGGGGGACATAACAACAGACCCAGAGGAAATACAGAGAATCATCAGGTCATACTTCAAAAACCTCTACTTCACAAAATTGGAAAATTTAAAGGAAATGGGCAATTTTATGGATAGGTACCACAAACCAATATTAAATCAAGAACAATAAAGAATTTAAATAGACCTATAATCCCTAAGGAAATAAAAGTAAGTTAACAAAAGTCTCCATATCAAAAAAAGCCCAGGGCTAGATAAGTTCAGTGCAGAATTCTACTAGAATTTCAAAGAAGAGTTAATAGCAATAGTTCTCAAATTATTTCACACAATAGAAACAGAAGGGACATTGCCAAACTTTTTTATGAGGCAACAGTTACCCTGATACCCAAACCACACAAATATACAGTTAAGAAAGAGAATTATAGACCAATTACCCTCATAAACATTTATACAAAAATACTCAGTAAAATACTTGCAAACTGAATCCAAGAATACATAAAAAATTATCCCTACTATGATCAAGTTGGCTTCATCTCAGAGATGCAGGAATCTATCAACGTAACCCATATAAATAAACTGAAAGAAAAAAGTCATATGATCATCTCACTAGATGCTGTGAAAGCATCTGACAAAATCCAACACCCCTTCATGATAAAGGTCTTGGACAGATCAAGGGTACAAGGGATGTATCGAACCATAATAAAATCATATGCAGCAAACTAACAGCCAATTTCAAATTAAACAGATAGAAACCCAAAGCAATTCCACTAAAATCAGGACCAAGATAAGACTGTCCACTCTCTCAATATCTATTCAAAATAGTACTCGAAGTCCTAGCTAGAGCAATAAGACAACAAAAGGCGATCAAAGGGCTACAAATTGGAAAAGAAGTCAAACTTTCGCTATTTGCAGATGACATGATAGTATATGTAAGTGACCCCAAAAATTATACAAGGGAATGCCTACAGATCACAAACACTTTCAGTAATGTGGCAGGATACAAGATCAACTAAAAAAAATTAGTAGCCTTTCTATTATACTAGTGATAAAGGGGCTGAGAAAGAAATCAGAGAAACATCACCATTTACAATAGCCACAAACAACATAAAATAATTTGGGGTAACACTAATCAAAGAATTAAAAGACCTGTACAGAACTTTAAGTGTTTGAAGAAAGAAATTGAGGAAGGTATTAGAAAATGGAGAGATTTCCCATGCTATTAGATAGGTAGGATTAACTTAGTAAAAATGGCAATCCTACCAAAAGCAATCTACAGTTTTAATGCAATCCCCATCAAAATCCTAGCACAATTCTTTACAGATCTTCAAAGAACAATACTCATCTTCATATGGAAAAACAAAAACCCAGGATATCCAAAACAATCCTCTACAATAAAACTTCTGGAGGCATTATTATCCCTGACTTCAAGTTCTAATGTAGAGCTACAGTAATTAAAACAGCTTGCTATTGGCATAAACACATACAGGTGGACCAATGGAATCAAACTGACGACCCTAATATTAATTCAAAAACCTATAAACACTTGCTTTTTGACAAAGAAGCTAAAATTGGAAAAAGTGAATCATCTTCAAACAATGGTGCTGGCATAAATGGATGTCATCCTGTAGAAGAATACAAATAGATCCATATCTATCACCATGTACACAACTTAAGTTCAAATGATCAAAGACCTCAACATAAATCCAGCTACACTGAACCTCAGTGAAGGAAAAGTGGGAAGTAGCCTTGAATGCATGGGCACAGGAGACCACTTTCTAAATACAGCACCAGTAGCACAGACACTGAGAGCAACAATTAATAAATGGGACCTCCTGAAACTGAGAAGCTTCTGTAAGGCAAAGGACACAGTCAATAAGACAAAAACAGCAGCCTACAGAATGGAAAAATATCTCCATTAACCCCACATCGGACAGAGGACTAATCTCCAACGTATATAAAGAACTAAAGAAACTAGACATCAAAATATCAAATAATCCAATCAAAAAATGGGCAGCAGATTTAAACAGAAAATTCTCAACAGAAGAATTGCAAATGGCCAAAAGGCACTTAAGAAATTGCTCAACATCTTTAGCCACCAGGGAAATGCAAACCAAAATAGCTCTGAGATACCATTTTACATCAGTCAGAATGGCTATGCTAAAAAAAAAAAAAAAAAAAACAAAAAAAAACACCAATAATAGCTTATGCTGGAGATGATGTGAATAAGGGGAAAAGTCCACTGCTGGTGTGAGTGCAAACTTGTACAGCCACTTTAGAAATCAGTGTGGTGGTTTCTCAGAAAGTTGGGAATCAATCTACCTCAAGACCCACTAATACCACTCTTGGGCATATACCCAAAGGATGCACACTCATACCACAGAGACGTTTGCTAAACTGTGTTCATAACAGAATTATTCATATTATCCAGAACCTAGAAATAGCTTAGGTGCCCCTCAACCAAACAATGGATAAAGAAAATGTGGTACATTTACACAACGGTGTACTATTCAGTGGTAACAAAAAAACCGACATCTTGAAAAAAACATCTGGAGAGAGGTAACCCAGACCCAGATACACAAATATGATATGTAATTACTCATAAGTAGATATTAGACTTAGAAAAGGGTATCCAACTTATACCCAATGATCCCAGAGATACTAGGTAACAAGGTGAACCCTAAGAGAGACACACATGGGTCCCCCTGGGAAGGGGAAACAGACAAGATCTCCTGAGAAAATTACAAGTGTAGGGGTAAGAAGAAGGGAGGGTGAAAGAGGATGGGGGGGCAGAAGGGAAGGAAGGAGGAGGACATGAAGGAACAGGATGCTCAAGAAGTAGAAGGACAGTGAGGGAGAGAAAGGAAAGAGATGTCATGATAGAGGGATCAATAAAGGAGCTGGAGAGAAACATGGCACTAGGGAAGACACTAAGCAACAGTGGAGAGGATATGTAAATTGACCTTCCCCTGTAATCAGATTGATAACTATCTTAATTGTCATCATAAAACAATCATGCAGCAATTGATGGAAACAGACGCAGAGATCCACAGAACCACTGTGCCAAGCTTCCAGAGACCAGTCCAAGAGAGGGAGGAATGATAGAAAATATGAGCAAAGGAGTCAAAGGATGGTGACACCCACAGAAACAGCTGACCTGAGCTAGTGAGAGCTCATTGGCACTAGACTGATTGTGGGGGGAACCTGCATAGGACCAAACTAGGACCACTAAATGTGGGGGACCGTGGTAAGGATTGGACACTCTGTGGGACCTCTGGTAGTGGGACCAGGATTTATCCCTGAACTTATGTTTGAACTGGCATCTTGGAGCACATTTTCTTTGGAGAGATATATTGCTCAGCTTAGATATAGAGGAGAGTTCTTTGCTTCTGCCTCAAAGTGATGTGCCAGACTTTGTTGACTCCATATTGGAAGCTTTACCCTTTCTGAGGAGCTGATGGGGGATGAGTTGGGGAAAGGGTAGGGTGGGAGGAGAGAAAAGAGTGGGAATGGAGAAAGCTATGAAAATTGAGAGAAGATTATATTTAAAAAAATTCTTACATCGAAAAAAGGAAAAAAGAAATTTCTCCTACTTTAAAAAAATAAAAAACCTTTAATTTTTATGTTGATGTTTTTCAATAAAATAAATTGGGATGTTTATTACGGTGAGACTCGGTAAGTGCAGCACTTGCTACACAAGCATGAGTACCTGAGTTTAAATCCCAGGGTCCACATAGTCCCAGCTGGCTGTAGGAGCACACGCCTGCAGTCCCAGTACCACTAGTGGAAGATGTCAGGCAGAGACAGAGGCATCCTTGGAATCTGGCAGGTCAGCTTGATGTGCACAGCAGTAAGCATGGGACATCCTGACACCAGCAGGGTAGAAGACAATCAATAAGGATGGCCCCACAGGTTCATATACTTGAATGTTTGGTTTCCAGAGAGTAGCCCTATTTGACAAAAGTTAGGAGTTGTAAGAAGTGTGTCACTGGGGGTCAGCTTTGGCCTTTTAGAAGCCCAAGCTAATCTCAGTATTGCTCTTTTCCTTGATGCTTGCAGATCTGGATATAAAACTTTCAGCTATTTCTCCAGAGCCATGACTGTCTGTATGCTGCCATGATTTCCACCATGATGATAATGAACTAAACCATTGAAACTAAAGGAAGCCCCAACCAAATGTTTTCCTTACTAAGAGTTGCTGTGGTCATGGTGACTCTTTGTGGCAAGAGAACAGTGGATAGAACAAGGGCTGACACAAGAATTTATTGTCTGACATTCACATGTCTATTACAATAAGCCCATGTGTAGGCAACGTTTTCCTGTTCCAACAGCTGTTTCCCAAATAACCATCCAGAGACAATATAAATATTAGCCGATGGCCTAGGCTTATTACTGATTAGCTTTTTTATTTTATTTTTTATTTATTTTTTTATTAAAAATTTCCATCTTCTCCCCTCCTCCCACTTACCTCCCCTCCCCTTCACTGACACCCCCACACCCTTTCTCTCCAGGCCAAAGAGCAGTCAGGGTTCCCTATACTATGGAAGTCCAAGGTCCTCCCAATTCCCCCCAGGTCCAGGAACATGAGCATCCAAACTGACAAGGCTCCCACAGAGCACGTCCATGTAGTAGAATCAAAGCCCAGCGCCATTGTCCTTGGCTTCTCAGTCAGCTTCCACAGTCAGCCACATTCAAAGAGAACGGTTTGATCACATGCTCCATCAGTCCCATTCCAACTGGCCTTGGTGATCTCCCATTAGATCTGTCCCACCGTCTCAGTGGGTAAACTCACCCCTCACCATCCTGACTTTCTTGCTCATGTTCTCCCTCCTTCTGCTCCTCATTAGGACCTTGGGAGCTCAGTCCAGTGCTCCAATGTGGGTGTCTGTATCTATCTCCATCCATCACCAGATGAAGGTTCTATGGTGATATGCAAGATAGTCATCAGTGTGGCTGTAGGACAAGGCCAGTTCAGGCACCCTTTCCTCTGCTGCACAAGGAACAAGCTGGGGACATCTCCTTGGACACCTGGGAACTCCTCTAGAGTCAAGTCTCTTGCCAATCTTAAAATGGCTCCCGTAATTAAGATATTTACTTCCCTGCTTCCATATCCCCCTCCTCCATCCCAACCATCCCATTCCCTCAAGCTCTCTCCATCCTCTCTTTCTCCCTTCTCTACCCCCATCTACCCTTATCCCCACCTCACCCCCACCCCAGTGCTCCCAACCCCTGCCCGGCAATTTTGTCAATTTCCAATATCCAGGAAGATAACAATGTTTTTCTTTGGGTTCATCTTCTTATTTAGCTTCTCTAGGATCACGAATTATAGGCTCTATGTCCTTTATTTATGGCTAGAATCCACTTATGAGTGAGTACATACCATATCCATCTTTTTGGGTCTGGGTTACCTCACTCAGGATGGTGTTTTCTATTTCCATCCATTTGCATGCAAAATTCAAGATGTCATGTTTTTTACCTCTCAGTAGTACTCTAATGTGTAGATGTATCACACTTTCTTTATCCATTCTTCCTTTGAGGGGCATCTAGGTTGTTTCCAGGTTCTGGCTATTACAAATAGTGCTGCTATAAATGTAGTTGAACAAATGCTTTTGTAGTATGATAGGGCATCTCTTGGGTATATTCTCAAGAGTGGAATTGCTGGGTCCTGAGGTAGGTTGACTCCCAGTTTCCTGAAAAAAACACCACACTGATTGCCAAAGTGGTTGCACAAGTTTGCATTCCCACCAACAATGGATGAGTGTTTCCCTTACTCCACATCCTCTCCAGAAAAGGCTATCATTGGTGTTTTTGATTTTAGCCATTCTGACAGGTGTAAGATGGTATCTTAGAGTTGTTTTGATTTGCATTTCCCTAATCACTAAAATAATGAGCATGACCTTAAGTGTCTTTTGGCCATGCGAACTTCTGCTGAGAATTCTCTGTTCAGTTCAGTGCCCCATTTTTTAATTGGGTTAATTAGCATTTTAAAGTCTAGTTTTTTGGGTTCTTTATAAATTTTCGAGATCAGACCTTTGTCTGATTTGAGGTTGGTGAAGATCTTCTCCCAGACAGTAGGTTGCCTTTTTGTCTCAATAACAGTGTCCTTTGCTTTGCAAAAGCTTCTCAGTTTCAGGAAGTCCCACTTATTCATTGTTGCTCTTATTTTCTGTGCTACTGGGTTTCTACATAGGAGGTGGTCTCCTGTGCCCATGTGTTGTAGACTACTTCCCAATTTCTCTTCTATCAGATTCAGTGTGTTCAGATTAATACTAAGGTCTTTAATCCATTTGGACTTGAGTTTTATGCATGGCAATAGAAATGGATCTATTTTCATTCTACAGGTTGACATCCACTTATGCCAGCACCATTTGTTAAAGATGCATTCCTTCTTCCATTGTATACTTTTAACTCCTTTGTTGACAATCAGGTGTTCATAGATTTGTGGATTAATATCTGGGTCTTTGATTCGATTCCATTGGTCAATATCCCTGTTTTTATGCCAGTACCAAGCTCTTTTCATTACTGTAGCTCTGTAATAAAGTTTGAAGTCAGAAATAGTAACGCCTCCAGAAGTACTTTTATTGTATAGGATTGTTTTGGCTATCCTGGGTTTTTTGTTTTTCCATATAAAGTTGATTACTATTCTCTCAAGGTCTGTGAAGAATTTTGTTGGGATTTTGATGGGGATTGCATTGAATCTATAGATTGCTTTTGGTAGAATTGCCATTTTTACTATGTTGATCCTCCCAATCCAAGAGCAAGGGAGATTCTTCCATTTTCTGGTATCTTTTTCAATTTCTTTCTTCAAAGACTTAAAGTTCTTGTCAAATAGATCTTTCACTTCATTGGTTAGAGTTACCCCAAGATACTTTATACTATTTGTGGCTATCGTGAAAGGTGATGTTTCTTTGATTTCTCTCTCTGCTTCTTTATCCTATGTGTATAGGAGGGCAACTGATCTTTTTGGAGTTGATCTTGTATCCTGCCACATTGCTAAAAGTGTTTATCAGCTGTAGGAGTTCTTTAGTAGAGTTTTTGGGGTCGCTTATGTACACTATCATGTCATCTGCAAATAACGAAAGTTTGACTACTTCCTTTCCAATTTGAATCCCCTTGATCTCCTTATGTTGTCTTATTGCTATTGCTAGAACTTCAAGCACTATATTGAAGAGGTACGGAGAGAGTGGACAGCCTTGTCTTGTTCCTGATTTTAGTGGGATGGCTTTGAGTTTCTCTCCATTTAATTTAATGTTAGCTGTCGGCTTGCTGTATATTGCTTTTATTTATATTTAGGAATGACCCTTGTATCCCTAATCTCTCCAAGACCTTTATCATAAAGGGGTGTTGAATTTTTCAAATGCCTTTTCAGTATCTAATGAAATAATCATATGGGTTTTTTCCTTCAGTTTATTTATGTGATGGATTACATTGATAGATTTTTGTATGTTGAACCAGCCCTCTATCTCTGGGATGAAGCCTACTTGATTATAATATATGATTTTTTTGATTGTGTTCTTGGATTCTGTTTGCCAGTATTTTATTTAAAATTTTTGCATCGATGTTCTTTCTTGGTTAAGTCTTTGTGCGTTTTTTTTTTTTCAGGGTGACTTCATAAAAGGAGTTCGGCAATGACTCTTCTGTTTCTATTTTGTGAAACACATTAAGGAGTATAGGTATTAGCTCCTCTTGGAAGTTCTGGTAGAATTCTGCCTTGAAACCATCTGGTCCAGGGCTTTTTTTGGTACGGAGGTTTCTGATGACAACTTCTAATTCCTCACGACTTACAGGTTTATTTAAACTGTTCATCTGGTCTTGATTTAATTTTGGTATATTGTACTTATCTAAAAAAGTGTCCATTTCTTTCACATTTTCCAATTTTGTGGATACAGGCTTTTGTAGTAAGATCTAATGATTCTCTGAATTTCCTCTGTGTCTGTGGTTATGTCTCCCTTTTCATTTCTGATCTTGTTAATTTGTGGGTGCTCTCTCTGCCATTTGATTAGTTTGGCTAGGGGTTTGTCAATCTTGTTGATTTTCCCCAGGAACCAGCTTTTTGTTTCACTGATTCTTTGAGCTGTTTTCTGTATTTCTATTTTGTTGATTTCAGCCCTCAGTTTGATTATTTCCAGTCTTCTACTCCTCCTGGGTGAATCTGCTTCTTTTTTTTTTTCTAGAGCTTTCAGGTGTGCTGTTAAGTCTCTTATATGTGCTTTCTCCATTTTCTTTATGTGGGCACTTAGTGCTATGAACTTTCCTCTTAGCACTGCTTTCATTGTGTCCCATAGGTTTGAGTATGTTGTGTCTTTATTTTCATTAAATTCAAGGAAGATTTTAATTTCTTTCTTTATTTCTTCCTTGACCCAGGTGCAGTCCAGTAGTTGACTGTTCAGTTTCCATGAGTTTGTAGGCTTTCTGGGGTAGCATTGTTGTTGAATTCTAATTTTAATCCATGGTGATCCAACAAGACACAGGTGGTTACTAATTTTTTTTTGTATCTGTGGAAGTTTGCTTTGTTACCGAGTATGTGGTCAATTTTTGAAAAGGTTCCATGAGCTGCAGAGAAGAAGATATATTCTTTCTTATTTGGGTGGAATGTTCTATAGATGTCTGTTAAGTACATTTGGTTCATTACCTCCATTAATTCTCTTATTTCTCTGTTAGGTTTCTGTCTGATCTGTCCATTGGTGAGAGTGGAGTGTTGAAATCTCCTACTATTAGAGTGTGTAGTTTGATGGATGCTTTGAGTTCTAGTAATGTTTCTTTTACATAAGTGGGCGCTTTTATATTGGGGCATAGATATTCAGGATAGACTTCATCCTGATGAATTGTTCCTGTTATGGGTATAAAGTGTCCCTTTCCATCTCTTCTGATTGATTTTAGTTTGAAATTAATTTTGTTAGATATTAGTATAGCCACACCCACTTGTTTCTTTGGTCCATTTGATTGGAAAACCTTTTCCCAACCCTTTACTCTGAGGTAGTATCTGTCTTTAAGTTTGAGGTGTGTTTCTTGTAAACAGCATAATGTTGGGTCCTGGTTTCATATCCATTCTCTTAAACTGTGCCTTTTTATAGGTGAATTGAGTCCATTGATATTAAGTGATATTAAAGACCAGTGGTTGTTAACTCCAGTTATTTTTTCGTGGTGGTAGAGTTTGTGTGTTTTTCTGGTGGATGGTTGTCAGGTGCTTGTATTATTATGGGTGTTGTTTGCTTCCTTGGTTTGTGATTTTCCTTCTAGTATTTTCTGTAAGACTGGGTTTGTGGAAATGTATTGTTTAAATCTGTTTTTGTCCTGGAATATATTGTTTTCTCCATCGATGCTGAATGCAAGCTTTGCTAGATATAGTAGTCTGGGCTTGCCACCATGGTCTCTTAGTGTATGCAGTACATTTATCCAAGAACTTCTGGCTTTCATGGTTTCCATTGGGAAGTCAGATGTAATTCTGATAGGTTTCCCTTTATGTGTTACTTGACCTTTTCCCCTTGCAGCTCTTAATATTTGTTCTTTATTCTGTATGTTTTGTGTTTTTATTATTATATGGCAAGGGGATGCTTTTTTTGATTCAGTCTATTTGGTGTTCTGTATGCTTCTTGTACCTTCATAGGAATATCCTTCTTTAGGTTGGGAAAGTTTTCTTCTATAATTTTGTTGAATATATTTTCTGGGCCTTTGAATTGTAAGTCCTCTCCTTTTTCTACTCCTATTATTCTTAGGTTTGGTCTTTTCACAGTGTCCCAGATTTTCTGGATGTTTTGTGTTAAGAATTTGATGGATTTGTTTTGTTCGTTAATCAGTGAGTTTATTTCCTCTGTAGTATTGTCAGTGTCTGAGATTCTTTCTTCTATCTCTTGTATTCCATTGGTAATACTTGTCTCTGCAGTTCCTGTTCATTTACCCAGATTTTCCATATCCAGCCTTCCCTCAGTTTGTGTTTTCTTCATTACCTCCATTTATTTTTCAAGTCTTGAACTGTTTCCCTTACCTGTACCTGTTTGATTGCTTTTTCTTGTTTTTCCTGTCTTTCTTGGGTATCTTTGAGAGCTTTATCCATTTCCTCAACCTTTTTGTTTGTCATCTCTATTTCTTTATGGCAGTTTTTCACCTCCTGTTTAAGGTCCTCTAATATTTTCATAATGTTCTGTTTAAAGTCGATTTCTTCTATTTCTTCTGGAGTAGGATGTTCAATTCTTCTTGTTTCATGATCCCTGGTTTCTGGTAATGTCATGTTGCCTTTCAGGTTGCTGGAAGAATTCTTGCATTGGCACCTGCCCATCTCTTCCTTTAAATGGAGCCAGGAGAGTCTTGGTGTCTTGGTTCAGTCTGCTGTGACTGATTCTCTGGGTGGATCTCCTCAGTGCAGGAGCAGGAACTGTGCCTGTCCATCTGGTTGAAACTCTACAGCACTGAAACAGGGATACCTAGTATTCCAAGGCCTCCTCAGACAGAAGGGTGGACATGGAGATGGAGAGGGCTGGATTAAGTGGAACACAGAAACCCTGCAGCAGGAACTGGGGTGGGGAGCTGTGTTCTCTTCTGGGACAATCTGCCCTGGGATAGCACACACTCACCCGTCTGGATGAAACTCCCAGCACTGATACAGGGATACCTGGTATTCCAAGGCCATCTCAGACACAAGGCCTGATTAGCTTTTTCAGCTTAAATTAACCCATTTCTATTGAAGTACATTTTGTCACATGGTGTTAACTCTCTTTCATCTTGCACCTCCTGTTTTCTTTCCATGTCTCACTGTTCATTCCTCTCACTCTGCCCTTCTTCCCAGCATTCTCCTAGTCTGTCTTTCCCAAACAATCTCTTCTTGGCTAGCTATAGGCCAATCAGCTCTTTATTAACCAATGAGAGTGATACATACAGTGTACAAAGATTGTTCCACAGTATCCCCCATTTGTCTGGTTAAAAAAGGTTTTAACCTTAAGATAGTAAAACTATATATAAAAAACAGTTATCAAGTAAAAAATACAGTTATAATATTCAGTCCATTTGTATTTGGCAAGTTTACACTTTTTTCTTTTCTTTTTTTTTTTTTGGTTTTTCAAGACAGGGTTTCTCTGTGGCTTTGGAGCCTGTCCTGGAACTAGCTCTTGTAGACCAGGCTGGTCTCGAACTCACAGAGATCCGCCTGCCTCTGCCTCCCAAGTGCTGGGATTAAAGGCGTGCGCCACCACCGCCCAGCAATGTATTTGGCAAGTTTAAAGAAAATATTCTACTATTTTATCTTTGTGACTCTAAAGTTTTATATATAATTTATCTTTTATCATAACTAAGGAAAAATTTGACTATGACCATCTAATCTTCGACTCTGTCAAAGATCCCAGAAGAGTGAAATATTATCTAATGTCAGGGACATCTGGCTGCCTGTATAGTTACCCAAAGTTCTTCTGTAATGTTGGGCCATCCATCTTTGGCCTATAGGCCTAGAATATTTTACAGACATTTTTGAGAAGCAGTAAATCTTGAAGGACTTCCTACCTTGTCAAGCAAAATTTGATAGCTGCCTTTTTTTGGTGTATGTTCATCCAATTTGGACAGTGTACTGTCAGCTTTTGGGCGGGGCAGTTTCTCTGCCCAAATAGATGGCCTTAGCCATAAAGAAATCAAGGTCTTTGTGGAGGTTCCTTGATGCCCATCATCCTTGCTTGAAGCAAATTGGTGCTATCAGGAACAGATGTGTCTCACTGTCATAAAAACCCTTAGGTTACTAAACAAATTAAATGTCATATTCTGTAGGTCTTTGAAGTGTTTGAAGACAATCTGTCCATGTAAATATATCTGTTTATGACCTTGAAAAACATACCTCACAGGATTATAAGTTTAACTATCATAAGTGATTATTAATCTGTATTTTTAAATTATATATTACATTTTAAAATGAGCTGCATAAACACAATACCCTAAATGAGTAGAAACATACATATAGTATAGCAAAATAACTTCAAATTTGCATTAATAAGCCAAAATTTATGTCATTGTAAAATGTTTAAGACTAGTTGCTTATTGGTTTAAAAATAGATTCAATATTCTACTATTTATCCTATTATTTCTATATTTCCCCCTTTTCTTTTTAAAACAAAATTCCTATATCTAATTTCCTTTGTTTAGCTTTTTTCTGACCATTACCCATAACAATTTGTAATCAACCACCCTTAAAAGATAACAAACATCCATAACCAATATTTTGGGAATGTGGGTGTTTTCTCTAGACTACTTCCTAAACACATGCATGCACAAACATGCATGCACACCCACTCACACACACACACACACACACAAAGCTGATTAATTGCTTGTCTGCTGCTATTAAATTTTAATAGTTCCTTGATGTGGTAGCTTGAATGCAATTGTCCCTCAAGCTCATAGGGAATGACACTATTAGTGGCCTTTTTGGAGGAAGTATGTCACCATGGAGGGAGGCTTTGAGGTCTCCTATGCTCAGGCTAATCCCAGTGTTACAGAGCACTTCAAGTTGCCTGTAAGTCAAGATGAAGGATTCTCGGTTCATTCAGCACCACATCTACCAGTATGCCACCATGTCTCACCATGATGATAATGGACTTAACCTCTGAACTGTAAGCCACCCATTAAATGTAGGAGTTGCCATGGTCATAGTGTCTTTCCACAACAATAGAAGCCCTAATTAAGACACTTGCATATTCTGCCTATTAACACCTTGTCAGATGTACACATTTCCCTGTAAACAGAGACTGTGTTTTCATTTCCCAGACCCAAATAATCATAGAGAAACTATATTAATTATAACATTGTTTGGCTGATGGCTTAGGCATATTCCTAATTGTCTCTAACATCTTAAATTAACCCATTTCTATTAATCTATATATCACTATGAGGCGGTGGCTTACTGGTAATGTTCTGGCATCTTTCTCCTTTGATGACTACATGGCATCCACCTAAACTCTATCTCTATCCCTGTTTGAACTTCCTGCCTAGCTTTACTCTGGTAAGTCATTGGCTGAAACAGCTTTATTCATCAACCAATAAAAGCAACACATATACAGAAGGACATCCCATATCACTCCCTATTCTGGAAGGCCTCTCTGCTCTGTTTTAGCATGCAGTTTTTTGGTTTGACAAAATTCCTTTTTCTAGAATTCCCATGTTTTTGGAAAAAAGTCATTATAAAACCCTCGCCCATTACGATTCTCAAAGTATTTCTTCTAAAGTGGTTTCTAGAAGTTTCAGGTTCTCCAGTTTTGCATTTAAATATCAACAGATTTAAATCTAATTAAATCTATACATGCATATATACATACACAAACATATATGTATATATTCATTAGGGGTCTGTTTTTTATAGTTGACAACAGTGAAGTTTCTGACCTCATTATCTGCACCCATACTTCCAGTTTTCCCAACACCATTTATTGAAAGAGTCTCTTCAGTGTGTGTTCTTAACACAGTTGTCAAAACTCCTGATACAGCCTTGCTGCTAAGCTCTGTACTGTGCCATTGTCAACACAAAGCTGTATGAATTATTATTGTTATGAACTTTGAAGTCAAGAGTGTAAAATACACTACTTTTTTTCAGGATGGCTTTGACTATCCAGAGACTTTGTACAGGTGTGTTGGTGTTTGCTTTCATGTATGTTTTAGAATTTCTCCTTTAGTATGTGTAATTCTGTGAATATTACTCTAATAATTATCTCTGACTAGTTTGGTCAGTCATTTTTGAGTGAACAATTTAAGGGAGTAAGGAATTCAGTATGCTAATGATTTTACTCGTGTGTGGACTAATGTGCATAGGTTTGTACATGTATGGGGGAGTGGGCATATTGATGCTATGGCACACATATAGAGATCAGAAGGCATGTGTGTGGAGGTGACAGGAACAGGACAGCCCTTGCCCTCTTTCCTTATACCTTTTTTAAGATGTGACCTTTTGCTGTTCACAGCTGTATAGACCCAGCCAGATGACCCACGAGCATTCAAAGACCTCCCCATCTTTTCTCCTCATCCTGTCTCTGCAGTTCAGGGATTGCAGATGAACCTTATTGTATAAGACTTTCTGCGGGTTCTCAGGATTTAAAGTCAGACCCCCTGGCTCCTGAAACAAGCACTTTAAAACTGAGCCATTTCTATCTTGGTTTCTCTTTATACTCCCTGTTTCTGGACCTCAACTGAGGCAGTATGTCATGATGGCAAAGTGTGTGGCAGAGGCCTCTTATCTGGCAGCAGAAAGACATGGGGAGAAATGAGAGGATCAAGGGCCTGGAATGAGTTTCAAAGGCATCTCCTATTAGTGGCATACATGGTCCAGGTAGGCTTTCTTTCCTAGAGTCTGGACTTAAAATAGTGCCACCTAACAAAGGCATTTTACACTCAAACCATAACATATGCTTCCTGCTCCCAACAGCTCCTGTGTCTATCTCCTAGAGTTCAACTTTGTTCAAAAGTCTGAGTCTGGAGTCTCTAATGACAATGCAATCTCTTAGGTATGAGCATCTGTTTTAAATATGTGTGTGTACATGTGTGTCTATGTATATATGTCTATATATGTATATATGTGTGTCTATACATAGACATATCTATATATGTGTGTCTATACATAGACACACACATATGTATATATTCATTATAATGACACAGAGTAAATAGACATTCTCATATTTGAAGCATAAAAAGGATGTAATTCTTTTATATTTTTAAATCTACACTTTATCTCTTTCTGCTCAGATTTTTATTGTGTCTTACCTTCCACTGACTTTGGATTCAGATTTTAACTGTCTTCTAGTTCACTGAGACTGAGTAATGTTATTTGGTATCACTCCACTTTTCGGCATGTGTACCTATGGCACAAGCTTGCATGTGTGCGCATATGGAGGCCAGAGGCTGACACCAAGTGTCTTCCTCTTCTATTCTTTGCTTTTTATATTGAAGTGAGAACTCTCATTTGAACAGAGATCTTGTCAATCCAGCTGTCTGGCTAACAGCTGATCCTGAGGCCCCTGTGTCTCTGTCCTCCTTACTCTGGGACTACAGGTGTGTAACTACAAATCCTACCAGGCAACTGCATGGCTATTGAAAACCTGACAGCAAGTGCGTTCCCCACTAATCCTTCTCTCCAGCCTTCTGTCTGTCTGTCTCTGATATGGCCACAGGTTCCTGCAAACTTACCTCTTAGTACTGCTTTTTGTTGTATCGAACAAGTTTTGATATATTGGGTCACCATTAAGATTTATTTCAAGAAGTGTTTGGTGTTTGCTTTGGCAGAACATATACAAAAATTGGAACGATACAGAGACGATTAGCATGGCCCCTGCACAAGGATAACACTCAAATTCGTGGAGCCTTTTATAATTTTAAGGTCCTGGATAGATGTGCTGCAGAAACTAAGAGACCATGGATGTAAGCCCAGACTACCATACCCAGCCAAGCTTTTGTTCACTATTAATGGAGAAAGTAAAATATTCCAGGATATAAACAAATTTAAACAATACATAGCCACAAATCCAGCCTTGCAGAAAGTAATAGAAGGAAAATTACAACCCAAGGAATCCAACAATGCCCACAATAACTCAGACATCTAGTGACCCTTCACTGCACAACTCAAAGAAGGGAAACATACAAACTCTACTACCAAAAATAAATAAATAAAATAACCAGAGTTAACATCCACTGGTCATTAATATCACTTAATATCAATCGACTCAATTCACCTATAAAAAGGCACAGGCTAAGAGATTGGATACGAAAACAGGATCCAACATTCTGCTGTTTACATGAAACACACCTCAACCACAAAGACAGACATCTACTCAGAGTAAAGGGTTAGGAAAAGGTTTTTCAATCAAATGGACCTGAGAAACAAGCGGGTGTGGCCATACTAATTTCTAGCAAAATTGATTTCAAACTAAAATCAGTCAGAACAGATGGAGATGGACATTTTATACTCGTAACAGGAACAATTCATCAGGATGAAGTCTCAGTCCTGAATATCTATGCCCGTAATATAAAAGCACCCACTTATGTAAAAGAAACATTACTAGAACTCAAGGCAGACATCAAACCACACACTCCTCTTTCACCAATGGACAGGTCAATCAGACAGAAACCTAACAGAGAAATAAGGGAATTAATGGAGGTAATGAATCAAATGGACTTAACAGACATCTATAGAACATTCCACCCAAACAGAAAAAAAAATACCTTCTTCTCAGCATCTCATGGAACCTTCTCAAAAATTGATCACATACTTGGTAAAAAAGCGAACTTCCACAGATACAAAAAAAATTAGTAACCACCTGTGTACTAGTGGATCACCATGGAATAAAGTTAGAATTTAACAATAATTCTACCCCCCAGAAAGCCTACAAACTTATGGAAGCTGAACAGTCAACTACTGAACCACCCCTGGGTCAGGGAAGAAATAAAGAAAGAAATTAAAGTCTTCCTTGAATTCAGTGAAAATAAAGAAACAACATGCGCAAACCTATGGGACACTATGAAAGCAGTGCTAAGCGGAAATTCATGGCTCTAAGTGTCCACATTAAGAAAATGGAGAAAACTCATATTAGAGACTTAACAGGACAGGGGATAGCTCTAGAAAATAAAGACGCAGATTCACCCAGGAGGTGTAGAAGACTGGAAATAATCAAACTGAGGGCTGAAATCAACAAAATAGAAACACAGAAAAATAATCCAAAGAATCAATGAAACAAAGAGCTGGTTCTTTGAGAAAATCAACAATATTGACAAGCCGCTAGTCAAACTAATCAAAAGGCAGAGAGAGAACACACAAATTAACAAGATCAGAAATGAAAAGGGGGACATAACAACAGACACTGAGGAAATTCAGAGAATCATTAGGTCTTACTACAAAAGCATGTATGACACAAAGTTGGAAAATGTAAAAGAAATGGACTTGTTTTTAGATAAGTACTATTTACCAAAATTAAATCAAGACCAGGCAAACAATTTAAATAGACCTATAAGTCGTGAGGAAATAGAAGCTGTCATAAAAAACCTACCAAACAAAAAAAGCCCAGGACCTGATGGTTTTAATGCAGAATTTTATCAGAACTTCGAAGAAGAGCTGATACCTATACTCCTTAATGTGTTTCACATAACAGAAACAGAGAGTCATTCTCAAACTCTTTTTATGAAGCTACAGTCACCCTGATTCCAAAACCACACAAATACCCACCAAAGAGAGAGAATTACAGACCAATCTAACTCATGAAAATCGATGTAAAAATTCTCAATAAAATTCTGGCAAACAGAATCCAAGAACACATCAAAAAAATTAACCATTATGATCAAGTAGGCTTCATCCCAGAGATGCAGGGCTGGTTCAACATACAAAAATCTACCAATGTAATCCATCATATAAATAAACTGAAAGAAAAAAAAACCATATGATCATTTCATTAGATGCTGAAAAAGCATTTGAAAAAATTCAATACCCATTTATGATAAAGGTTTTGGAGAGGTTAGGGATAAAAGGATCATACCTAAACATAATAAAGGCCATATATAACAAGCAAAAAGCTAGTATCAAATTAAATGGAGAGAAACTCAAAGCCATTCCACTAAAATCAGGAACAAGACAAGGCTGTCCACTCTCACCATATCTCTTCAACATAGTTCTTGAAGTTCTAGCAATAGCAATAAGACAGCATAAGGAGATCAAGGGGATTTGAATCAGAAAGGAAGAAGTCAAACTTTCATTATTTGCAGATGTTATGATAGTGTATATAAGTGACCTCTACCAAAGAACTCCTACAGCTGATAAATACTGTTAGTGATGTAGCAGGTTACAAGATCAACTCAAAGAAATCAGTAACCTTCCTATATACAAAGGCTCGAGAAGCAGAGAGGGAACTCAGAGAAACTTCACCTTTTATGATAGCCACAACTAGCATAAAGTATCTTGGGGGTAACTCTGACCAAGGAATGAAAGATCTATTTGACAAGAACTTTAAGTCTTTGAAGAAAGAAATTGAAGAGGACACCAGAAAATGGAAGGATCTCCCTTGCTCTTGGATGGGTAAGATCAACATAGTAAAAATGGCAATTCTACCAAAGACAATCTATAAATTCAATGCAGTCTCCATTAAAATCCCAAGAAAATTCTTCACAGACCTTGAGAGAACAACAATCAACTTTATATGGAAAAAACAAAAAACCCAGGATAGCCAAAACAATATTATACATTAAAGGAACTTCTGGAAGCATTACCATCCCTGACTTCAAACTCTATTACAGAGCTACAGTAATGAAAACAGCTTGGTACTGGCATAAAAATAGAGAAGTCAACCAATGGAATCAAATAGAAGACCTGGATATTAACCCACAAACCTATGAACACCTGATTTTTGACAAAGGATCTAAAAGTACACAATGGAAGAAAGAAAGCATCTTCAACAAATGGTGCTGGCATAACTGGATGTCAGCCTGTAGAAGAATGAAAATAGATCCATATCTATCACCATTCACAAAACTCATGTCTAAATGGATTAAAGACCTCAATATTAATATGACCACACTGAACCTGATAGAAGAGAAAATGGGAAGTACTCTACAACACATGGGCACAGGAGACCACTTCCTACATATTACCCCAGTAGCACAGACATTAAGGGCAACATTGAATAAATGGGACCTCTAAAACTGAGCAGCTTCTGTAAAGGACACTGTCACTAAGACAAAAAGGCAACCTACTGATTGGGAGAAGATCGTCACCAACCCCGCAACAGACAAAGGTCTGATCTCCAAAATATATAAGGAACTCAAAAAACTAGACTTTACAGTGCTAATTAACCCAATTAAAAATGGGGCTCTGAACTGAACAGAGAATTATCAACAGAAGTTCAAATGGCCAAAAGACACTTTAGGTCATGCTCATTCTCCTTAGTGATCAGAGAAATGCAAATCAAAACAACTTTGATATACCATCTTACACCTCTCAGAATGGCTAAAATAAAAAAACACCAATGATAGCCTTTTCTGGAGAGGATGTGGAGTAAGGGGAACACTCATCCATTGCTGGTGGGAATGCAAACTTGTACAACTACTTTGGAAATCAGTGTGGCGGTTTCTCTGGAAATTCGGGATCAACCTACCCCAGGATCCACCAATACCACTTTTGGGAATATACCCAAGAAATGCCCTATCATACTACAAAAGCATTTGTTCAACTATGTTCATAGAAGAATTATTTGTAATAGTCAGAACCTGGAAACAACCTAGATGCCCCTCAAAGGAAGAATGGATAAAGAAAGTGTGATACATCTACACATTAGAGTACTACTCAGCGGTAAAAAACAATGACATCTTGAATTTTGCATGCAAATGGATGGAAATAGAAAACAGTATCCTGAGTGAGGTAGCCCAGACCCAAAAAGATGAATATGGTATGTACTCACTCATAAGTGGATTCTAGCCATAAATAAAGAACATTGAGCCTATAATTTGTGATCCTAGAGAAGCTAAATAAGAAGGTGAACCCAAAGAAAAACGTATAGTTATCCTTCTGGATATTGGAAGTAGACAAGATTGCCAGGCAAAAATTGGGAGCTTGGGGGTGGGGTGGGGTTGGGGTAATTGGAGATGGGGAGAGAGAAGTGAGAAGGGGAGGATGGGGAGAGCTTGGGGGAATGGGATGGTTGGGATGAAGGGTGGATATGGGAGTAGGGAAGAAGACATCTTAATTAAGGGAGCCATTTTAGGTTTGTCAAGAGACTTGGCTCTAGAGGGGTTCCCAGGTGTCCAAGGAGATGTCCCCAGCTTGTTCCTTGGGCAGCTGAGGAGAGGGCACCTGAACTGGCCCTATCCTATAGCCACACTGATGACTATCTTGCATATCACCATAGAACCTTCATCTGGCGATGGATGGAGATAGATACAGAGACCCCACATTGGAGCATTGGACTGTGCTCTCAAGGTTCAAATGAGGAGCAGAAGGAGGGAAAACATGAGCAAGGAAGTCAGGACTGCGAGAGCTGTGTCCACCCACTGAGACGGTGGGGCTGATCTAATGGGAGCTCATCAAGGCCAGTTGGACTGGGATGGATGCAGCATGTGATCAAACCCGACTTTCTGATGGTGGCTGACAAGGAGGGCTGACTGAGAAGCCAAGGACAATGGCACTGGGTTTTGATTCTACTACATGTACTGGCTTTGTGGGAGCCTAGTCTGTTTGGATGCTCACCTTCCTAGACCTGGATGGAGGGGGGAGGACCTTGGACTTCCCACAGGTCAGGGAACCCTGACTCCTCTTTGGACTGAAGAAGGAGGGGGAGGGAGAGTGAGGGGAATGATGGGGGAGGGAAATGGGAAGAGGGGAGGAGGTGGAAATTTTTAATAAAAAATAAAATAAATAAACTTATAGCTTTCTGTTTGTGCTCTGTAAAATGATACAGTGTTTAATAGGGACAGAGATCTACAGAAAATCATGTGCAGTCAATACAAGGAGTTTCTTTGCTAGATGATATTCCTATCCACCACCCAAAATTGAAATGAATATTCTGCATTGTGATATTCAGATGAGATAAGAAGCTGGAAGCTTGAAAAGAAAACTTTAAAATTTCATGAGAGTGCATCTCCAATAAAGAAAGATGCACCACTGTGGTCTTTCACAGAGAACCTTGTCCACCTTGGGTTTCGAGTGCTTGTTGAGAAGGTACAGAAAGATAAGGCCACGGGCTTTGACCAAACAGTAATCCTGGTCATGATTTTGTTTATAAATTATTGAATAATAAAAAGTGCACAGGAAACAAAAAAAACAAAAAAATTTTTTGAACTTCTTTCTTGATTTCTTTCTTGTTTACTTGGCTGCTCAAAAATAGCTTATTTTAGTGCTGTTGAGATGGCTCAGAAGCTAAGAGCATTGACTGCTCCTCCAGTGGTTCTGAGTTCAATCCCCAGCACCCACGTGGTGTGTAACTATCATTTGTAATTGCATTTCCAAAGGAGTCCACAGCTCTCTGGCCTCGACTGATACTGTATGCATGCATGTGATGTATGAACATACATGTTGGGAAAAGACATGTAAAATTTTTTAAAAACTAAAAAAAATGCTTTTAAAGTTGATTTTTCGCTGGGTATTATGGTGCACGCCTTTAGTTCCAGCTCTCTGGAGGCAGAGGCAGGAGGATTACTTAGTGCTCTACAAACCTTATGTCTCACTGTCCAGGCCTCTATGGTATCTGCAGAGAAGCTGGCTTTGAGATGAACTGGATTTTCGCTATGTATTGTCTGCGTCCTTTCTCTTGTAGTCCTGAACATTTTCCACCTACCTGTCACCTGTGAGTTTGATTGACTGCGTTAAACTGGTGACCTGTAACCTTCATACACACGAATATTTGTATCTTTTTCTAGTTTGGGAAGTTTTTCATTATTATACCTTTGAATGAACTTTCTGCCCTTTTCACTTTCTCAAGTCCTGGAAGACAACAGAATAGTCGTATCCCTTTCAGTTCTGCTGGAACATTCTCTCTGTCATCACTCATTTTCACTTTTTGCCTCTCTGGCTTATTTCCAACGTGTCCCTAGGCTGTTCTTTATTCTCTTGGCTCTGCCTTGCTATCCACACTTCCTAGAGAGTTTTAATTCCCTGAAGTGTATATTTCAGATCAAGAATCTGAATGTAATTTTTCAAACTGCTGCCATCTCTTTGCAAAGTCTGGAACCTTTTCTCCGTGTTTTTTTTTTTTTTTTTCCCCTAAACTTCTTGAGTTTTCTTTACCCCAGTTTTTACTTCTCCAAGGGTTCAGGCATGCTTTAGATCCAACTGAGATTATAAATTCCTGAAAATCCTTGATGTTTGTTGGGTATGACATGATTTGGGCATTTGACAATCAAGTGTTTATTCTAGTCCCTCATCTGGTTCTGTTTGAGTCTAATCTTTCCAAGTTTCTGTGTATTTTTTTTTTTTAAACAGAAGCCACTTTCACTCTTTTAACACTAGATGGCGCCTATGACCAGATTTGCCTGGAATCACTCAGCACAATCAAAGCCAAGGTGTTCCAAGTACAATGTTTATGGGTTGCTCTAAAAGAAGCAAAAGACCCCTCCCATCCCCCAAGAAATTCATCTTGGGACCAGCACAAGGCTGTCCCTCAGCCACTGTGACTGGCCTGTGGTTAGAAACGGCAGGATTCTGTGCAAACTGCCAGCGATCTTTCTCAGCCATCATTTTATTCTGCCTGCTCCAGGTAACTCCCAAATTGAAGTATAACTTCTTCTATCCCGCCTATTACGGCTATCCTTCTCGGGTCCTTGTTGGCTCCGTAAATTATCCATGTTGATCAAGGATATTTGCATCAAAATGTAACCAAAATCTCAATTCTTTTATATTCTTACTGAATTTTATTAAGTAGATCTTTGGTTAGCCTTTATTATTAGCACGGCAGTACTGATGGATAGAGCAGAGCATCCACCGGCCACACACATTCTCACATTAATTACCTGGCTGCAACTTAATTTCTAACTCATCCCAGGCAGTTCATCCCTGCCCTGGGTAGCGCATCATGCCAGATTTCAGTCTGAAACCAGTAAACGCTACTATCAAGTTCCGTCACATCATCCCTTTACGACAACATTTTCTGATTGGTTATCAGTCAAGCAAGAAAGCTAAAATCCAGTGCATTTCAAGTTGATCACAAATGTGTCAGAAAGAGGAAGTACTCAGATTTATTCCTGGAGCCTTGCATTGTCACGTGGGAAAAGGTGTACAACATACATCAGTCACTTCCTCAAAGAATGCAGGGCATTCTCCCATGGGCAGTCCATTTAATATGCCCAGTAGGCAAGTCTCAAGTTCACCTTTGATTTCTGACTTGAGATAGCTTGACAAATTTTTTTTTTTTAAAAAAAATAGTACTGTTTTTCTATAAAAAATAACTCTCAGACCAGGAACAATGCCATGATGCTATGATATGAATAGGTGACCAAATGACCAGTTTTCCTCCCATCCCAAAGCCATCAGTTATAGATAGACTCTGGTACTTCTCCAAAAGATAACTGAACAATAAATGGGTCTAGCGAGAACAGTGGACACTCACTAAAAGGAAAGCTATGTGAGGAGCCTCCTCTCTTCACCTGTAGCCTGTGTGTCTTCTGCACTGACAGCGACTGCTGTGTAAGAAGCACATTGCTGTCTCCCTTTGATGAGCCTGATGATTTCTGTGTATGCAAATTCAGAAGTTTGGGCTCATTTTGGCTTAACAAAATCCACCCCTGTTCTTAGCTTATCTTCCTGCTTGTTTGCATTGTTGACATTGTGTTGGATGTCAGACACTGTCCAGGGCTGGCTGGCTGTTCTGTTTACTCTGAGCATCATTCTTATTTGTTACTTGAAATGTCTCAGATGGCTGTGGCTCCTTTCAACACAATTCTGATCTAAGTTCCACCATCACCTCAACAGATCTGATAGACAAGGAAAACTGCAGCTCACATCATGGCACTATGTTTAGAAACTTGAGGCAGTGGCAGTGATTAATGGAAGTAGCTCGCTGAGGGTGGCCACTGTTATACCTTGGCCCTAGCCCTTCTCTTGTCCCTGGCCCTTTCTTGTTTCTTTGTCTCTGTTCCCTGCCTGCCACAATTGTAGTCACCTATACCAGTGCAACTATTTTCATGGTGATCAGCTTCAGCACAGACCAAGAACAATAGAGCAGCCATGCCTTAAAACACGTGAATAAGTGAGATGAAATAAAGCTTCCTTTAGATCAATTTTAGCAGTTGGCATTGTGATTTAAACTTACATATTATTTTTTTTTTAAAGACAAAGGCTTAGGAATGAGTGACAAATGGTGACTGAGAGAAGACAAGCAGCAGGAAGTGTGTGAAGCCAGAGAACAGACCAAGAGGAATCCATTTGTTTAAAGAGGAATGAGGGGTAGGGAGAAAGGTATTTTGGGGTAGGGAAAGGAAGAGGTATTCTGGGGTGGGGAGGGGAGAGGCCATCTGGAGTAGGGAGAGGGAGAGGTATTCTGTATTCTATATCAAACTATTCACAGTTGCTGTACTATACTATAGTTTTGTAGAATGTTACATTTGGGAGAAAAGGAGTAAATCATGCATAAGATTTCTGTCATTTACACCATTTACACAACATGTGAATTTAGTAACTTGTATCAAAATAAAGTTTCATTACAAATTTCAACTCTACTTACAAAACTAATTAATAAACAAATGTCACTAATCAAAATTATTGAAATATTTTAGCAAACAGTTTATGAAAGAAGACATAAAGGTGATGGAAAATCTATGAAAATACATATTTGATTTTCTTTTTCTTTCTTTTTTAAGTATTAAATTGAATGTGTTTATTGAAAAGAGAAATTTGAACTCCCTTTGTACCTTATTGATAAATTCTTCCAAGAAAATTTATATGTTTGTTGATCTGATGAAACTAAAGAATGTATGTTAGCTTCAAATTCTGTAGAAACTGGGTTAAATTGTCCCTCCCTGAATATATCTGGAAATTTTAAAAAAAATTATCACGTGAGCATTTCCATTACTACCTGTTGAAGTCGGTTCCTTCAGTTGATTTGAAGCTATCTTACACTGATGTTCAATTTCCTCTTCTTTTTTATTGCTTTATAAATAATATCATTCAAAATTTCCACTTTCTCCCCTCCTCCCATTTTCCTCCTGCTTTTTCACTCAGTCTCCCCCTCCCCCTCCAGTCCTAAGAGAGGTCCAAGGCCCTCCCAGTGCCACCCAGGCTTCGGAAGGTGTGCATCCAAACAGACTAGGATCACAAAAAGCCAGCACATGCAGAGACAAATCCGAGTGCCATTATCATTGACTTCTCAGTCTGCCCCAATTGTCAGCCACATTCACAGAGTCTGGTCTGATCACATGCTCGTTCAGTCCCAGTCCAGCTGGCTTTTGTGAGCTCCCATTAATTAGCTCAGGAACACTGTCTCAGTGGGTGGACCAACCCCTCGTGGTTCTGACTTCCTTGCTCATATTCTCCCTCCTTCTGCTCTTCAACTGGACCTTGGGAGCTCAATCCAGTGCTCCAATGTGGGTCTCTGTCTCTATCTCCATCTGTTCTATGATGATATTCAAGATAGTCATCAGTCTGACTACAGACAAGGCCAGTTCAGGCACCCTCTCCTCCACTGCTTAGGGCCCTAGCTGGGGACATCCCTGTGGACACCTGGGAACCCCTCTAGAGCCAAGCCTCTTGCCAACCCCAAAATGGCTCCCTTAATTAAGATATCTTCTTCCCTGCTCCCATATCTGTTCTTTCTCCATCTCAACCATCCCACTATCCCAAGCTCTCCTCAACCCTCCCTTCGCCCTTCTATCTCCCCCTCCCCTTCCCCCCCATCACAACCCCACCCCCATGCTCCCAACTTTTTCCTGGTGATCTTGTCTGCTTCCAATTTCCAGAAGGATCTATACATTTTTCTTTGAGTTCACCTTATTACTTAGCTTTTGTAGGATTGTGAACTATAGGCTTAATGTCCTTTGTTTATGGCTAGAATCTACTAATGAGTGAGTACATACCATATTCATCTTTTTGGGTCAGAGTTACCTCACTCAGGATAGTGTTTTCTATTTCCATCCATTTACATGCAAAATTCAAGATGTCATTGTTTTTTACTGCTGAGTAGTACTCTAATGTGTAGATGTGTCACACTTTCTTTATCCATTCTTCCTTTGAGGGGCATCTAGGTTGTTTCCAGGTTCTAGCTATTACAAATAATTCTGCTATGAACATAGTTGAACAAATGCTTTTGTAGTATGATTGGGCATCTCTTGGGTATGTTCCTAATAGTGGTCTTGCTGGATTCTGAGGTAGGTTGACTTCCAATTTTCTGAGAAACCACCACACTGATTTCCAAAGTGGTTGCACAAGTTTGCATTCCCACCAGCAATAGATGAGTGTTCCCCTTACTCCACATCCTCTCCAGTATAGGTTATCATTGGTGTTTTTTATTTTAGCTATCCTGACAGGTGTAAGATGGTATATCAAAGTTGTTTTGATTTGCATTTTCATGATAGCTAAGGAAGTTGAACATGTCCTTAAGTATTTTTTGGCCATTTGAACTTCTGTTGAGAATTCTCTTTTCAGTTCAGTACCCCATTTTTAATTGGGTTATTTAGAATATTAATGTCTAGTTTTTTGAGTTCCTTATATATTTTGGAGATCAGACCTTTGTCTGTTGCTGGGTTGGTGAAGATCTTCTCCCATTCAGTAGGTTGCCTTTTTGACTGTGTCCTTTGCTTTACAGAAGCTTCTCAGTTTTAGGAGGTCCCATTTATTAATTGTTGCTCTTATTGTCTGTGCTACTGGGGTTATACATAGAAAGTGGTCTCCTGTGCCCATGTATTGCAGGCTACTTCCCACTTTCTCTTCTATCAGGTTTAGTGTGATCAGATTTATATTGAGGTCTTTAATCCCTTTGGACTTGAGTCCATTCATTTTGTGAATGGTGATAGATATGGATCTATTTTCATTCTTCTACAGGTTGACAACCAATTATGCCAGCACCATTTGTTGAAGATGCTTTTTTTCTTCCATTGTATAATTTTAGCTTCTTTGTCAAAAGTCAGGTTTGTGGATTAATATCTGGGTCTTCGATTCAATTCCATTGGTCAATGTCTCTGTTTTTATGCCAATACCAAGCTGTTTTCATTACTGTAGCTCTGTAATAGAGTTTGATGTCAGGGATGGTAATGCCTCTGGAAGTTCCTTTATTGTATAAGATTGTTTTGGCTATCCTGGGTTTTTTGTTTTTCCATATAAAGTTGATTATTGTTCTTTCAAGGTCTGTGAAGAATTTTGATGGGACCTTGATGGGGATTGCATTGAATCTATAGATTGCTTTTGGTAGAATTGCCATTTTTACTATGTTGATCTTTCTTATACAAGAGCAAGGGAGATCCTTCCATTTTCTGGTGTCCTCTTCAATTTCTTTCTTCAAAGCCTTAAAGTTCTTGTCAAATAGATTTTACTTTTACTTCCTTGGTTAGTGTTATCTCAAAATCCTTTATGTTATTTGTGGCTATCGTGAAAGGTGATGTTTCTCTGATATCCATTTCTGCATATTTATTCTTTGTGTATAGGAGGGCTACTCATTTTTTTAGTTGATCTTGTAACCTGCCACATCACTGACAGCATTTATCAGCTGGAGGAGTTCTTTGGTTGAGTTTTTGGGGTCACTTATATACACTATCATATCATCTGCAAATAATGAAAGTTTAACGTCTTCCTTTCCAGTTCAAATCCCCTTGATCTCCTTATGCTGTCTTATTGCTATTGCTAGAACTTCAAGCAATGGAATGGTTTTGAGTTTCTCTCTATTTAATTTGATGTTATCTGTCGGCTTGCTGTATATTGTTTTAATTATATTTAGATATGATCCTTGTAGACCTAATCTCTCTAAGACCTTTATCATAAAGGGTGCTGAATTTTGTCAAATGCCTTTTCAGCATGTAATGAAATGATCATAAATTTTTTCTTTCAGTTTCTTCATATAATGGATTACATTTATAGATTTTCATATGTTAAACCAACCCTTTATCTCTGGGATGATGCCTACTTGATCATAATAGATGATTTTTTTTGATGTGTTCTTGGATTTGGTTTCCCAGTATTTTATTGAGAATTTTTGCATCGATGTTCATGAGTGAGATATGTCTGTAATTCTCTTTCTTGATTGAGTCTTTGTGTGGTTTTAAAAAGAGTTTGACAACGACTCTTCTGTTTCTGTTATGTGAAGCACATTAAGGAGTATAAGTATCTGCTCTTCTTCGAAGTTCTGGTAGAATTCTGCATTAAAACCATCGGTCCTGGGCTTTTTTTTTGTTGGGAGGTTTTTATGACAGCTTCTATTTCCTCACAACTTATAAGTCTATTTAAATTGTTTGCCTGGTCTTGATTTAATTTTGGTATATGGTATTTATCTTTTAAAAAAGTCCATTTCTTTTACATTTACCAATCTTGTGGTATATAGGTTTTTGTACTAGGACCTAATGATTCTCTGAATTTCCTCAGTGTCTGTTGTTATGTCCCCCTTTTCATTTCTGATCTTGTTAATTTGAGTGTTCTCTCTCTGCCTTTTGATTAGTTTGGATAGGGGTTTGTCAATCTTGTTGATTTTCTCAAAGAACCAACTCTTTGTTTCATTGATTCCTTAGATTGTTTTCTGTGTTTCTATTTTGTTAATTTCAGCCTTCAGTTTGATTATTTCCAGTCTTCTACTAATCCTTGAGTCTGCTTTTTTTTTTCTAGAGCTTTCAGGTGTACAGTTAAGTCTCTAATGTGAACTTTCTCTGTTTTCTGTATGTAGGCTTTTAGTGCTATGACCTTTCCTCTTAGCACTGCTTTCATAGTGTCCCATAGGTTTGGGTATGTTGTGTGTTTACTTGCATTGAATTCAAGGAAGACTTTAATTTCTTTTTTTATTGCTTCCTTGACCCAGAAGTGGTTCAGTAGTGGACTCTTCAGTTTCCATGAGTTTGTAGGCTTTCTGAGGTTAGAATTGTTGTTGAATTCTAACTGTATTCCATGGTGATCTGATAGTACATAGGTGGTTACTACAATTTCTTTGTATCTATGGATGTTTGCTTTGTTACCAATTATGTGATCAATTTTTGAGAAGGTTCCATGAAGATGCTAAGAGGGTATATTCTTTCCTGTTTGGGTGGAATGTTCTATAGATGTCTGTTAAGTCCATTTTATTCTTTACATCTGTTAGTTCTCTTATTTCTCTGTTAAGTTTCTGAATGGTTGACCTGTCCATTGGTGAGAGAGTAGTGCTGAAGTCTCCTACTATTAGTGTGTGGGGTTTGATGTGTAATTTGAGTTCTAGTAATGTTTCTTTTACATATGTGAGTGCTTTTATATTAGGGACATAGATATTCAGGATTGAGACTTCATCTTGATGAATTGTTCCTGTTATGAGTATAAAATGTCCTTCTCCATCCCTTCTGATTAATTTTAGTTTGAAATCAATTTTGTTAAATATTTGTATAGGCACACCTGCTTGTTTCTTAGGTCCATTTGATTAGAAAACCTTCTCCCAACCCTTTACTCTGAGGTAGTGTCTGTCTTTGAGGTTGAGGTGTGTGTCTTGTAAACAGCAGAATGTTGGGTCCTGGTTTCGTATCCATTCTCTTATCCTGTGCCTTTTTATAAGTGCATCGAGTCCATTGATATTAAGCTGTAATGAGGAGCTGTGGGCAGGCCTGCTTTTCGTCCCTCCTGGCTCTCAGCCACTGGCTAGCTTATGCCCCGAAATAATTACACGGAAACTGTATTCATTTAAGCACTGCCTGGCCCATTAGTTTCAGCCTCTTACTCACATCTTTACTAACCCATATCGAATAATCTGTGTAACACCACAAAGTGGTGTCTTACCGGGAAAGATTCAGCATGTCTGACATGGTGTCTGGCTTCATGGCATCTGTCTCCCTGAGGAGAGGCACAGCAGTCTGGCTCAGAGAGCAGAGTCATGGTGATTTATTAACTTCCCTTCCCAGCATTCTGTTCTGTCTACTCCACCCACCTAAGGGCTGGCCAATCAAATGGGCCAGGCAGTTTCTTCATTGACCAATGAAATCAACTCAAACAGAAGACCCTCCCATATCATTAAGCAATATTAATGACCAGGGTTGTTAACTCCAGTTATTTATTTTTTTTTTTTGGTCGTAGTGTTTGTGTGTTTCCCTTCTTTGAGTTCTGTTGGTGGAGGGTTGTCAGATGTCTGTGCTATTGTGGGTGTTGTTTGCTTCCTTGGGTTGAGGTTTTCCTTCTAGTACTTTCTGTAAGGCTGGGTTTGTGGATATGTATTGTTTAAATCTGTTTCTGTCCTAGAATATCTTGTTTTCTCCATGGTGAAAGAAAGCTTTGCTGGGTATAGTAGTCTGGGCTTGCATCCAACGTCTCTTAGTGTCTACAGCACATCTATTCAAGACCTTTTATGGTTTCCATTGAGAAGTCAGTTGTAAGTCTGATAGGTTTACATTTATATGTTACTTGACCTTTGTCCTTTGCAGCTCTTAATATTCGTTCTTTATTCTATATGTTTTGTGTTTTGATTATTATATGGTGGGGGTGGGGTTGATCCAGTCTATTTGGTGTTCTGTAAACTTCTTGTACCTTCATAGGGATATCCTTCCTTAGGTTGGGAAAGTTTTCTTCTATAATTTTGTTGAATATATTTTCTTGGCCTTTGAGCTGTAATTCTTCTCTTTCTTCTACTCCTATTATTCTTAGGTTTGGTCTTTTATGATATCCTAAATTTCCGGGATGTTTTGTGTTAGGAATTTGTTGGATTTGCTGTTTTCTTTGATCAATGAGTCTATTTCCTCTATAGTATCTTCAGTGTCTGAGATTCTTTCTTCTATCTCTTGTATTCTGTTGGGTGCCTCTGTAGTTCCTGTTTGTTTACCCAGATTTTTAATATCCCACCATCCCTTGGTTTGTGTTTTCTTTATTACCTCCATTTTGGTCTTCAAGTCTTGAACTGTTACCTTTACTTGTTTGATTGCTTTTTCTTTGTTTTCTTGGATATCTTTGAAAAAGTTATTGATTTCTTCTAATTTTTTTGTCTTCTCTTTCATTTCTTTAAGGGAGCCTTTAACTTCCTGTTTAAGGGTCTCCATCATTTTCATAAGGTTATGTTTAAAGTCAAATTTTTCTACTTCTTCTGGGTTAGGATGTTCAAGTCTTCTTGTTGCATGTTTGCTGGATTCTGATGTTATCATGTTGCTTTTCAGGTGTTGTTGAAGGAATTCTTGCATTGGTGCCTGCCCATCTCTTCCTCTTTGGATTCCCCCAGCACAGGAGCATGTTTTCTTGCTGGGTTTCAAGGACCTTGCAGACAAAAAGGCAGGCTCTACAGATCCCCCCCAGCACAGGTTTTCTTACCAGGTTCCAAGAACCTCACAGACATAAAAGGGGTCTCTCCGAATTCCCTCGGCATGGGAGCAGGGCCTCTTCCCAGACTCCCTCCAAGGACCTTGCAGACAAAAAGTTGGGCTCTCCAGATCCCCCTAGCATAGGAGCAGGGTTTCTTACTGTGTTCTAAGGATTCTTTTTCTTTTTTAATGTTTATTTTCTTTGCTTTTGCAACAATCAGTGCAGTACAATCTAATTTGGGGGAGGAATGTTTAAAGACACCATTGTATTATTTGGAGATATCTTTTAATTGCAAGTGATTATTTCTATGAATATTAATATAGTTTTACTATTTATTTTACACAGAAAATAAAGCCTCATATATAATATATAAGGTTATATTTAAATTAAATGAATTATCTATAATTGTTTTGTCATTATAGTTATAAGAATTCTAACTAAAATATAAGCTGGATTAGTGTTGAGAAAAAGAACTTTGAAAACTTTTAATTTTTCTAAGTTTTTTATGCTTCTACCTTGTTTACTTTTTTGTAGTTGAGATCTTTTTTAAAAATTATTTATTTTTTATTTATTTTACATTCCAACAACATTTCTCTCTCCCACCCTTCCTCTCACCCCTTCTTACCTCTCACCCAAGCCTACCCTTCTATACTCCTCCCAATGGGTAAGGCTTCCCAAGGGGAGTCAACAAAGCCTGGCACATTAAATTGATGCAGGACCATGTCCTCTTTCCTGCATCAAGACTGAGCATGTCAACCCACCGCAGGGAATGGGCTCCAAAAAGCTATCTCACACACCAGGGATAGACGCTGGTCCCACTGCTAGCTGTTGCGCCAAAATGATCTCAGGGCCTGTACCTCGAAGCCTACAGGACAGAAAAAGGCCTGGCTCAAGTTTGAGTGAGGATGAGACAGCAGAAATTAGGTAGATGCCCCTCCAGCCAGAGGGTAGATTTGGCTGCCTCTCATTGGATGGAGTTACCCCACATCACACCATGTCATTTAAGCTATATAAGCTGATGCTTATGGTAATAAACTGAGTTCCTGCTTCACTTGACTCCCTGTTGCGTCTGATTGTTCTACACTGTGGGGCTGCAGGAATGGGCCGATAGTGTACTCACCTTTCCCTGGGGAATAAGGAGGCCTAACTATGATTAGGCCCACACAGAGGCTCAGGAAGCCTGGCAACCAGAGGCTCAAAGAAGCCAGTACCAGGAGCCCCTCAAATAGATCAAGCTACACAACTGTCTCTCACATGCAAGAGGCTGTGAATTTCCACAAGCTTGGTTCTGCTGTTTCTGTAGATTTCCCAGTCATTATCTTGACCTCCATTGCTCATATAATCCCTCCTCCCTCTCTTCAACTGGACTCCCTGAGTAAGATAACCCAGACTCAAAAAGAAAAGCATAGTATGTATTATTCACTCATAGGTGAATGCTAGATGTAAAGGTAAGGATAACCAGACTATAATCTACAGTTCCAGAGAAGCTGGGTAACAAGGAGGACCATATCAGGGACACATGGATCCCTGGGAGGCAGCATTAGATGAGATATCCTGGACAAACTGGGGTTGAGGGGATAGAATGGAGGGAATGGGGGATGTGAACGTGAGAGAACAGAATGTTTGAGTTAAGAGCAGGGATGAAGTGGGAGAGCAATAAAAGATATCTTGACAAAAGGAGTCAATTTGGGGCTAGGGAGAACCCTGGTGCCAGGGAAATTCCCAGGAATCCACAAGGATGACTGATATTACTGAGCATGATAATGAACCAAAAGATATACAACAAAATCCAATTTAAGAGTTTTACTAATAAAGATAAGTGAAAGGAAGAGAAGGGGGTGCACAGGCTTGTCTGAAAGCAACGTGGTGACAGAGGGTGGAGCAGGTGTATCCCCTTTTTAAAAGTCATTTAGCACATGCACATAGGGGGTTATGTAGACACATCATGCATGGATTATGGGATCATGCTTCACATAGATTACATAGGAGGTAAGGCCCTAGATGTTTGGAAACTCTACCTGAATGCTGATGTAACAAGCACAGCCATAGGACCCAGAAATGCTACTGCATGGGGTGACTAAGCATTCTGTCTGAATGTTGATGGCTGTGGGACCCTGGATGTGATAGAAATGACAACTTCCCAACCTTTTGTTTATTATAAAAGTGGGGGGTGTTGTTAAGGGTAGCAGGTGGGTGAGAATGGGAGTGCCAGGTCTCTTGAAACTGCTTCAAGCTGACTTGGTGGGTGATGGAGGAGGGTCATCTGTCTATGTGCTACTTTCATTGGTCAATAAAGAAACTGCCTTGGCCCTTTAATAGGATAGAAAATTAGGTAGGCAGAGTAGACAGAAAAGAATTGTGGGAGAAAGAAAGCAGAGTCAGATAGACACCTCAGTCAGACACCATAGCTCTCCTCTCCGAGATGGACACAGCTAAGATCCTTCCCAGTAAGACACCACCTCGTGGTGCTACACAGATTACTAAATATAGGTTAAAGCAAGATGTGAGAATTAGCCAAAAAGAGGCTGAAACTAATGGGCCAGGCAGTGTTTAAAAGCATACAGTTTCCGTGTAATTATTCTGGGGCTAAGCTAATTATGCGGGAGCCAGGCTGGAACGCAGCCTGCAGCTCCTTCTTCAACTGGCGCCCACGTGATGGACTAAATCCACTTAAAAACCTGAGAGAGCTTAAAAAGTAGAGAGAGAGAAAGTTTAACACAGTTTTTTGCTGTTTGCTAGGACATGTTGTAGAGAGATTTCCTGATTCAACAATAGCGGCAAAAAAAAAAAAAGAAGTCGCCCCAGCCATTTAAAAAATGTTGCTTCCACATTCAGAGAGTCCGGTTTGGTCCCCTGTTCCATCAGACCCATTCCAACTGGAGTTGGTGGTCTTCCGTTAGATCTGTCCCACCGTCTCAATGGGTAAACGCACTCCTCACGGTCCTGACTTCCTTGCTCATGATCTCCCTCCTTTTGCTCCTCATCGGGACCTTGGGGTCTCAGTCCGGTGTTCCTATGTGGGGCTCTGTCATTTTCTCCATCCAATGCCAGGTGAAGGCTGACGGTGGAGGAGGACTGAGAAACCAAGGACAACCGCGATGAGCATGAACTCTACAGCATGGACAGGCTCACTGTGAGCCTTGTTAGTTTGGTTGCTCACTTTCCTGGACTTAGGGGGAGCTGGGAGGACCTTGGACTTAACATAGTGAAGGGAACCCTGATGGCTCTTTGTCTTGGAGAGGGGTGGAGTGGGGGTATGGGTGGAAGGGAAGGGAGGGAAGGGGGAGGAGATGGAAATCTTTAATAAAAAAAATGAGAAAAAAAAACGTTGTTTCCTGGGCCCTGCCGCTTGTGCAAACTCTGGCTATGGAGCATTTCTGGACCCACTAGGGGTCGGGAACAAAGTAGCTGAGGCTATGCCTGTGGCTCAGTTCGTCCTGCCTGGGTAGGCCGCGGGATCAGGTCTTCTAGAAAGTGGCAGTTTTGAAATACCAGTTTCTACGCTGTGCCACCACTGCGATCTCTGTCTGGCTCCTGCAGGAGACAGAGTTTTGGAATGGAGCATTTGGAGTAAAGTGCTAAGGCTTACTTGATGGCAATGTGTGCTGCTGTGTGCCTGGAACTGTGCGCTGCTCAGGGGCACCAAATGGCTCTGAGGCAGGAGTGGCTTGGCTCTGCCATGCTGAACTGTGCTGGTCTCAGGCAGGAACTATCATAATTATCCTAATAATAGTGCAGTTAATGTTTAGACTCGGCAGGAAACAGGCGGTACCATATTACCTCTACGTGGCACAACTAAAGTTTTTAAGAAGTGCTTAGTATTTTAAGAAGTGCTCCTGGATAGTAAAAAATTACAGATTCACAATAGGATGGATTCAGACATAAAAGACCACTAAATGGGTCACAGTGTTGGATAAGTGTATGTAGGCTTGGGAGAGAGAAAAATATATATAGAAAATAAAGTTAATGTCTTTTTAAAAAAAGTAAAGTCCTTAAAGAGACAGAGTACAGATAGTTATAGATTAAAAGAAATAAAGAAAAATAAGGCACATAAAAATGGAAAATTCTCAGAGAGCCTGGATTCTGTGTATTATTGTGTTTTCTTTTAAATTTTTGACTGTGAAGGAGCTAAGTACAAAAACCATTTCATTAAATGGGCTTCTAAGCTGAACCTGCATATATGTTCTAAAGGTATCTTGACTTCAGAATTTGGATCTAAGGATATGATGCTTTGGAAAAGGGTTTCTCCTTTTGTTTTCACAGAGGATGAGACCCTGTGGATTGCTTCTATCCCAATATGGTATGATAGACTATGCCCTCCTGAAATGTTGCTGTGAACACCTTCAAAAAATTACTTTGCCCAACTGATGACTGAGATGAAACCTGGCACACAGGTTACACCATGAAAGATATGATTAACAGCACCCCCATTCAGCAGGAAGCAGTTTGGAGAGAAATAACTGTGCCCATATTCCCAAATATTGTTTATAAATGTTCTTTTACATTTAAAGGGGGAGATTATATAGATATGAATAATTTGCATTGGTATGGATTTTAAGGTCAACTTTGTTATAGGTATATGTATTTCTGATCTTGATTAAGGTATTGTGATTATGTAGTTCATTTAAAAATATAATTCATAATTGGGAAATATAGTTTGCTAATGGATAATCATTGATAAAAAAAAGCTTGTAGTCATGTTAGTTAAATTTTCTGGATATATAGAGATATATTTTAGTTAGATAGACATTCTTCATATCTTTCAAAGACTGCAGATATGGCATTTAAAAGTTTTAATAACTTAGGGCTTTTCATGATAATGAGACACATCTGCATCTGGCAGCACCAATCTACTTCAAGAGGAAGATGGGCATTGAAGAAGCTCCTTATGCAGTTTGATAATCATTTGGGCAAGACATTGCTCTTGCCTGGACCGTTGCATAAACTGGACACAAAGAACCCACAGAGAAAGGACTGATGAACTTGCCTAAAGGTGAGATGTTCTTTCGGGGTTCTTGATTCATGAAAGAGTCTGTGAGACATTCTGCAGGACACAGCAGAAAGTGACTTAATTGTTTTTGGAATTTCCTGCTTTATGGAAATGTCTGCTGGACACTATGGGCCTGAAGGCCAAAGATAGATGCCCCAATGGTACAGAAGAACTTTGGGTGTCTCTCCAGGCAGCAAGATGTCTCTGTCATTTCTAGAGATTTGGAAGTTGCTTATTTCTTGTTTACTTAGGTAATATTATATCCTTCTGGAGTCTTTGATGGAGTTGAAGAGTGAATAGTTATAGTTTTCCTTAGTTATGATAAAACATAAAATAGATATAAATATTGTAACTGTAATTCTTGCTTGATAACTGTTTTGTTATATGTAATTTTACTATGTTAAAGTGAAAGCCTTTCTTTTTTGTTTAAACAGAAAAAGGGGAAATGATGGAGGAGGGTCATCTGTCTATGTGCTACTTTCATTGGTTAATAAAGAAACTGCCTTGGCCCTTTAATAGAACAGAAAATTAGGTAGGCAGAGTAGACGGAAAAGAATTGTGGGAGAAAGAAAGCAGGTCAGGCAGACGCCTCAATCAGACGCCATAGCTCTCTCCGAGAAGGACACAGGCTAAGATCCTTCCTGGTAAGACACCACTTCATGGTGCTACACAGATTACTAAATATGGGTTAAAGCAAGATGTGAGAATTACCCAAAAAGAGACTGAAACTAATGGGCCAGGCAGTGTTTAAAAGAATACAGTTTCCATGTAATTATTCTGGGGCTAAGCTAGCCATGCAAAAGCCGGGCTGGAACACAGCCCATTGCTCCTACTATAGGTGGGTGTCACTCATTTCTGGGTTCTTGTCCTGAGATGACCATGTCTTCCCCATTGTTTGAGCTCTGTGGAATCATCTGGCTGATAGCTTGGACCTAACAAAATGTGGGCAAGGCAGAAAATGGAGTTTAGAAAGTTTTCTTTAGATCTTGATAATTGAGAGATGAAGGTACCAAGATGAAGGGGTGGGCTTCCCCAGGGGTCCCAAGATAAGGGAAGAAGGTCCCAAGACCAGGGAACAATTTAATGATACTTATCTTGAGTGAATCTGATCTGTTCAGGTGGGTCAATTAAGCTCCCTGGACCTTATAAAAAATTTGAGCTTATAAGAAATAAGTTTTTAGTTACATTAAGATGTGACCAAAGGGAATTTAAAATCCTAAACTCGTAGATATGATAATATCATGGTGGAGTGGAGTGTTCAGTGCTTTGCTAGAGTCAGAATTTAATTGAATAGTATTAAAGTTATGGACAGTCACATAGTGAGGGAGAAATGAATTACCAATTAAACCTTTTAATTTCTACCAAAACAAAGCTTGAAACACCTGTTCCTTTTCCATCACCATGGAATCAACTTAATGACAGGTGACTGATTGCTGGTGACAGTCAATAATAACCTTGTTATATTAAAAACTGTTTTGTGAGTCTCCCTTTTGAATCTGGGGGTGTGAATGTTTCTGGAGTGTTACTGTTTCTTACCACCTGGGCATCTCTTTGTGCCTCTGACTCTGTGGCTAATGGTGGTCCCTTTAACAACAGCTGAGTAGTTAATTAGAAATTTGAATATGTCATTGGAAACACGGGGGGAATTGATGAAGCAGGGTATGTTCAGTAGAGACAGGAGAAGGAAGACAGGGAATCAGGAGGAAAACCTATAGGGTTTCCGATTCAGTAGAGTTGAGTATTGTTGTGGAGTGAGGCTTCATCCATCTGGAATTGGAGAAAAAGTAGTTGATTTCAATGTCCTCTGGAACTTAGAGGAACAGGGCCTTATTTGAGTTGCTGTGCATAAAAAGAAATTATCCTGAGGTGAGGGGGTAAAGTGTTTGAAGTAAGATAGGTAAATTCAATGAGGAAGGCCTTCCAGTTTAGCAGTCATGGGAGTTACAAGAATTACTTTAAAGGGGCCCAGTCATTTAGAGGAAAGGAGAAAGGGGCATTGGTCTGGAGGAAACAGAAGGACCTGATCACTGATGTTGATTAGAGAAGGACAGAGGTTGGCACATGGTTGAAGTAGAGAGTGGTCAGTAAAATTCCATAGGAGGGAACAGAGGTGATATAATAATGGGGTGAGTAGGTGATCATGGAGGGATGAGGGTTCAGATGAGAGATAATGGGTCAGAACCAGCCACCAATACATGAGTTCAAAGCGGGAGGTAGAAAGAGGCCATCTGGGGAGAGCATGGAGCCTGAAAAGAGCCAGAGGCAAGAGTTTTACCCAGTAAAGATAAAGTTCCTGTGACAGTTTCATAAGAATATTTTTTGAAGGAGTGGTTAGTTTGTTCTGTCTTTCCTGAGGACTGGAGGTGGTATGGGATATAAAAATGCCAGTGGATATTGAGAGCTTTAAATAAGGTTCAGGAAATCTGGGAGGTAAATTCAGGGCCATTGTCACACTGAAAAGAAGCAGGAATCCCAATTAGGGAACAATCTTCTGGAAAAGGAGGTCAGAGACTGTCTATGTTCTCTTGTTAGAGGGCAGAAAGGTTTCTACCCACCCCAAGAGGGTAAGTTGGTGAAGGCTGCTTGTTTGTTCCCAACTGCTCAGCCCTGAAATAATCACACAGAAATCATATAATTTGCAATGCTGTTTGGAAGCATATTTTTAGCTAGATTTTATATCTTTGGTTAACCCATTTCTATTATTTTATATTTTATCATGAGGCTCCTGTTCTACTGACAAGTTTCCAGATGGTGGCTCACATCTTTCTCCTCTGGTGGCTCCATGACATCTCTTTGACTCCTCATTCTTTCTCCCAGCATTCAGGTTTGTTTTCCCACCTACTACCATTCTGCCCTATCACAAGCCAAAGCAGCTTCTTTATTCATTAACCAATAAAAGCAACCCATATACAGAAAGACTTCCCATGCCATTTCACCTTTTCTGTTTAAATAAAAAGAAAGGTTTTAACTTTAACATAGTAAAATTATGTATAACAAAACAGGAACCGAGCAAGAATTATAGTTACAATATTTATATCTACTTTATCTTTTATCATAACGAAGAAAAACTATAATTATATCTATTCTTCAACTATATCAAAGACTCCAGAAGGATATAATATTACCTAAGTAAACAGGAAGTACATTGTAAACAACTTCTAAAACTCTAGAATTGACAGAGACATCTCACTGCCTGAACAGTCACCCAAAGTTCTTCTGTAACATTGTGGGTATCCATCTTCTGCCTACTGGCCTACAGTATCCGGCAGACTTTCCATGAAGCAGGAATTTTCAAAGACAGTTTCACTTATATTGGCAGTTTGTCAGTCACTTTCTTCTGTGTCCTGCAGAATGTCTGGCAGTCTCTTTCATGAAGCAAGAACCTCCAAATACTGTCTCACCTTTAGGCAAGTTCAGCAATCATTTTTCTGTGGGTCCTGTAAGTCCAATCAAATAGTTCAGGCAAGAGCAGTTTCTTGCCAAAATGGCTAACCAACTCTATAAGGAGTCTCTTCAATGCCTATCAAACTCTTGAAGTAATTGGTGTTTCCAGGAGCATATGTGTCTCATTATCATGAAAAGACCCAAGTTATTAAAATATTTAAATGTCATTCTGAAGGTCTCTGAAAGATTTGATGAATACCTATCTAACTGAAACATTTCTCTTTATATATAGAACACCTAACTAACATGACTACAAACTTAACTGTTATAAATAACTATCTATTAACCTGTATTTCTTAATTATACATTACATTTTTAAATGATCTGCACAAGCACAATACCTTAATCAAGAGCAGAAATATACATATAACAATGTGTGACCTAAAATTTGTGTCAATAGACCAAGATCCATACCAATGCAAAGTATTCATATCTATAGCATATCCCTCTTTAAATGTAAACAAACATTTATAAGCAATCATTTAGGGAATTTGGGCATTATTCTCTAGACTACTTCCTGCTCATTTAAAGCACTGTTAATCAGATCTTTCATGGCGTACCAAACAGAAAAGGGGAACTGGTGTAGGAAGACCTTCTGTATATGTGTTGCTTGTATTGGTTAATGAATAAAGAAGCTGGTTTGACTTGTGATAGTGCAGAGAAGAGCTAGGCAGGGAAAACTAAACAGAATGATGGGAGAAAGAAGGCAGAGTCAGAGAGACAGCATGTAGTCACCAGAGGGGGAAGATGTGAGCCACTAGCTGGAGCCTTGCCAGTAGGCTTTGAGACTCACTGTAAAATATAAAATAATAGAAATTGGTTAACCAAAGAAATAAGGAGATAGCTAGCAATATGCTTAAGTGATGGCCAAGCACTGATTTAAATAGTATAGTTTCTGTGTAATTATTTTTGGAAGTCTGTGATGCTGAGAAACAAATAAACAGCCTCCTACAACAGGTATCCACTAAGACCAGGAGATATTTAACCCATCTGACTGTACGTATGTGAGTAAAATTAAGTTTCCAGTCTCCAAAAGGGGGCCACTGGCCTGGTGGGTAGCAAAAGAGAAGCTATGACATTTGGAACTGGGATCTGACGTTTTACAGATTTTACAAGAGGCAGTGATAGTTTTTAAGAACTATAAGTCCTGCCTCTTCCTGCAGGGGTTATTCTCCCTGGATACTGCCTCTCTCTTCCTGTCCCTTCCCAGCTTGCACCCAGAACCCCTCCCGCCTCATCCTCCCGTCTTTGGGGCCACAAAATCCCACAGCTCAGCCTGTTTGGGCGCCCGGGAACCTGGAATTGAGTGCACCCAGGCCGGTGGGAGGTCCCCTCCTTCATTAGCCTGCTGCCTGCAGCAAGGTAGGCCCTTTGTCAGTGAGCTGCTTGGCCTGTAAGGAGACCTGACAGTCGGCCAGAGGATCCATCATTCATTGGGCAAGGTAGGCCCTTTGTCAGCGAGCTGCTTGGCCTGCAAGGGGACCTGAGAGGGGTGAGTGAGGAGTGAGTGCCTGAACCGCAGCAGCTGCCCAGAGAGGGACCACCTTTTGTTCTTAAAGACTTAGTAGCTGGGCAGCTGCGCGTAGCTGGGCAGAGTCCTGCGGAACACGTGTGACCAGGGCGACCGGTGAACAGGCCGCAGCGGCGGGTTAATGGCACAGACACAGAAAATAGACATAAAGCTTTATTGAGAGAGAGAGAGAGAGAGAGAGAGAGAGAGAGAGAGAGAGAGAGAGAGAGAGAGAGGGAGAGAGGGAGGGGGAGAGAGAGAGAGAGAGAAAGAGAGAGGGGGGGTGCGTGTGCACACGCAAAAGGGGGGCAGTGAAAAGAGAGAGAGGGAAGAGATTCAGGATGACTCCAAGAGACCAGAGGTCGCTGGGAGTGGGCGTGGAAAGGGGCGGGACCAAAAGAATAACATTCCCGGGTATTTCTTACAATAAAAAGCAAAAATTAGACATCACAGTTTGAAGGAATTGGGGCGGCGAATTCTCAAGACTGCTTCCGGCTGATTGTGGGCATCGTCTTTGGGGGGGGGGACCCGAGAGAAGGCTGGGTGCGGGTCACATCCTGGCATAGCTGGTCTCTTTGCTTCTGACCGGTGTCTGTGGCATGGAAATATCTGGTGTCTCTAAGGTATTGGCAGAACAAAAAACAAAGTTAAATTAAGGAAAAAATTTTTTTGGACCAGGGAATTGAGCGGGTATCTGACCTGTTTATGATGGATTTCTTAATTCGACTCCCTGGAACTCACAAGAACTCCTTGGGTTTGTGAAAACAGAAGTTTTAAGAGATAAATTTGTTTTGAAATTTGTTTGGTGAGGTGACCTGGTAAAACCTCAACCTGGTAAAACCTCTCAGCTGTCAAACTGTCAGAGATCTTTGAGAAGGATAAGATTTTACTTGAGTTACCGATTAAAAAATGACAGAGAACTTACTTGGTTGGCACCCAGAGCTACTCTTTTTGGGTCCTCCATGGTCGCTGAAGGTTGTGTTTGACCTTTGTTATTTAGCACAGTCCTGCCAGGCTACAGACGACTCTGTGTGCTAAGAAATCTGTAGGAAGACAGGCCTACCTTGACCTGAGAAGCTAGGCTTGTCGATTCCAGTGATTCTGTCCACGTCTGGAGGTCTTTGGATGAAAGGCAGTTTTGCCTAATGGTCAGCGCTCGGCAGTCAAAGCAAACTGCAGGACGTTGTTCTGCACGCGTATGTCTTCTTTGGAGGGAGCAGAGAGCTGCTACTAGGAGCCAACCTGTCTCTTTTTGCTATGAAAAGTTTTTAATAATTAAATATTTAAATATCACATTCCCCAGATCTCTGAGCAGTTGAGGGCTGGATTAAATATAGCTGCAGTATACTGGCTCTTAATAGGTAAGATCCAGACTTGTAAAAAGGCAGAAAGAAACTGCTGGCAATGGAAGGTTAATGTCAGAATTGATAATGGTAGAGAACAGCTTAAGGCATTTTTGTAAGAGACTTAAAAGTACATACCAGTTTAAAATATGAGATTTAGGATTTTGTAATCTGAAATGAGATGTAATGAACAATTATTATACATAGAGTGAACAGGAATTGAGCAACGTGGATGACTCTGATGGGCCCTATCAGAGACATACCATATGCACAAAACACATGTAGCAGAGTTAACAGGAGAATTTTAGTGAAGACCTGGTGAAGAGGCAGGGTGAAATTGGGAGAGCTTGGGCACCTGACCTGGCTCTCAGCCAAGATGGCGACGAGTCACCTGATCCACCTGGCCCTCAGCCAAGATGGCGGCAGCCACGTGTTGCGGGGGAAGAAAGTTACAATTTTTGAGCTGTAAGGACTTTAAGTTTAATGAGAGGGACCTAAAGGCATGATCTGCTCTGTTGCTGAGCCGCCATGACATAACAGAAGCCACAGAGGGGAGGGACAAAAGGCTGAAACCGAAAAAAACTGCACCACACCATGGCTGGAATTAAAAAGCCAGCTGGAAGTTTAAAAGCCGGAGAGCCGGTTGCTATCCAGAGCCAAAATCATGAAAACCCGCGGAAAGCACCCAGGCCTATATCAGAACGTCTTCTGAAAGAAATATAGGCGGGATGCAGAGCCGTGCAAACACCCGGGTCCCGTGACCTGAGTGCTATGACCTAGCTGGATTCTGGCGACCCAGAGCCCAGAGAGGCCAGAGGGAGCCGCTCCGAGCGGCAGTTAACCGTTGAGAGAAGAAAAAAGTAAAGAGGTGGAAAAACAGATAAACCAAGGACCTGGTCCTCAGTCAAATGCACCGCACAGAAAGTGTGCAGTACTAATGCGCGGGCAGATTGGTCCCCGGGACCAATCCACAGGACCCTGGCAAAGGAAGCAACCGTCGGGGCGGGGGGGGGGGGGCACTCACGGAGTGAGCCGGGAAGCCGGTGGCAAGAGTGGAAAAGCAACCTGGTTCGGGGGTCACGTGGCACCAATTTTGTTCTTAAAGACTTAGTAGCTGGGCAGCTGCGTGGAGTCCTGCGGAACACGTGTGACCAGGGCGGCGGGTGAACAGGTGGTGCAGCAGCGGGTTAACAGCACAGACACAGAAAATAGACATAAAGCTTTATTAAGAGAGAGAGAGATAGAGAGAGAGAGAGGGAGGGAGGGAGGGAGGGGGAGAGACAGAGAGAGAGAAAGAGAGAGGGGGGGGCGCATGTGCACACGCAAAAGGGGGGCAGTGAAAAGAGAGAGAGGGAAGAGATTCAGGATGACTCCAAGAGACCAGAGGTGGCTGGGAGTGGGCATGGAAAGGGGCGGGGACCAAAAGAATAACACCACCGACATTCCCCAACTTCCCCCAACCACCCACACACTTCCTGCTCTTCCTGCATGGGTTATTCTCCCTGGATACTGCCTCTCTCTTCCTGTCCCTTCCCAGCTTGCACCCAGACGCCCCCCCCTTCCCCGCCTCATCCTCCCGTCTTTGGGGCCACAAAATCCCACAGCTCAGCCTGTTTGGGCGCCCAGAGACCTGGAATTGAGTGCACCCAGGCCAGTGGGAGGTCCCCTCCTTCATTAGCCTGCTGCCTGCAGCAAGGTAGGCCCTTTGTCAGGAAGCTGCTTGGCCTGCAAGGAGACCTGACAGTCTGCCAGAGGATCCATCATTCATTGGGGTGAGTGAATTGAATTCATTGGGGTGAATTGAACTTCTAAAAGAAGACCCAAAGGAGATTATTTAGAGGAAGAAATGGGCAGGCGCCAATGCAAGAATTCCTCCAACAATTTGAAAAACAACATGAAGGCACCAGAACCCAGCGAACTTATAACAGGAGGACTTGAACACACTAATCAAGAAGAAGTAGAAAAAATTGACTTTATGAAAGTAATAGAGTCCCTTAAACAGGAGGTGAAAAACTCCCTTAAGGAAATGGACGAGAATAACAAAAAGTTTGAAGAATTGAGTAAATCCGTAAATGATATCCTAGGAAACCAAGAAAAAACAATCAAACAGATAAAGAAAACAGTGCAAGACTTGAAAACTGAAATGGAGGCAAGGAAGAAAACACAACCCGAGGGCCAGCTGGATATGGAAAATCTATGTAAACGAACAGAGACTACAGAAACAAGCATAACCAACAGAATACAAGAGATAGAAGAAAGAATCTCAGATTCTGAAGATACCATAGAGAGAATAAACGCACTGATTAAAGAAAACAGCACATCCAACAAATTCTCATCACAAAACATTCAGGAAATCTGGGACACAATAAAAAGACCAAACCTAAGAATAATAGGTGTAGAAGAAGGAGAAGAAATACAGCTCAATGGTCCAGAAAATATATTTAATAAAATTATAGAAGAAAACTTCCCAAACCTAAAGAAAGATGGTCCTATTAAGGTTCAAGAAGCTTACAGAACACCAAATAGACTGGATAAAATAAAAAATCCCCTCGCCATATTATAATCAAAACACAAAACATACAGAATAAAGAAAGAATATTAAGAGCTGCAAAGGAAAAAGGTCAAGTAACATATAAAGGTAAACCTATCAGACTAACACCTGACTTCTCTATGGAAACCATGAAAGCCAGAAGGTCCTGGATAGATGTTTTGCAGAAACTAAGAGACCATGGATGCAAGCCCAGATTCCTATACCCAGCCAAGCTTTCATTCACTATAAATGGAGAAAACAAAATATTCCAGGATAAAAACAAATTTAAACAATACATAGCCACAAATCCAGCCTTACAGAAAGTAATAGAAGGAAATTCACAAACAAAGGAGTCCAGCATTGCCCAAAATAACTCAGACATTTAGCGAAACTTCACCAGCACATCGCAAAGAAAGGAAACACACAATCTCTACTACCAAATAAAAAATGACGACCGAGTTAACATCCACTGGTCATTAATATCACTTAATATCAATGGACTCAATTCACCTATAAAAAGGCACAGGCTAAGAGACTGGATACGAAAACAGGATCCAACATTCTGCTGTTTACAAGAAACACACCTCAACCACAAAGACAGACATCTACTCAGAGTAAAGGGTTGGGAAAAGGTTTATCAAGCAAATGGACTCAAGAAACAAGCCGGTGTGGCCATACTAATTTCTAACAAAGTTGACTTCAAACTAAAATCAATCAGAAGAGATGGAAACGGACACTTTATACTCATTACAGGAAAAATCTATCAGAATGAAGTCTCAATCCTGAATATCTATGCCCCTAATACAAAAGCACCCACTTATATAAAAGAAACATTACTAGAACTCAAGAGAGCCATCATACCAAACACACTGATAGTGGGAGACTTCAACACTCCTCTTTCACCAATGGACAGGTCAATTCGACAGAAACCTAACAGAGAATTAAGAGACTTAATAGAGGTAATGAATCAAATTGACTTAACAGACATCTACAGAACATTCCACCCAAACAGGAAAGAATATACCTTCTTCTCTGCTGCTCATGGAACCTTTTCAAAAATTGACCACATACTCGGTAACAAAGCAAACTTCCACAGTTACAAAAACATTAGTAACCACCTGCACCTTATTGGATCACCATGGATTAAAATTAGAATTTTACAACAATGCTACCCCCAGAAAGCCTACAAACTCTTGGAAACTGAACAGTCAACTACTGAATCACGCCTGGGTCAAGGAAGAAATAAAGAAAGAAATGAAAGTCTTTCTTGAATTTAATGAAAATAAAGACACAACATATTCAAACTTATGGGACACTATGAAAGCAGTGCTAAGAGGAAAATTCATAGCACTAAGTGCCCACTTAAAAAAATGAAGGAAGCACACACTGGAGACTTAACAGCATACCTGAAAGCTTTAGAAAAGAAAGAATCAGACTCATCTAGGAGGAGTAGAAGACTGGAAATTATCAAACTGAGGGCAGAAATCAACAAAATAGAAACACAGAAAAGAATCCAAAGAATCAATGAAACAAAAAGCTGGTTCTTGGAGAAAATCAACAAGATTGACAAACTCCTAGCCAAACTAATCAAACGGCAGAGAGAGAACACACAAATTAATAAGATCAGAAATGAAAAGGGGAAATAACCACAAACACGGAGGAAATTCAGAGAATCATTAGATCTTACTACAAAAGCCTGTATGCCACAAAATTGGAAAATGTAAAAGAAATGGACACTTTTTTAGATAAGTACCATATACCAAAGTTAAACCAGGACCAGGTAAATGCTCTAACTAGTCCTGTTAGTAGCGAAGAATTGGAAACTGTTATCAAAAACCTCCCTACCAAAAAGAGCCCAGGACCTGATGGGTTCAATGAAGAATTCTACCAGAACTTCCAAGAAGACCTAATACCTATACTCCTTAAGGTATTTCATAATATAGAAACAGAACAGTCATTGCCAAATTCTTTTTTATGAAGCTACTATTACACTGATACCTAAAACACACAAAGACTCAACCAAGAAAGAGAATTACAGGCCAATCTCACTCATGAACATCGATGCAAAAATTCTCAATAAAATACTGGCAAACAGAATCCAAGAACACATTAGAAAAATATTCCACTATGATCAAGTAGGCTTCATCCCAGAGATGCAGGGCTGGTTCAACATACAAAATCTATCAATGTAATCCATCATATAAATAAACTGAAGGATAAAAACCATATGATCATCTCATTAGATGCAGAAAAAGCATTTGACAAAATTCAGCACCCCTTTATGATAAAGGTCTTGGAGAGATTAGGGATACAGGGGTCATTCTTAAATATAATAAAGGCTATTTACAGCAAGCCAGCAGCTAACATCAAATTAAATGGAGAGAAACTCAAGGCCATCCCACTAAATTCAGGAATGCGACAAGGCTGTCCACTCTCTCCTTATCTCTTCAATATAGTGCTTGAAGTTCTAGCAATAGCATTAAGACAAAACAAGGGGATCAAGGGGATTCTAATTGGAAAGGAAGAAGTTAAACTTTCATTATTTGCAGATGATATGATAGTGTACATAAGCGACCCGAAAAACTCCACCAAAGAACTCCTACAGCTGATAAACTCCTTTAGTATCGTGGCAGGATACAAGATCAACTCCAAAAAATCAGTCGCCCTCCTATATACAAAGGATAAGGAAGCAGAGAAAGAAATCAGAGAAGCGTCACCTTTCACGATAGCCACAAATAGCATAAAATATCTTGGGGTAACTCTAACCAAGGAAGTGAAAGACCTATTTGACAAGAACTTTAAGTCTTTGAAGAAAGAAATTGAAGAGGATACCAGAAAATGGAAGGATCTCCCTTGCTCTTGGATTGGGAGGATCAACAGAGTAAAAATGGCAATACTACCAAAGGCAATCTATATATTTAATGCAATCTCATTAAAGATCCCATCAAAATTCTTCACAGATCTTGAGAGGACAATAACCAACTTTATATGGAAGAACAAGAAACCCAGGATAGCCAAAACAATCTTATGCAATAAAGGAACTTCTGGAGGCATTACCATCCCTGACTTCAAACTCTATTACAGAGCTACAGCATTGAAAACAGCTTGGTATTGGCATAAAAATAGAGAAGTAGACCAATGGAATCGAATAGAAGACCCAGATCTTAACCCACAAACCTATGAACACCTGATTTTTGATAAAGGAGCTAAAAGCACACAATGGAAGAAAGAAAACATCTTCAACAAATGGTGCTGGCATAACTGTATGTCAACCTGTAGAAGAATGAAAGTAGATCCGTGTCTATCACCATGCACAAAACTCAAGTCCAAATGGATTAAAGACCTCAATATCAATCTGAACACACTGAACCTGTTAGAGGAGAAAGTGGGAAGTACTCTACAACATTTGGGCACAGGAGACCACTTCCTACGTATAGCCCCAGCAGCACAGACATTAACGGCAACATTGAATAAATGGGACCTCCTGAAGTTGAGCAGCTTCTGTAAAGCAAAGGACACTGTCACTAAGACAAAAAGGCAGCCTACTGACTGGGAAAAGATCTTCACCAACCCTGCAACAGACTAAGGTCTGATCTCCAAAATATATAAGGAACTCAAGAGACTAGACTTTAAAATGCTAATGAACCCAATTAAAAAATGGGGCACTGAACTGAACAGAGAATTCTCAACAGAAGAAGTTCGAATGGCCAAAAGACACTTAAGGGCATGCTCAACCTCCTTAGCAATCAGGGAAATGCAAATCAAAACAACGTTGAGATACCATCTTACACCTGTCAGAATGGCTAAAATCAAAAACACCAATGATAGCCTTTGCTGGAGAGGATGTGGAGTAAGGGGTACATTCATCCATTGCTGGAGGGAATGCAAACTTGTGCAACCGCCTTGGAAAACAGTGTGGAGGTTTCTCAGGACATTTGGGATCCACCTACCCCAGGACCCAGCAATCCCACTCTTGGGAATTTACCCAAGAGATACCCAATCATATTACAAAAGCATTTGTTCAATTATGTTTATAGCAGCATTATTTGTAATAGCCAGAACCTGGAAACAACCTAGATGCCCTTCAGTGGAAGAATGGATGAAGAAAGTGTGGAATATATACATATTAGAGTACTACTCAGCGGTAAAAAACAATGACATCTTGAATTTTGCATGCAAATGGAGGGAAATAGAAAACACCATCCTGAGTGAGGTAACCCAGGCCCAAAAAGATGAACATGGGATGTACTCACTCATAATTGGTTTCTAGCCATAAATAAAGGACATCGAGCCTATAATTCATAAAAAATCCTAGAGAAGCTATATAAGAAGGTGAACCCAAAGAAAAACATATAGTTATCCTCCTGGATACTGGAAGTAGACAAGATTGCCAGACAAAAAATGGTTACATGGTGGTGGGGTGGGATGGGGGAGAGGGGGATGGGGAGAGAAAAGTGTGAAGTGGAGGATGGGAAGAGTTTGGGGGAATTGGATGGTTGGGATATAGGAAAAGTGGATATGGGATCAAGGAATTATATATCTTAATTAAGGGAGCAATTCTAAGGTTGGCAGAGACTTGACTCTAGAGGGGTTCCCAGGTGTCCAGGAAGACACCCCCAGCTAGGTCCTTGGGCAGCTGAGGAGAGGATGCCAGAAATGTACAGATCCTATTGCCATACTCATGAATATCTTGCATATCACTATAGAACCTTCACCTGGCATTGGATGGAGAAAATGACAGAGCCCCACATAGGAGCACCGGACTGAGATCCCAAGGTCCTGATGAGGAGCAAAAGGAGGGAGATCATGAGCAAGGAAGTCATGACCGTGAGGAGTGCGTTTACCCATTGAGACGGTGGGACAGATCTAACGGGAGACCACCAAGTCCCATTGGAATGGGACTGATGGAACAGGGGACCAAACCGGACTCTCTGAATGTGGCTGATGGTGGAGGAGGACTGAGAAACCAAGGATAACGTCAATGATCATGAACTCTACAGCATGGACGGGCCCACTGTGAGCCTTGTCAGTTTGGTTGCTCACCTCTTGGACTTAGGGGGAGCTGGGAGGACCTTTGTCTTAACATAGTGAAGGGAACCCTGATGGCTCTTTGTCTTGGAGAGGGGTGGAGTGGGGGTATGGGTGGAAGGGAGGGGAGGGAAGGGGGAGGAGATGGAAATCTTTCATAAAAAAAATGAGAAAAAAAAGAAAAAAAAAGAACTATAAGTCCTTAAGGGTGTACTGGAGGTGAACCTTGAAAAAATGAGACAGAACCTGACTATTAGAATGAAAGAGTTGGTGTAAATAGGAGAGATTTTGCTGAGTGTCAGGAGGTGATTGTGAGGATGTGGGTTGTGGTATATAGACTCCTTTAGGTAGGTGAACTGAGTCTGGGCCTTGGAGGGCTGCTGTCCTAGCTGCCTGTTCAGATAAGTTATTTACCTTAGAGGTAATGGAGCTGTCAGTATGATGAGACCTGCAGTGAATAATTTGTATAGTTTTGGAGAGATGGGAGGCTTTTAGCATGACCATAATCTGACCTGAGTTAGATATGGACCCTCCTTATGTTGAAAGAAGCCTGTGCTCTTTCCATATGGCAGCATGGGACAGGAGAATATGAAAAGCATATTTTTATAAATGTTTAGGGATTGTTCCTGTGCCATTCAAAAGGCACAGGTGAAAGCTATTAATTCAGCCTCCTTGTTAATAGTATGGTCAGGAAGGACCTGTGCCTTTACCTCCCCAGTACCTGACACTATGGCCTAACCTGCTCTTTGGGTCCCCTTATGTAAACAGAAACTGCCATCTGTGCACCAGATATATGTGGCCTGAGGCAATTTTCCCTCCTGTATGTTTGAAAGATGGGATGATGTGCTATTCCCCTATATATGATATGAATATGTTTTATTATCATAGGTTATTAAAGAAACTGTTTCAGCCAATGGCATAGTTTAGTAAAGCCAGGTGGGAAATCAGAACAAAGATATAGAAAGAAAGTAGGCAGAGTCAGAGAAATACCATGTAGCTGCAAAATGAGAAGGACATGCTAGAACTTTACTGGTAGGCCACAGTCTCATGGCCATGCACAAATTAATAGAAATGGATTAATTTAAGATGTAAGAGGTCGCTAGAAATATGCATGAAGTATTGGCCAAACAGTCTTGTAATTTAGTTTCTGTGTGATTATTCAAGTCTGGGCACCTGGGAAATAAAAGAACAGTCTCAATCTACAAAATGGTGCCCAACATGGGGCAGCTACATCCACATAAAACCTGAGAAAACTTGAGAAAGAATTCTAGACACACACACACAGAGAGAGAGGGGGGGGTGAGGGGAGAACAGAATTAAACACAGCTTCTTGATAGCAGCATTTTCTCAGATGTTCTGTGTTTGCTGGCAGCCAGCAGAGGCATGACTCCTCTAAGAGAAGGCTTCCTGACTCAGAGGTAGCAGCAAAACCTGCATAGCTTCTTTAAGAAGATTTCCTTGTCCATGCTTGTTGTGCACACAGCTCTGGCTCTTTCAGGAGGCCAAACACATGAACGATGTTTGTGGGCAGCTTGCTGCAAGTTACTTGGAGGCAGTATGGGCCAACTTTTTCCTAGAGTTGAGGTGGTGGGCATGGCTCCCACTCAAGTCTCAGAACTGGCAGTAAATGTAACTCTGTCATACTGAAAAGTTGAGAGAGGCAGAGCCAGCATCCAGGGCTGCAGTGACCAAGCTATTTACCATTTTAAAAGTGTTCTTTGTCAGAAAATGATTACAGATACTCAATAAAGACAGAGACAGAAATAATCCTCTGAGTGGGTAACAGTGTGTTTAAAAAGTGTACATAGGCTTGAAAGAGAGAAGAAAAAGAGTATAGACAGTTATAAAAAGAAATAGTTTCAAAAAATAAAACAAATCTTTAAAAGAACAGAGTACAGACAGTCATATATTAAAGGAATAAAGAAAAATAAGCCACATGAAGATGGAAAGTATACAGAGACTGGATTATATATGTTATTGTGTTTTGTTTTAATTCTTTGACTGTGAATGAGCTAAGGACAAAGAGACATTTCATTGTATGGGTTGCTAAGCTAAACCAACATATATATTTTAAAGCTGTCTTGACTTCAAAATTTGTTTGTTTGTTTGTTTTTTGATTTTTGAGACAGGGTTTCTCTGTAGCTTTGGAGCCTGTCCTGGAACTAGCTCTGTAGACCAAGCTTGCCTCGAATTTACAGAGATCCACCCACCTCTGCCTCCTGAGTGCTGGAATTAAAGGCATGCAAGAATATGTTGCTTTGGGAAAGAGGTTCTGCTTTTGTTTCCATAGAGGATAGAAACTGTGGGTTTCTTACCGGCTAATATGGTTTGATTAAACAAGTCCCTCTGAAGCAATAGCCCAGATGGTCCAACATTCATGACAGCTTCACAAATGCTAGCTCAAATGAACCTACCACACAGATTACCCCATGAAAGACATGATTAACAGCATCCCCAATCAGAAGGAAGTAGGCTAGAGAACAACACCTAAATTCCCTAGATGATTATTTATAAATGTTTGTTTTCATTTTAATGGGGATATGATATAAAGATTAATACCTTGTATTGGTATGGATCTTGGTCTATTGATACAAATTTAAGGTCAATTTTGCTATATGTATTTCTGCCCTTGTTTAAGATATTGTGTTTGTGTAGATAGTCATTTATAATAGTCAAACTTGTAGTCATGTTAGTTTGGTTTTCTAGATGTATAGAGATATATTTCAGTTAGATATGTATTCTTTAAGTCTTTCAAAGATGTACAGAATATGGCATTTAAAATGTTCTATGAACTTAGACTTTTCTCAACAGTGAGACATTTCTGCTTCTGACAGCACCAATTACTTAAGAGAGGTTGTGGGCACTGAAAAACCTCATTATGGAATTTGTCTTCAATGTGATGAGGCTAACCATTTGGGCAAGGGACTGTTCTTGCCTGGATGGACATGCAGGACCCCCCCCCCCAAACAAATGACTGCTGGAAGTTGCCTAAATATGGTGTAACAGTCCTTCAGGATTTCTGCTTCATGAAAGAGTCTGCCAGACATCTTGCAGGATACAGAACAAAGCTACTGACAACCTAACAATAGTGGCAAGACAGTCTTTCATATTTTCTGCTTCATTGAAAAGTCTGCCAGATATCATGGGTCAGTAGGCTGAAGACAGATGCCCCAGTGTTATGGAAGAACTTCGGGTGACTTTCCAGGCAGCAAGATGTCTCTGTTTGTAGTCTGTCAATTATATTTTAAATAAATGCTGATTGGCCAGTAGCTAGGAAGGAAGTATAGGCAGGACAACCAGACAAGAAGTAGAGGCAGGTGACAAGAACAGGAGAATTCTGGCAGTCCTGGCCCTGCCACATAAGAAGTAAGATGTGCCAAGTCTGTTGCCAATCCTAAAATGGCTCCCTTAATTAAGATATCTTCTTCCCTGCTCCCATATCCGCCCTTCCTCCATCTCAACAAGCTCTCCCCAATTCTCCTCTTCTCCATTCACTCTCCCCCTTTCCCCTTCCCCTCACCCTATCCCCATCCCTGTGCTCCCAACTTTTGCCTGGTGATCTTGTCTGCTTCCAATTTCCAGGAGGATCTATATATGTTTTTCTTTGGGCTCACCTTATTATTTAGCTTCTCTAGGATCATAAACTATAGGCTCAATGTCCCTTGGCTCTAGAGGGGTTCCCAGGTGTCCAAGGGGATGTCCCCAGGTAGGTCCTTGGGCAGTAGAAAAGAGGGTGCCTGAACTGGCCTTGTCCCATAGACACACTGATGAATAGTTTAAATATCATCATAGAACCTTCATTCGGTGATGGATGGAGATAGAGACAGAGACCCACATTGGAGCACTGGACTGAGTTGAAGAGCAGAAAGAGGGAAAAGATGAGCAAAGAAGGCAAGACCGTGAGGAGTTCATCCACCCACTGAGACAGTGTGGCTGATCTAAGGAGAGCTCACCAAGGCCAGCTGGCTAGGCCTAGATGGAGGGTGGAGGGCCCTGAACTTCCCACAGAGCAGGGTACCCTACCTTCTCTTAGGACTGGAGGGGGGAGGGTGAGTGGGTGAGTGGGAGGGAAATGGGAGGAGGGGAGGAGGAGGAAAATTTTAATGGTATTATTTATAAAGCAAAAAAATAGAAAATTTCACCAAATAATAACTTTAAAAAAGAAGTAAGATGTGAATGCCTCGCTGAAAAATTACTGAGCCATATGGCTATTATAGATAAGAATAATGGGCTAATATAAGCTATAAGATTTAATAAGAAGCCTGAGCTAATGAGCCAATCAGTTTATAACTAATGTAGACCTCTGTGTGATTTCCTTGGGACTTAACAGTTGCAGGACCAGATGGGACAGAAAACCCTGACAACAAATGTGCCCACATGGACAACTATATCCACATAGCCTGAGAGAGCTTGGGAAGTAATTCTAGACAAAAAAGAAGAGAGTAAAGCAAAGCTTATTGATAGCAGCGTTTTCTCAGGTGGGTTCTGCTTACTAGGGGCAAGCTCTCTCATTTACGAGAGGCTTCCTGACTCAGCTTTAGCTATAAAACCTTGCAGCTCTTTTAAGAGGTACTGCCACAAAACACTTAAATGGTGTGTATGAAAAGCTTGCAGCATGCTTTTTGGTTTTCAATTGTAGCAGGAAAAAAGCTGCATTCATTTAAAATGTTGGCTTTCTGGGCCATCCTGCCAGGGTAAACTCTGACTCTTTCAGTCAGGAGGTCTGACTACAGAGCATTTGAGTGTGGTTTGTGAGCAGACTGCTGCAGTTTACTTGGTGGCAAGAACCTTGAAAGGGCATAGAGTTGTGGCAATAAACATGGCTATAACTGGTACCTCCACCATGAGGCTGGAATCTCAGAAAGCTAAGGAATGGGCTGGATCCAGCCATCAAAGCCATGGCTTTAATCCTCTCCATATTGACTAGCAAATAAAGACTCATGTGGTCAGAAAGGGAGATTTACAGTAAAGAGATATTCAAAAACAAAGAAAATCTCTAAATGTTTTACACTGTGTTAAAAATATATGCAGACTTTGGAGAGAAAAGAAAAAGATTAAATTCCTTAAAATAAAAAAGAAAGAGAGTAGTTGGTGTAGTGGTACACACCTTTAATCCCAACACTTTGGAGGCAGAGGGAGACAGACCTCTGTGAATTCAAGGTGTGGTGGCTGACACCTTTAATCCCAGTATTTGGGAGGTAGAGGCAGGTAGATCTCTGTGAGTTGAAGGTCAGCCTGTTCTACAGAGGGAGTTCTAGGACAGCCAAAGATACACAGAGAACCTGTCTCAAAAAGCCAAAAATTAAAAGTAAAAGTTAAATAAATAGAGGTTAAAATGAAGCCACTTAAAGATGAAAAATACAGAAAGTCTGAATACTGTATGTTATCATGCTCTTTGAATTGTTTGAATGCTGAGAAAGGAGCAAGAGCTGCTTAAAAAGATATTCATTTATAAATGCTGCTGAATTAATCCAAGATAGATATTTTGAAAATACCTTGACTTCAAAAGATATGTTACCTTGGAGATGAGGATTCACTTTTGTCTCCACAGGAAATGAGAGGCTGGTGATTCATTCTGAATTAAGAAAAATCAGGTTTGATAAAGGAAGACTACCTGGGAAATCTCCAGTAGGGACAGATGGCCCAGATGTCTGATTTCTACATCCATAACAGATTCAAGACTGCTGCCTGAGATGATCAAGCCTCACAGGATACTCCAGTCAGGACTTGATTATAATTCTAACATTTCCTTAGGTCCCTATAAGATTATCAGCACCCCCAACCAGCAGGAAGTAGCCTGGAAAACTACACCCACATTCCCCCAAAATAGACTATGGATATTTTCTTTTGCTTAAAAAGAGGGGCAAGTGGTGTGGGAGAATGGTTTGTATTCTGTCAATTATATTTTAAATAAACGCTGATTGGCCAGTAGCCAGGCAAGAAGTATAGGTGGGACAACCAGACAGGAAGTAGAGGTGGGTCAACGAAAACAGGAGAATTCTGGGAAGAAGGAAGCCCATTTCTCTGCAGTTCTGATTCAACCACAGAAGAAACAAGATGTGACTGCATTGCTGAAAAAGGTACTGAACCATGAAGCTAACACAGATAAGAATAAAGTTCTACTATAAGTTGTAAGAGTTAATAAATGATGAAGGAGAGTTATTTGTCTGTGTGTTACTTTCATTGGTTAATAAAGAAACTGCTTTGGCCCTGTAATAGGACAGAAAATTAGGTAGGCAGAGTAGACAGAACAGAACTCTGGGAGAGAGAAGGCAGACGAGTCAGGCAGTCACCATAGTCAGTCGCCATGCTTCTCCTCTCCAAGACAGACGCAGGTTAAGATCTCTCCTGGTAAGCAACCACCTCATGGTGCTACACAGATTACTAAATATGGGTTAAAGCAATATGTAAGAATTAACCAATAAGAGGCTGAAACTAATGGGCCAGGCAGTGTTTAAAAGAATACAGTTTCCCTGTAATTATTTTGGGTGTAAAGCTAGCCGGGTGGCAGAACGAAGCCCTGCAGCTCCATCTACAAATAAGAAGCCTGAGATACTAGGCAAATCAGTTTATAACTAATGTAGACCTCTGTATGATTTGTTTGGGACTTAACAATTGTGGGAACCAGGAAGCACAAGGACTGGGTGGGACAGAAACCTCTGACAACAAAAGACTATTATCAAGTGTTTGGGGGGAGTTAAAGTAAAATATAAGCAAATCTTAGAGAAAACTTACACATATCTTAAGCCATAAGAAAACCATGGCAGCTATAAACTTTATAATATGAACTAGCTAAATGGCTCAGTCAGTATAGTGCTTGCTTCAGATGGGTGAGGACCTAAGTTCAGATCCCCAGCACCCATGTAAAAAGATGGTCAGTTGGTGCCTGTCCACATATGATTCCAGCATTAGAGGAGCAGGCAGAGGATACCTGGGTTTGCTAACCAGCTAGTCCAACTGACCCAGAAAACTTTAAGTTCAGTAAGAGATCCTTTCTCTAAAAGTAATAAGATGCAGAGTGGTTCAGGAAACCATCTAACAACCACCTCTGGCCATCACAATTTGTATATGCACATATACACATCTACATGCAAACAGAAAGTATTTCTAATACACACTTTTCTGGGGCTTTTATTGCTGTGGTGAAATACTATGACCAAACAGCAATTTGGGGAGAAAAGAGTTTATTTGGCTTAAACTTCCAAATCATTGTTGGACATTAGGATAGGAATTCAAACAGAGCAAGAACCTGAAGGCAGGAACTGATGCAGGACCCATAGAAGGGTGCTGCTTACTGGCTTCATGTTTTTCTCTGCTTTCTTAGAGAACTCAGGACCAACAAACCAGGGATTGCACAATCTACAATGGGCTGAGCTCTGCCCCATTAATTGCTAATTAAGAAAATATTTTACAGCCTGATCATATGGGGGCATTCTTTTTCATTTGAGGTTTCCTCCTTTCAGATAACTCTATCTTGTGGCTTGCTGATGTAAGACTAGCCAGAATATACATTTAATATATAAGTGGTTAGTTGTGGTGGTCTGAAAGAAAATGACCTGATGTAGGAAGTCCTTTTGTATATGCATTGCTTTTATTGGCTAATGAATAAAAAAGCTGTTTTGGCCAGTGGCTTAGCAGAATAGAGCTAGGTGGGGAAAACTAAATTGAATGCTGGGAGAAAGAAGGCAAAGTCAAAGAGACACCATGGAGTTGTCAGAGAAAAAAGACATGAGCTGCTAGTCAGAACCTTGCTGGTAGGTTATATAAATATAAAAAATGGAAGTGGGTTAATTCTAGATGTAAAATCTAGCTAGCAATATGATTAAGTGATTGGCCAAGCAGTGATTTAAGTAATATGGTTTCTGTGTGATGATTTCAGGAGTCTTGGTAGCTGGGAAACGAACAAGCAGCCTCCCTACTATAATTTGGCACCCAATGTGAGGCAATCTCAGAGGCACTGAACAGACTTCTGTCATATCAGGCTGGGCAGAGCTAAAAGCAGCCTTAGTTCTAGTAATGTTTCTTAACATTTTAAGAAGTGGTCCTGGTCATAAAAGGATTTCAGATATACAACAGGATAGATTTTTGACATAAAATAGACACAGTATGTTTAAAAAATGTACATAGGCTTGGGAGAAGGAAGAAAAAGAGTAAAGAGACTGTAAATATAATATAAAAGAGTACAGACAGTCATAGATTAAAGGAGTAAAGATAATAAAAATAAATAGTAAACTTGTAAAAAAAGAATAGAGTAAAAAATAAGCCACATAAAAATGAAATGTGCACAGAGAGTCTGGATTATATATATTATTGTGTTTTCTTTGAATAGTTTGACTGTGAAGGAGCTAAGTACAGAGTGACATTTCATTGTACAGGCTGCTAAGCTGAACTAACATATATGTTTTAGAGGTATCTTCTCTTCAAAATTTGGGTCTAAGGATATATTGCTTTGGAAAAGAGGTTCTTCTTTTGTTTTCACAGAGGATGAGAACATACGGAATTCTTCCAGACAAATGTAGTTTGATACATCAAGATGCCCTGAAAGGTTGCCACAAACACCCTCAAAAATACTTTGCCAAACAAAAAGCAGAAATCAGTTTGGAGAGAATGATGCCCATATTCCCAAATATTGTTTATAAATGTTCATTTACATTTAAAGGGGGATGTGATATAGATATGAATAATTTGCATTTGTATAAATCTTGGTTTATTCATACAAATTTAAGGTCAATTTTGTTATATGTGTATGTATTTCTGATCTTGATTAAGGTATTGTGTTTGTGTAGCTCATTTAAAAATGTAATGTATAGACATCCGGGAGGTGAGTGAGTTCCCGACCCCGCGGCACCAGCCCGGGAGATGTAGCACATCCTCTCCTCAACATCCTACACTTACTGGTCTTCCAGCTGGGGCTATGCTCCCTGGCTACTGCCTCTCTCTTCCTACCCCACCCAGCTGGCATCCAGAAAAACCCTCCCTTCTTCCTCCCCTCTTAGGGTTCATAGCATCTCCAGCTCAGCCTGATCGGGGTGCTGGAACAGGATAGGGAGTGCAACCGGCGGGCAGGAATTTCTTTGTTTCATTAGCCTCCCTGCAGCAAGGTAGGCCCTTTGTGTGCAAGCTCCTTGGCAAGCAAAGACACCTGATCTCAGCACCAGAAGATACATCCGGGAGGTGAGTGAGTTCCCGACCCGTGGAACCAACCCGGGAGACAGAGCACAGTCTCTCTTCAACGTCCTACCCTTACTGGTCTTCTGGCTGGGGCTATGCTCCAGCAAGGTAGGCCCTTTGTCTGCGAGCTCCTTGGCAAGCAAGGACACCTGATCACAGCACCAGAAGATATATCCAGGAGGCAAGCAAGGACACCTGACCCTGTAAAAGAAGAACCATAGAGGAGCATTCGGAGGAAAAGATGGGCAGGTGCCAATGCAAGAATTCCTCCAACAATCTGAAAAACAGCATGAAATCACCAGAACCCAGCAATCTTACAACAGGAGGATTTGAACACCTCAATCAAGAAGAAGTAGAAAACCTTGACTTTTTGAAAGTGATAGAGGCCCTTAAACAGGAGGTGAAAAACTCCCTTAAAGAAATGGATGAGAATAACAAAAAGTTTGAAGAATTGAGTAAATCCGTAAATGATATCCTAGGAAACCAAGGAAAAACAATCAAACAGATAATGGAAACAATTCAAGACTTGAAAACTGAAATGGAGGCAAGGAAGAAAACACAAACCAAGGGCTGGCTGGATATGGAAAATCTAGGTAAACGAATAGAGACTACAGTAACAAGCATAACCAACAGAATACAAGAGACAGAAGAAAGAATCTCTGATTCTGAAGATACCATCGAGAAAATAAATGCACTGATCAAAGAAATCAGCAAATCAAACAAATTCTCATCACAAAACATTCAGAAAATCTGGGACACAATAAAAAGACCAAACCTAAGAATAATAGGTGTAGAAGAAGGAGAAGTACAGCTCAATGGTCCAGAAAATATATTTAATGAAATTATAAAAGAAAACTTTCCCAATCTAAAGAAAGATATTCCTATTAAGGTTCAAGAAATATACAGAACACCGAATAGACTGGATCAAAAAAAAATCCCCTCGCCATATAATAATCAAAACACAAAACATACAGAATAAAGAAAGAATAATAAGAGCTGCAAAGGAAAAAGGTCAAGTAACATATAAAGGTAAACCTATCCGACTTACACCTGACTTCTCTATGGAAACCATGAAAGCCAGAAGGTCCTGGATAGATGTACTGCAGAAACTGAGAGACCATGGATGCAAGCCCAGATTCCTATACCCAGCCAAGCTTTCTTTCACTATAAATGGAGAAAACAAAATTTTCCAGGATAGAAACAAATTTAAACAATATGTAGCCACAAATCCAGCCTTGCAGAAAGAAATAGAAGGAAAATCACAAACCAAGGAGTCCAACAATGCCCACAATAACTCACACATTTAGTGACCCTTCACCAGCACATCTCAAAGAAGGGAGACACGCAATCTCTTCTAAAAAAAATGACGACCGGAGTTAACATCCACTGGTCATTAATATCACTTAATATCAATGGACTCAATTCACCTATAAAAAGGCACAGGCTAAGAGATTGGATACGAAAACAGGATCCAACATTCTGCTGTTTACAAGAAACACACCTCAACCACAAAGACAGACATCTACTCAAAGTAAAGGGTTGGGAAAAGGTTTATCAAACAAACGGACCTAAGAATCAAGTGGGTGTGGCCATACTAATTTCTAACAAAGTTGACTTCAAACTAAAATCAATCAGAAGAGATGGAAAGGGACACTTTATTCTCATAACAGGAAAAATCCTTCAGAATGAAGTCTCAATCCTGAATATCTATGCCTCTAATATAAAAGCACCCACTTATGTAAAAGAAACATTACTAGAACTCAAGGCAGCCATGAAACCACACACATTAATAGTAGGAGGCTTCAACACTCCTCTCTCACCAATGGATAGGTGTAGAAAGGAAGCGGCGAGGCTGCGTCCCGCCACCTGGCCGCCAGCTAGCTTTACACCCGAAATAACTACATGGAAACTGTATTCTTTTAAAACACTGCCTGGCCCATAGTTTTAGCCTCTTATTGGTTAATTCTCACATCTTCCTTTAACCCGTATTTAGTAATCCATGTAGCACCACGAGGTGTGGCTTACCAGGAGAGATCTTAACCTGCGTCCATCTCAGAGAGGAGAATCATGGTGACTCACTATGGCGACTGCCTTAATTGTCTGCCCCTCTTTCCCAGAATTCTGTTCTGTCTACTCTGCCTACCTAATTTTCTGTTCTCTTAAAGGGCCAAGGCAGTATCTTTATTAATAATGAAAGTAACACATAGACACTCCTCCATCAGATAGGTCAATCAGACGGAAACCTAACAGAGAATTAAAAGACTTAATGGAGGTAATTAACCAAATGGACTTAACAAACATCTATAGAATATTCTACCCAAATAGGAAAGAATATATCTTCTTCTCTGCGGCTCATGGAACCTTTTCAAAAATTGACCACATACTCGGTAACAAAGCAAACTTCCACAGTTACAAAAAAATATTAGTAACCACCTGTGTCTTGTCAGATCACCATGGATTAAAATTAGAATTCAACAACAATGCTATCCCAGAAAGCCTACAAACTCATGGAAACTGAACAGTCAACTACTGAACCACACCTGGGTCAAGGAAGAAATAAAGAAAGAAATTAAAGTCTTTCTTGAATTTAATGAAAACAAAGATACAACATATTCAGACCTATGGGACACAATGAAAGCAGTGCTAAGAGGAAAGTTAATAGCACTAAATGCCCACATAAAGAAAATGGAGAAAGCACATATTAGAGACTTAACAGCACACCTGAAAGCTCTAGAAAAAAAAAAGAAGCAGATTCACCCAGGAGGAGTAGAAGACTGGAAATAATCAAACTGAGGGCTGAAATCAACAAAATAGAAACACAGAAAACAGTTCAAAGAATCAATGAAACAAAAAGCTGGTTCCTGGAGAAAATCAACAAGATTGACAAACCCTTAGCCAAACTAATCAAATGGCAGAGAGAGAACACACAAATTAATAAGATCAGAAATGAAAAGTGGACATAACCACAGACACAGAGGAAATTCAGAGAATCATTAGATCTTACTACAAAAGACTGTATGCCACAAAATTGGAAAATGTAAAAGAAATGGACTTTTTTTAGATAAGTACCATATACCAAAGTTAAACCAAGACCAGGTGAACATTCTAACTAGTCCTGTTAGTAGCGAAGAATTAGAAACTGTTATCAAAAACCTCCCTACCAAAAAGAGCCCAGGACCAGATGGTTTCAATGCAGAATTCTACCAGAACTTCCAAGAAGACCTAATAACTATACTCCTTAAGGTATTTCATAATATAGAAACTGAACAGTCATTGCCAAATTCCTTTTATGAAGCTACAGTTACCCTGATACCTAAACCACACAAAGACTCAACCAAGAAAGAGAATTACAGACCAATCTCACTCATGAACACTGATGCAAAAGTTCTCAATAAAATACTGGCAAACAGAATCCAAGAACACATTAGAAAAATCATCCACTACGATCAAGTAGGCTTCATCCCAGAGATCCAGGGCTGGTTCACCATATGAAAATCTATCAATGTAATCCATGATATAAACAAACTGAAAGGAAAAAAACATATGATCATCTCATTAGATGCTGAAAAAACATTTGACAAAATTCAACACCCCTTTATGATAAAGGTCTTGGAGAGATTAGGGATACAGGTGTCATTCCTAAATATAATAAAGGCTATTTACAGCAAGCTGACAGCTAACATCAAATTAAGTGGAGAGAAAATCAAGGCCATCCCACTAAATTCAGGAACACGACAAGGCAGTCCACTCTCTCCTTATGTCTTCAATATAGTACTTGAAGTTCTAGCAATAGCAATAAGACAACATAAGGGGATCAAGAGGATTCAAATTGGAAAGGAAGAAGTTAAAATTTCTTTATTTGCAGATGATATGATAGTGTACATAAGCAACCCGAAAAACTCCACCAAAGAACTCCTACAGCTGATAAACTCCTTCAGTAACATGGCAGGATACAAGATCAACTCCAAAAAATCAGTTTCCTTCCTATACACAAAGGAAAAGGAAGCAGAGCGTGTAATAAGAGAAGTATTACCTTTCATGATAGCCACAAATAGCATAAAATATCTTGGAGTAACTCTAACCAAGGAAGTGAAGGATTTATTTGACAATAACTTTAAGTCTTTGAAGAAATTGAAGAGGATACCAGAAAATGGAAGGATCTCCCTTGCTTGTGGATTGGGAGGATCAACAAAGTAAAAATGGCAATTCTACCAAAAGCAATCTATAGATTCAATGCAATCCCCATCAAGGTCCCAGCAAAATTCTTCACAGATATTGAGAGGACAATAATCAACTTTATATGGAAAAACAAGAAATCCAGGATAGCCAAAACAATCTTATACAGTAAAGGAACTTCTGGAGGTATAACAATCCCTGACCTCAAACTCTATTACAGAGCTACAGTATTGAAAACAGCTTGGTACTGGCATAAAAACCGGGAAGTCGACCAATGGAATTGTATAGAAGACCCGGATCTTAACCCACAAACCTTTGAACACCTGATTTTTGATAAAGAAGCCAAAAGTACACAATGGAAGAAAGAGGTCATCTTCAACAAATGGTGCTGGCATAATTGGATGTCAAACTGTAGAAGAATGAAAGTAGATCCATATCTATCACCATGCACAAAACTCAAGTCCAAATGGATTAAAGACCTCAATATCAATCTGAACACACTGAACCTGTTAGAGGAGAAAGTGGGAAGTACTCTACAACATTTGGGCACAGGAGACCACTTCCTACGTATAGCCCCAGCAGCACAGACATTAACGGCAACAATGAATAAATGGGACCTCCTGAAGCTGAGCAGCTTCTGTTAAGCAAAGGACACTGTCACTAAGACAAAAAGGCAGCCTACTGACTGGGAAAAGATCTTCACCAATCCTGCAACTGACAAAGGTCTGATCTCTAAAATATATAAAGAACTCAAGAGACTAGACTTTAAAATGCTAATTAACCCATTTAAAAAATAGGGCACTGAACTGAACAGAGAATTCTCAACAGAAGAAGTTCAAATGGACAAAAGACACGTAAGGTCATGCTCAACCTCCTTAGCAATCAGGGAAATGCAAATCAAAACAAAGTTGAGATACCATCATACTCCTGTCAGATTGGCTAAAATCAAAAACACCAATGATAGCCTTTGCTGGAGAGGATGTGGAGTAAGGGGTACACTCATCCATTGCTGGTGTGAATGCACACGTGTGCAGCCACTTTGGAAAGCAGTGTGGTGATTTCTCAGGAAATTCAGGATCAACCTACCCCAGGACCCAGCAATTCCACTCTTGGGAATTTACCCAAGAGATGCCCAATCATATTACAAAAGCATTTGTTCAATTATGTTTATAGCAGCATTATTTGTAATAGTCAGAACCTGGAAACAACCTAGATGTCCTTCAGTGGAAGAATGGATGAAGAAACTGTGAAATATATACATATTAGAATACTACTCAGCTGTAAAGAGCAATGACATCTTGAATTTTGCATGCAAATGGATGGAAATAGAAAACACTATTCTAAGTGAGGTAACCCAGACCCAAAAAGATGAATATGGTATGTACTCACTCGTAATCGGTTTTTAGCCATAATTAAAGGACATCGAGCCTATAATTTGTGATCCTTGAGAAGATAATAAGAAAGTGAACCCAAAGAAAATCATATAGTTATCCTCCTGGATATTGGAAGTAGACAAGATTGCCAGGCAAAAATTGGGAACTTGGGGGTGGGGTGGCATAGGAGCAAGGGGAGATGGCGAGAGAAAAGGGTGAAGGCGAGGATGGGGAGAGCTTGGGGGAATGGGATGCTTGGGATATAGGAAGGGTGGATATGGGAGCAGGGAAGCATATGTCTTAATTATGGGAGCCGTCTTAGGGTTGTCAAGAGACTTGACTCTAGAGGGGTTCCCAGGTATCCAGGGGGATGCCCTCAGCTAGTTCCTTGGGCAGCTGAGGAGAGGGAGCCAGAAAAGGCCAGATCCTATAGCCATACTCATGAATATCTTGCATATCACCATAGAACCTTCACCTGGTGATGTATGGAGTTAGAGAAAGAGACCCACATTGGAGCACGGGACTGAGCTCCCAAGGTCCTGATGAGGAGCAGAAGGAGGGAGAACATGAGAAAGAAAGTCAGGACCGTGAGGGGTATGTTCACCCATGGAGACGGTGGGACAGAACTAACGGGAGATCACCAAGTCCAGTTGGAATGGGACTGATGGAACGTGCGACCAAACCGGATTCTCTGAATGTGTCTGACAGTGTAGGCTGACTGAGAAACCAAGGACAATGGCAATGGGCTTGGACTCTATGGCATGGACGGGCTCACTGTGAGCCTTGTCAGTTTGGTTGCTCACCTTCCTGGACTTAGGGGGAGTTGGGAGTACCTTGGACTTAACATAGTTTAGGAAACCCTGATGGCTCTTTGGCCTGGAGAGGGAGGGAGTGGGGGTATGGGTGTAAGGGAGGGGAGGGAAGTGGGAGGAGGAGGGGAGGAGATGGAAATTTTTAATAAAAAAAATGAGGAAAAATAAAAAATGTAATGTATAATTTAGAAAAATAAATTAATTATACCATCTATAGTAGTCAAGCTTGTAGTCATGTTAGATTTCCTAGATATATAGAGATATACTTCAGTTATATAGGTATTCTTCAAATCTTTCAGAGACCTTCCGAATATGGCATTTAAAATGTTTTAATAACTTAGTACTTTTTATGACAATGAGATATATCTGCTCCTGGCAACACCAATTACTTCAAGAGGAAGATGTGCATTGAGGTAGCTCCTCATTGAGTTTGTTAGCCATTTGTGCAAGAAACTGCTCTTGCCTGGATGGCTTGATGGTATTCTGTATGAACTGGACAAGCAGTACCCACAGAAAAATGACTTCTGAACTTGCCTAAAGGTGAGATAGATGATCATTCAGGGTTCCTGCCTCACAAAACAGTCTGCAAGACATTATGCAGGACATAGAAGAAGACAATATAGGCGGAACTGTCTTTGAAATTTCCTGCTTCTTGGAAAAGTCTGCCAGATACTATGGGCCTGTAGGTTGAAGATGGATGCTCCAATGATACAGAAGAACTTTGTTGATTGTCCAGGCAGGGAGAAGTTTCTGTCAATTCTAGAGTTTTTGAAGTTGTTTACAATATACCTCCTGTTTTCTTTTAAAGAATTACCATAGTATGGTATCTCTTCATAGCAATCATTTCCCCAAATGAAATACTAGTCAAATCTTTTTGTATCTGTACACTAAGATACCCATCAGCAGTCAAAGAAATGCACTTGTAGAAGACACAACTACAAGAATGGCTCTTAAAAAGCACCATGCTAAGTGAAAGAAGCCTGACTTCAAAATCTGCAGTGCTAGATGACTCCACCAGCACAAAACTCAAGTCCAAATGGATTAAAGACCTCAATATCAATCTGAACACACTGAACCTGTTAGAGGAGAAAGTGGGAAGTACTCTACAACATTTGGGCACAGGAGACCGCTTCCTACGTACAGCCCCAGCAGCACAGACATTAAGGGCAACATTGAATAAATGGGACCTCCTGAAGCTGAGCAGCTTCTGTAAAGCAAAGGACACTGTCACTAAGACAAAAAGGCAGCCTACTGACTGGGAAAAGATCTTCACCAACCCCGCAACAGACAAAGGCCTGATCTCCAAAATATATAAGGAACTCAAGAGACTAGACTTTAAAATGCTAATGAACCCAATTAAAAAATGGGGCACTGAACTGAACAGAGAATTCTCAACAGAAGAAGTTCGAATGGCCAAAAGACACTTAAGGGCATGCTCAACCTCCTTAGCAATCAGGGAAATGCAAATCAAAACAACGCTGAGATACCATCTTACACCTGTCAGATTGGCTAAAATCAAAAACACCAATGATAGCCTTTGCTGGAGAGGATGTGGAGTAAGGGGTACACTCATCCATTGCTGGTGTGAATGCAAACTTGTGCAACCGCTTTGGAAAGCAGTGTGGAGGTTTCTCTGGAAATTTGGGATCAACCTACCCCAGGACCCAGCAATCCCACTATTGGGAATTTACCCAAGAGATGCCCAATCATATTACAAAAGCATTTGTTCAACTGTGTTTATAGCAGCATTATTTGTAATAGCCAGAACCTGGAAACAACCTAGATGCCCTTCAGTGGAAGAATGGATGAAGAAAGTGTGGAATATATACATATTAGAGTACTACTCGGTGGTAAAAAACAATGACATCTTGAATTTTGCATGCAAATGGATGGAAATAGAAAACACCATCCTGAGCGAGAACCTTCACCTGGCATTGGATGGAGAAAATGACAGAGCCCCACATAGGAGCACCAGACTAAGCTCTCAAGGTCCTGATGAGGAGCAAAAGGAGGGAGATCATGAGCAAGGAAGCCGGGACCGCGAGGAGTGCTTTTACCCATTGAGACGGTGGGACAGATCTAACGGGAGACCACCAAGTCCAGTCGGAATGGGACTGATGGAACAGGGGACCAAACCGGACTCTCTGAATGTGGCTGACGGTGGAGGAGGACTGAGAAACCAAGGACAATGGCAATGAACATGAACTCTACAGCATGGACGGGCTCACTGTGAGCCTTGTCAGTTTGGTTGCTCACCTTCCTGGACTTAGGGGGAGCTGGGAGGACCTTGGACTTAACATAGTGAAGGGAACCCTGATGGCTCTTTGTCTTTGGAGAGGGGTGGAGTGGGGGTATGGGTGGAAGGGAGGGGAAGGAAGGGGGAGGAGGAGGGGAGGAGATGGAAATCTTGAATAAAAAAATGAGAAAAAAAAGAAAAAAAAAGAATGGCTCTTAAAAAGCACCATGCTAAGTGAAAGAAGCCTGACTTCAAAATCTGCAGTGCTAGATGACTCCAGCAGCTGGCTTTGAAATGCAAAGCTCGGGGACAGCATGGGGTTGGTGGTTACAGTGGCCTGACTGGGAAGGTAATCAGGCCACAAAGTGGAAGCTTGGCAGGGATGGGGTCCATCTTCCCTGAGGTGGTATTTACCTGCTGGTAGTCATTCTGAAACACATAGGCATATATTCTAAGGAAGACTGAATTATGTCTCATAGAAATTATGCCTCAATATGCTTGATTTTTCCCTAAGTGCAGAAGCATTCTACCTTGATCCTGTCTAGCACCAAGATTGGAGTAAGACATCTTCTCTACCTTTCTCATCATGGAGTGATTTGCTTTCTCAGCTGAGGCTTTCCACATTCTATAATGGCATTCTGACTTTCTGTATTTCCGAATATCTGCTTTCTGCTTGTGCCCTTTTTAGCACCATGATAGAAAGTGTGATGTCATCACAGTGCTGGAGAGGGTCTTTGTGGACTCCAGCTTTGAGGCCCATCCCCTCCTGCACAGACATGCTACTCCCTTTCTCTTGTAATTCTCTGATATTTTCTAATCTGAGTTACATTCTCTACAAATTCAGGAAGTCAATCTTTTTGAAATTAAAAATATTACTTTCATTTAGAATTTTAAGGCTTTTTTACTTCTACTAGATAATTTTTTACTGTATTTTTAAATCATAATTCTAAGAGCTTATAGTCCTTCCACATCCTGGTGTCACTCAGTTGGTTTAAAGAGGAAGAAAATAAAGCCAAGAATGAGTTACACTAAGCTGGCCTGTGCCCTTTGGGGCTATGTGGCCAGGCACTCAGGGAACATTGCAGAATAGGGAATAAAAAATTACCAGATTCAGGGGACCAGAACATCTGCTACAAGATAGTGTCATGTATCCAGCTATGAAAATCTCAACAATATGAACACCAAACTAGACCTGAATAATGACAACCCCAGTAAACATACCAGCGTGGATGGAGGGAATCTCACAAGCCCCTCAGATGAAGAAATACAAGCAGTTTATGGTGAGAGAAAAAAATATCAGTCACCAGGGACAAGTGCCCTGATAGGTTACCAGACTGCAAATGGTTAACACCAAACATGAACGTATGGGCAACAGTAAACAGACTTGACAGGTTGTCCTTATACACACACACACACACACACACACACAGCAATAATAATTTGAGAAGAGGTGTTGAATATGAAAAGGAATAGAAGTATGGACAGAGTTGAAGGGGGTAAAGGGACAGGCAGATATCATGTAAATATAGTTCTCAAATATGAAATTCTCAAAAAAATAAATTTAAAAGAATCCTCTTCTTCTTCAGTGTTTCATTTTCCATATAGGAAGGGAAGGACATGCCCTAATTTTGGTCTAAGTCCTCTTGCTGCTGTGGGATATCAGAGCAGCTTCCATCCAGGGAATCTTGAGTATTGGTAGAATCACGCTACTTTCTAGCTTCATGTTTTGGGATGTGCCACTCTAGTTTCTAATTCTCTATTTATATAGACACACACACACATACACATATACAAATAATGGGGGAATATCTACTTTGCTTGTCAAAATAAAATTATACATATTTGTAGATTGCTTTGCATATATTAATAAAAGACAAATTATATCTCAAAATGATACAAAATATATTTTTAAACCACCAACAATTTCCCTTACTTTTCTCAAAAACTATGATATCACTTCAAATTCATTCTTTTTTTTTTTTAAGGAAAGAAGACTCAAAGTGCCTTTATTTACAGATGATACAATATATAGAAAGTACCTTTAAAACTCCTCCAAAAACCTTATAGAACTGATAATGCAATCAGTTAAATACAATCAGTTAGATACAAAATTAACACACAGTCTGTGTACAAATGAAAATACATCAATAATGAAATCAAAGAATATTGTTTTCATTTACTTCCAAAATACTGTGGAAAAAATATAACCAAGAAAGTAGAAAACTGTTACAATGAGAGCATGAATATAATGAAAAAGAGAAAATATACCAGAAGTTAGAAAGATTCTCATGTCTACGGGTTGGTAGACATCATATCAAAAGCAAACTAAAGATTTAATAATGTTTTTATTTAATTTTAATGAAATTCTTCAAAAAATGAACAAAAGGAATAAATTTTATTATATGAAAGTATATTTTTATTTCTAATGTTTAATGATCTTGGTCATGAATCCATGCTGAATTTTTTTGAACACATTGAGCTTGATAGAGGAGAAAGTGGGAAGTACTCTACAACAAATGGGCACAGGGAACCGTTTCCTACGCATAACCCCAGCTGCACAGACTTTAAGGGCAACATTGAATAAATGGGACCTCCTGAAGTTGAGCAGCTTCTGTAAAGCAAAGGACATTGTCACTAAGACACAAAGGCAGCCTACTGACTGGGAAAAGATCTTCACCAACCCTGCAACTGACAAAGGTCTGATCTCTAAAATATATAAGGAACTCAAGAGACTAGACGGTAAAATGCCAATTAACCCAATTAAAAAATGGGGCGCTGAACTGAACAGAGAATTCTCAACAGAAGAAGTTCGAATGGCCAAAAGACACTTAAGGTCATGCTCAACCTCCCTAGCTATCAGGGAAATGCAAATCAAAACAACTTTGAGATATCATCTTACACCTGTCAGATTGGCTAAAATCCAAAACACCAATAATAACCTTTGCTGGAGAGGTTGTGGGGTAAGGGGTACACTCATCCATTGCTGGTGGGAATGCACACTTGTGCAACCACTTTGGAAAGCAGTGTGGCGGTTTCTCAGGAAGTTCGGGATCAACCTACCCCAGGACCCAGCAATTCCACTATTGGGAATCTACCCAAGAGATGCCCAATCATACAACAAAAAGCATATGCTCATCTATGTTCATAGCAGCATTATTTGTAATAGCCAGATCCTGGAAACAACCTAGATGCCCTTCAGTGGAAGAATGGATGAAGAAACTGTGGAATATATACATGCTAGAATACTACTCAGCGGTAAAAAACAATGACATCTTGAATTTTGCAGGCAAATGGATGGAAATAGAAAACACTATTCTGAGTGAGGTAACCCAGACCCAAAAAGATGAACATGGGATGTACTCACTCATAATCAGTTTCTAGCCATAATTAAAGGACATCGAGCCTATAAATTTGGGATCCTTGAGAAGATAATAAGAAGGTGAACTCCCCAAAAAAGATATAGTAATCCTCCTGGATATTGGAAGTAGACACGATCGCCAGGCAAAATTGGGAACTTGAGGGTTGGGCAAGACTGGGCCAAGGGAAGATGGGGAGAGAAAAGTGTGAAGGGGAGAACGGAGGGAGCTCGGAGGAATGGGGTGCTTGGGATATAGGAAGGGTGGATATGGGAGCAGGGAAGCATATATCTTAATTTAAGGAGCTACCTGAGGGTTGTCAAGAGACTTGACCCTAGAGGGGTTCCCAGGTTTCCAGGGAGACGCCCCCAGTTAGTTCCTTGGGCAGCTGAGGAGAGGGAGCCTGAAAAGGCCAGTTCCTATAGCCATACTGATGAATTTCTTGCATATCACCATAGAACCTCCACCTGACGATAGATGAAGAAAATGACAGAGCCCCACATCGGAGCACCGGACTGAGCTCCCAAGGTCCTGATGAGGAGCAGAAGGAGAGAGAACATGAGAAAGAAAGTCAGGACCGTGAGGGAACCTCCAGCTGGCGACAGATGGGGAAGGTGACTGAGCCCCACATTGGAGCACTGGACTGAGCTCCCAAGGTCCTGATGAGGAGCAGAAGGAGCGAGAACATGAGGGAGAAAGTCAGGAACGAGAGGGGTGCGTTCACTCATGGAGACGGTGGGACAGAACTAATGGGAGATCACCAACTCCAGTTGGAATGGGACTGATGGATCATGCGATCAAACCCGTCTCTCTGAATGTGGCCAACAGCGGGGGCTGACTGAGAAGCAAAGGACAATGGCGCTGGGCTCTGATTCTTCTGCATGGACATGCTCTGTGGGAGCCTTCTCAGCTTGGTCGATCACCTTCCTGGACCAGGGGTGAGTTGGGAGGACCCTGGTCTTAGCATAGAGTGGGGAACCCTGATGGCTCCTTGGCCTTGAGAGGGAGGGAGGGGAGGTATGGGTGGAGGGGAGGGGAGGGAAGGGGGAGAAGGAGAGGAGGGAAGGGGGAGGAGGAGGGGAGGGAGGGAGAGGAGGAGGGAAGGAGATGGAAATTTAAAAAAGAAATTTTTAATAAAAGTTAAAAAAAATTCAAATTCATTCTTAAGGAAAAAAAACAGGAGGGTCAAACAGGGCTTCCTGAAATTCTAGCCTGAGTTCTCCAGAGGGCGCTCTTACCAAGCAAATGAGCAAAGCTTTTTTGTGGCACTAGAAATGCAATCTTGTATTCTTTTCAAATTCAGTATTCTCCAAGGCGATTTTCTGCAGTGTTACAGTGACATCATATTATTTTTTGAACAAGTTTACTCTTTTGTTAGTCATGTTAATGAGGATCTTCCTGCAACGGGTTTCAGGGTTTCAGCAGCATTGGCAGCTGATATACCACCCCCTGTACTATTTAATTTTGGTTTTGATTTTCGTATTTTTTTCCACTCCATTTTAAAAAGCTTTTGCCACCCCAAACATTAGCTTATTCTTTGATATTCTTTGAATTTGATGAAATTCAGGTTAGCTATCAAAATAAATAATAAACAAAATAAGGAACCATAAATTAAATGTGAGAAAGAATAAAGATTAAAACCAATGTTGTTCAGAACCACTGCTGTCCTCAGTGAAATGTGTGTTTCAGGGAGTGTCCCAGCACAGAAGTACTCAGTCTGAAGCAGCAGCATTTCATAAACAGTCCTTCTCCTTAGAGAGGGAGCAACTGTTCTCCTACACTCTCCTATTCTGATCCTGCCCTTCCTTTCCCTTCTATCCTATCTGTCCTGTTCTCTCTCCCTCCCTCCTCCACTCCTTCCTGTTTTCCTCCCTCTCCCACATCCTATTAAACCCCACTTCTCTTCTTTCCCCTCTGTTTTGACAAGGTTGTATCTATCCCAAATTGACCTTGAACTTCTTCTGATCCTCCTTCTACCACCTTCTGAGTCCTGGGATCAAAGATGTGCACAACCACACCTCATTTGTGTGGTGCTGGGGATCGAATCCAGGGCTTCATGGATCTGATTGCTGTTGCTTTCATAAGGGGACTTTTGCTACACTATTCCATGAACCCCCAAAGGCTACAGCCAAAGGTTAAAATGGTGCCTAGAGGAATGTCAAAAATCTACAAGCAGTCAGCTCTGTTTAGCAAGTAACGTGTCCTTACTGATTTAGGAAGACTATGAAACGCTGTGGAAAATGATGCTCACAATGTAAATTCCTTCCTTAAGCCATGTGAATACATACATGCCCAGTTTTCTAAAGCAGCTACACAGGTCCAAGTGCTGTGTTGTGCTCTTGATGCAGGGTACAGTAGCACATAAAAGAATTTGTAATCATGGATGACGGAAGTGAAACAGTACCCATGCCTCTCAGAAGAACACTTGGTTAAACGAGGTGGTTGACAGCAGATCGATGCTCCAGATCCATGCTATGTCTCTAATGTCTGACAGAGCCTGATGTCCAACAGCAAGCCTAACCTGATCAAAAAATGCTTGGCTGGGGATCTTCAGGAAGGCTATTGTTTAGAGGACATGGCTTCCCACAGACCTCTCTATGCGGGTCTACTCCTGATGCCACTTTCTTGGGTAAATAAGTCTGTCTTCTCAGATGTTCCTGCAAACCTGAGGCTTTCTCTCTTCCAGCACTGCTCCATGGCACTCGGGCTAAGAACTTTTAATCTCTGGCTGTTCTAGATTAACACTACCCCAGTAAGTCCTGGTTTGAAACAACTACTTCCTGTAATGGATGTCCTTGCTCTGTAATTCTCATCAGAATTCTTCTGCCTCTCCAAGGAACTCCTCTGTGAACACATATAAATAATTTGGAAGAAGGCAATAAATGATAGGAGGCACAATGGGGAAATGTACACTTTTCCTTGAAGATTCTGAAGTCAAAGTTATATGACAAGAAAGTATTCATATATTATATGATCAAAAGGGAAATAACAAAATCTGAAATCTCTTAAACTACATGAGCATATCTAGACACAGAAATGTTTAAGGTAGAAATAAAATCACCATGTCCAAGCATCCTAAAATGGATATAAGTGACATTAGTATTCTTATAAGTGACTATAAAAGTGACTAGGGGTGGGGGCAGAGAGACAACTAACCTAGTCTTTAAAAAGTGCAACACTATCAAAGAAATGTGGAAACAGTACATGAGTTCAAGGCTGCAGACAAATTACCTGTAGTCAGGTTCAAGCATTGTTCTCCCTCAACAAACACAGGGCAGCCTGATTTCTAGTCCATGACATTGACCCATGGGTCCCAGATTGAGTATCAAGACCTAGGGACACCAAGCATACAGAAAATTCATGTGCAATGCACTAAAAATTGTTTTAAAGGGGATTGTTGGAGCACAATAAAAGCTATTTGAAGGAACTAGGATGGTTAGTCCCCAGAGAAGACATTAGATGGCACCACAGAGTCTCTGAGGACGTGTACACTGCTGTCATCCTTTGGGATAATATTCTCTTCACGACTCTGAGCTATTCAGGCTAAAGGAAATGGTAACAAATACTGATTTCTCTGATTCAAAGGATAAGTTCCTCAGATAAAATATATTCAACTCAGTAACTTATTATTTCAGATGAAGAACCAGAAAGGAAACGATTAATTAAAATTTCAGCAGTGAAATCGCACAGGGTAGCTACACCTGCTTTGAGCAGTTAGGCAGTCAGTGTTGGCTTACCCCACCTTAGACACAGACACAGCCACTGTTCCACCCTGGAGAGGCAGTCAGTGTTGGCTTACCCCACCTTAAACACAGACACAGCCACTGTTCCACCCTGGAGAGGCAGTCAGTGTTGGCTTACCCCACCTTAAACCCAGACACAGCCACTGTTCCACCCTAGAGAGGGCAGTCAGTGCTAGTTTACCCCACCTTAAACACAGACACAGCCACTGTTCCACCCTGGAGAGGCAGTCAGTGTTGGCTTACCCCACCTCAAACACAGACACAGCCAATGCTTCATCATGAAGTGTTCTCAGAAAGAACTTTTAGATGACGTATGTGTTCACCAAGGGAAAGACCAGGTGCAGTCCCCCTGAGCTCTCAAAAAAAGATATTTTACCTGATGTCTTTGTCCCCATTGATCAATTTAAACAAAATTCCCACTAAACCCCTTGATCAAACATTGGTCAGGCATCTCACTTCCCTTCAGACTTCTTAATCTTGGCTCTTGAGGTGGAGCCAGAACTGGAATGCAGACTTGCTTTCCCTAAACTCCCAGAGAGCTCTTTTCAGCTCCACTCTCGAGCAGGCTACTTGATCAATCCTGCACCATAGCTCATTCTATGTTCATCATAGTTCATTCTAACCTTGCTCAGTTCTGCCTGTATAGACACACATGGCTGAGTCACTCTATACACAACAACAATCCAAGCACTTGGGTTCCACAGAGGCTACAGAGCAAACCCTGGCCTTCAGAACAATTTTTAGGTTTTCTTTTTTGACTGTGAAGATGCTTTTACCTTAGGGAGACATCTCTGGTGCAATGGGTAACTCCCCTGTTGAAACAGTCTTTTAGAATCAGGTGTCTGTGTGCATAGATCCAGGTGTACTTTTGATTTGACAAATTGCTAAGGTAGACTCCAGTCCAGGAAAGAACACAGACAGGGAGTTTTTGGATCAAGGAACCCTGAAGCAAGGACACCAGAACCCAAGATTATTGCCATAAGGCCCTTGAAGGGACTGTACGCACTGTTCAGGAGGTACTTTCACACGACTCTATAGGGAAACTCCAAAAATCAAGTACTTAAAGTTCCCAGTACCAGGAATGGGTTGCATTTAATCAAGTTCTTGGCCAAAGGGGTCCTATAGAAACCACCAAACAATCCAGGCTATTGCCAAGGCTTTTGGTTGCTCTCCACATACCAAGAGTCATACATTATTGCTGGAGAAAACACCTACACAGCTCACTGAACATGGAAAACTTGAGCTGTTTCTCACCTAGATAGAGCCTTCACCTCTATGGACTAGTGTTCATGGTACTGAAAGACGCTTCATGCTGCCAAATAAAGAAAGTAAACACCATTCCAGCTACAAAACCTTCAATCTACAATGGTGACCTGCCTGCAAGATACGCTGGTGCAATAATGGCACACAGCTTGTGGGAGTAACCAATAAATACTTGATTTGAGTTAAGGTCCAGTCCATGAGATGGAATCCATACCCAATGCTGTTTGGATGGCCAAGAAACTAAGACTAGATAGGCCAGGGACCTGGGGAAAGAACAAATACTGCTGTTCTTCTAAAGGAACACAACAATAAAGTTACCCTAATGACAATCTGCTATACACATAGATTCGTACCTTGCTCAGCCATTATCAGAGAAGTTTCCTCCTGTAGCAGTTGGGAAGAAATACAGAGACCCACAGCTGGAAAATGAGCAGAGAGTGAGAGACCTCTGAATACTCATCCCCCAAAGGGAAGTCTCCATTCGTTCTCAGAGAACTTCGTGGAAGAGGAGGTAGAAAGAGTGTGAGTCAGGGGGAATAGGAGACACTAAAGATTCAAAGCCTTCTAAACAAAGCAGGACCTGTGCACACAGGAACTCACTGGCAGCACGCACAAGACCTATATGGGTCCCCCAATGGGGTTTTAGAGCTGAAAGAAGTGGACACAACCCCCACCACTCACTCAGAAGTTATCTCTGATGGATAGTCACCTACCAATGAAAAATTAGTTTCTTCAAGGGAGTCTTACTGGGGAAACAAGCTATTCTTAAGTGCAGGCCCCATTTCCAGTAGTAGATGGCCAACAGAAAATGAACTCAGTGGCATCTTTGGAGGTTCTTTATCTCACAATATTATGTCAGAACTTTTTTTCCTTTTCCTTTTTTTAACCTTATATGTCCTTTGTGTAAGTATTTTGGTTTCTGGTTTTGTGACTGTATGGGGTATGTATGTACAAAAACCTATGTGATTCTGCATTTATAAATGTGCTTCTTATACTTTTCTTTGGATCTTGTTCTTGTTTAGTTGTTTTGGCCCATTCTGATTTGGTTTTTACGCTTTACCTTACCATATTTTATTTTATTATTATTCCTCAGATGCCTGTTTGTTTTCTAAGGAGAAATGGAAAGGGTGTGAATCCAGAGGGGAGGGGAGGTGGGGAGAAACTGGGAGGGTGAGGGAAACGGAAAATATAATCAAAATATATTGTATAAAATCTACTTTGTATTTAAAAAATGTAAACAGAGACTGTTCATTCATTTTCCCAGTCACCCAAACCCAAATAATCACACAGAAACCATATTAATTGCAACGTTGTTTGACCTACTAGATCAGGCTGCTTATTAACTATCTTTTACATCTTGAGTTAACCCATTTCTATTAATCTATGTATCACCACAAGGCTGTGGCCTACTGGTAAGGTCTGGCATCTTTCTCCTTTGGCAGCTACATGATGCCTCCTTGAGTCCACCTACTTTCTCTATATATCTCTGTTCAGATTTTCCATCTGATTTTATTCTGTCCTGCCATAGGCCAAAGTAGCTTCTTTACTAACTGATAGTAATAAAATATATTCACAGCATACAGAGGGTAATTCCACATTAAAAAATAATAACATTTGTAGGTCTTGATCTCCCCCAGCAAGATGATCGTTGACTGGCTTGCAGTGAGCAGGCAAGGCAGACAACGAGGAGCCCAGCCACAGTGCTCACTTCAGCTCTGACCGAGAAGTACCCCTTGATCTGAATGACAAACTCCACATATCTCATTCAAGTTCACCCCTGAAAACTGGGCCTCATGACCTAGACCTCATCCTTGATGGAGTCTGACCCTAGAGACCCTAACATGCTTCTCCTAGGGAATACAGCTAATATTTGGAGGTATTTTCTCTGAATACCCTGAATAAAGCATATCCATGTTTACAGTGTCTCTCCAGTCTCTTTGGAACTATGTTGTTCAGCAATTACAATGAATAATGACGATCATCCATTTTATACTGTGCTCATTTGTTTTGATTTGTAATTCTGCCCAGCAAAGACAAGCAAACGGACGAATCCCCAGTGTGTCCTGCAGGTGCCACTCTTGTACTGAGCTAAGTCTTTGGGCCACTCCTTCCTGAGCTAGTGATCACATCAAGGATGCTGCTTTATTGATCTGGTTTTCAGGGTTAGACTCGCCCAGGTGTATTCAAAGAGCCTAAGCTCCCATTGATCTGTTGGGATATTCCCTTGCTGTTACATCTTATATGTAAGCTGTTTCCAGTATGTGTGTTTTTTCTTTTAAACAGATACTACATTTGTATAGTTCTGAAATCATAAATACACAGTAAAACCTTTCTTTCTAGCCAGTGCCACGTTTGCCATATTTTTGTGGCACAAATAGAAAAACTACCATTGTTAATTTCTTGTAAACTTCCCTGCAGACACCTTTTGCATATACAAATGAGAGGGCATATCTCTTTGCTACATTGTTTCAATCAGATTCTATTATTCATTTATTTATATGAGTACACGTGTGTGTGTGTGCACATGCTTCTGAGTGCTGGGGCATGCAGGCCTTGTCAGCTGTGTGGAGGTCAGAGGACAGCACTTGGAAGATGGGGCTCTGATGTTATTCTGTGAGGTATAGGGATCAAACTCAGGTCATCAAGCCTGTTTTCAAGTGTCTCTAACTGATCTAGCCATTACACTGCTCCTAACTTCATATGTCTTTGAGTTCTTTATTCTCAACTAGCTATACAGCATTCCATTTTATGACTGTTACAATTAATTTATTTCAGTCTTTATATTTTAAGCTGATTTTATTCTTCTGCCATTACATGATGGTGATGATGATCAAGAAGAAGGAGAAGATGAAGGTTGTAGTGCTGGTGGAGGTGGGAGGGGTGGGTGGTGGATGGTAGTGGTGGTGATGGTGGTGGTAGTGGTGGTGGTGATGGTGGTGGTGGTGGTGGTGGTGGTGGTGGTGATGGTGGTGGTGGTGGTGGTGGTGGTGATGGTGGTGGTGGTGGTGGTGGTGGTGGAGGTTGTGGTGGAGGTGGTGATGGTGGTGGTGATGGTGGTGATGGTGGTGGTGGTGGTGGTGATGGTGGTGATGATGGTGGTGATGGTGGTGGTGATGATGGTGGTGGTGGTGGTGGTGGTGGAAGTGGTGGTGGTGGCGGTGGTGGTGGTGGTGGTGGTGGCGGTGGTGGTGGTGGTGGTGGCAGCGGTGGCAGTGGTGGTAGTCTGTATCCAGCACTATTTTCATCACATTATTTGTATTAACACATGGAAGTCAAACTAAAATCCTAAAAACTAGAGCATTTTTGTTATCATCATCATCTTATAGATAGAGGAAGAAAAGCAAACAAAGCTCAGAAAATTGATCTAAGATTTCCCAACCTGAAGGTTCTGGACCTAGTTAGCAAAGAGAAGACAAGGGTCAGGACCAGTTGGAGGTTGTTGACAAGCTATGCTTCTAATAAACACAGGGTTTGGGGAGAGGAAGCAGTCAGTTCTTCCCTTCACCACACAGCATAGAATAACCTGCCTCACAGTGAGGGGCTTCCTGTCAGCTAGGGGTTTCCAGATCTGAGGACCCAGACCACACATGTTAGGTATGTCAAAGCAAAGAGATAAGAGCATACAGAGATTCAAAGTAGACCAAGATATAAAATGCAGTAGGACTCAGATGATCCTGCCCAGTGTTGCTCATCAATGATGTGGATACTAATGGGTGATGCATCCTGTGTAGCTGGGGCCATCTCATAAAGGACGCAACCTTCATGTCATTATCCACTCTTCCCCAACTCTCCAGACACAGCTTTGATGCCAGTTCTGGCTCAGGATTCTCCAGTGTGGTACATAATCAACCCTAATGACCCTTGTGTCTATCTTGACTAACGTTGAAGGTGTCTCCTGACTTCTTGTCCCTTCTAATCTGCATGGAAACGCCTCACTGGGACAGCTCTTAGCATGTATGGTGCCTTTGTGCAAATGGCAGCCACAGTTGGCTGCATTCTAAGTCTATATCCAGAAAGAAAAGCAAGCTATTCCCCACTTCCTTCATTGGTTTTGCTTTTTGTAGCATGAACATGAAAACTACTGTGTGGTCTGGCCGGCTTCTACCTCTGCAGCCTGTGTCACTTTGCCTGGGCTGCTCCCCATATCCAACTGTTTCATGTCCCAAGGCTCTTTATTGATCCGTTACTATGGGAAGTGGAGGGGAAGTAGCCAGTCACCGTGTGTGTATAAGTAAAGAATGTAGGGCATCGAACTGCTTAATAATGTGTCTTCCCAGAGTGTGGTACCCAGACAAGTTGTCAAATATGAGTCTAGACGTCTACATGTTTCTCTTGAGATATCTATTAGACAAGACTAGCATTTAAGTCAATAGATTTTTAACTAAAGCAATCTGTCCACCCATTCAGTTGAAGTCATTAATATAAAAGACTCTCTCCCTCTCAAAGAGGGGTAAAGACTTGGGACTCAGACTGCAATAGTAATTCTCCCTAGGACTCGGAATTTGCCAGACTGACAACAAATGTGTGTGTGTGTGTGTGTGTGTGTGTGTGAGAGAGAGAGAGAGAGAGAGAGAGAGAGAGAGAGAGAGAGAGAGAGAGAGAGAGAGAGATGTTTTCCCCAGGCTGTGTGTTTGAATCTTTTCTCCACCGGATGGCACTCTTTTGGGAGGGTATGAAAGCTTTAGGAGGTGAACTTAACTAAAAGAAGCAGGTCAGCAGGTCACCAGGGTAGGTCTTTAGGGGTCATATCTTCTCTGGCTTCTTCCAGTCACACTCCCTGCTTCCTGATCTGCTAAGATGTGAACTACCTCCCCATCCTTCTTCTCTGCTATGTGCTCCAAGTCTTTCCTACAATGGTGGACTAAAATCTCTTTGAAACGATGAGCTCAAACAAGCTTTTCTTCCTTAAATTGCTTATCAAGTATTTTGTAACATCAAAGGGAAAACAATTATAGGCAGTTATTTTGTGGGAGATAAGAGCCTGTGGGTAAATGTTCCTTCTTTCCTTCCTCTGAGCAGGCAGCCCTGAGTCTCTATGCAAGTAAGTTGTATTCAGTCCTGTGACTGGCACAAAAAATTACCCCACAACAGTGTCAATTGTTATCTTAAGTTCTGTAGGGCTCAAGTCTATATTGACTTCATGGTCACATGATATCTCTGTGGACATTTTAGAAAGACTCTCATTCCATTTGCTTGTATTGGTGGAAAGATCTAACTCTTTGTGGGCACTGTGTTGAGTTTCCCACTTCCTTGACAGATGGCAGGAGGAAGGTTCCTTTATTTTCTCTCTAGATTTTGTATACTGGTCACTACATCTCAGAGGAGTAGTAGGAAGGGTTAAACCCTTCTCATGTTAGCAATCTCACTGACTTCTTTTCCCCATATTTGTCTAACTTTTCTCCCACCTCACCAAGGAAAGTTGTCCTAAGTGTGCATGTGCTAGGAATGGACTCAGCTGACTACTATGATATAGTTTGATATAATATGATATAATATGGTGCATTGTCTCATTTTAAAATTAGCTGATTGCTATAACTTTAATTATGTCTGCAAAGTCCTTTCACTTTAGTACTAGCTAAACATTAGACTAATGTTCAGTTAAGTAATCAGTGGCAGGAAATCTGGGAAGCATCTCCCCCCCCGCAAAGATGTCATACAGTGTCATATATACCAGGCCATGCATTTTTACATTAATTATATTTGTCTACTTTGTTATCATGTCTGTCTTAGCTTTACTGAATAGTCTTCAATAAAGTATTGTCAGTTAATCCTTGTCTCAGATGTCATATATTGTCAGACAAGCTTACAGTACCCACGGTGATCTTTGGAAATAGACTCCTGGAATGAGATCCTGAAATTGGTCTAATCACAAAAGGCCAATGGCAACAAAGGGCACATTCTTGGAGCTAAGCAGAATCCATTGGTCTGTCAATTGCTGAAGCTGCTATCAGATGGAGTGAGAAAGAGCTAGAAACAAAATTATGGGTTATACATTAGTTATGACACTTAAGTGATAGTGAATAATAATGATTACATGAGTGGTAGGTAAGGTGTTTTCAGTTCTAAAAATTATACTTTTTATTTTGAGGTAATTGTAGATTCACAAGTAGTTGTAAGAAATGCAGACTTTTCCACAGAGTAGGAAATTCCAAAGACAGTTCCAGTGGGAAAAAGACAGTGAGAAGGAGAGCAAGCGAGAGTGACCTTTATCAACCAACAGCAGTGACTTTCCTTTACGCTATAGTACAGTATCACAACCATCACACTGATATCAATATGTCCAAATTACAGAGAATTTTCATCACCATATGAACCCCCTTTCTCCCTTCTTATAGTCACACCCACTTCTCTCCTACATCTATATTTCTAATTCCCTGACATCCAGTAATCTGTTCCCCATTCATCTAGATTTCTCATTCAAGCTTATACAAATTAAATTTGAGATTTTTTTACTCAATATCTATATGAAGAGTCTGCCGAATGTTATATATACCAATGTTTTGTTTCCTTGTATTGATGAGTAGTGTCTCATGGCATAGAATGCACTGTGTTTTGTTTACTGTATACAATTGACTTGCTATAGTTTGTTGAGCAATTCACTTGGGTTATATCCAGTTTTATGGTTGATTTTTAAAATATCACTTTGGTAAGATGACATTTTTAATGTTCAGGTAAATCAAAATAATCTCAAATCTCAGGTGATCCCATAGATTTGAGCAAGCAGTCGGATAGATATGTCCATAATTTCATTTTCTGACTTTTCCTATTTTGCTACAAGTGTCCCCCATCCTCACTCCCTGGGTCCATTCTTTAATAAAGTACTGACACATGAACATTTTCTCAGGCTGCACCTTCTGGTAAATGTATGTGAGGCAGGTGCCATTGGGATTAGCCTCTTCCTGTTGTTAGCTACAATCTTAGAATTTTCTCTGTGTAGGAGTGTCATGTTCTGCAGAAGGTGAAGAGAAAACTGGAAATCTGAGGAGGAGGTTCAGACAGAAGTTTACTTGGCTATGTCCTTAATTCCTCAAGGCCTAAATATATAGGAAAATAATAAAGGTAAAATGGAAATTGAAGTGGGAATGTGTAGAAATTTATGAGATAAGTCAAACAACAGGCAGTGAGGTTTCCTTTTTTCTTTTAACATGATCAAACTATACTTTCAAAGGAATTGAAACCACTAGGTCAAAGCAATATCTGCATCCCATGTTCATTAAAGTATTTCTTAAGATAGCCAAGACATGGGAGCAACTCACACTATCATCAACGGTTGAAGGGATGAGTAAAGATGAATAAAGTCACACACACACACACACACAGAGAGAGAGAGAGAGAGAGAGAGAGAGAGAGAGAGAGAGAGAGAGAGAGAGAGAGAGAGAGAGAGAGAGGGTAGCATTCAGGTAGAAAGAAAGAAAATCATGATTGTCATAGATGAATCTAATGGGCATGATATCAAGTGAAATAATCCAGAAACAAAAAGGCAAACCATACATGATCTTACTATATGAAAGCTTAAAAGTTAAAGCCAGATCAGAGAAGCAGCTCAGTGGTTAGAGTATTTATTGCTTAAATGTGTGTGTGTTCATGTGTGTATGCATGTGCATGTGAGTGTATATTCTAATTGAAGACAGAAATCCCATGTTTTGTAATTTTGTTTTCTGGCTTTTTAAGACAGGGTTTCTCTATAGCTTTGGAGCTTGTCCTGGAACTCACTCTGTAGACCAGGCTGGTCTCAAACTCAAAGAGATCCACCTGTCTCTGCCTCCCAAGTGCTAGAATTAAAGACATACACCATCACCACCCAGCAATGTTTTATAATTATTAAGTGTACTTAATTGCATCTAACATGAAATCTAGAGTGTCAGGAACCAGCCTGGACAAATAACATTTCTCATACCAGAGTGAAGGTGTGGGAATAGAAACAGGAGAGAGTTTTCAGGGATCATTCATATCCTGAAAATCACCCTCATTTATTTTCAAAACTGCTTTAATATAAAACATAAACTGAAGGGGAAGTTCATTAGCATTCTCTTTCCTAGGTAGCAGGGCAACGACGTAGGTCACATCCCATTTATGCCCATTTTGTCACATAGAATGAAAAACACCTCTTCCCTAGGCAACCTCCCAGTTAATAATAGAAGGAGCAGAATGACATTAGCATATTCTGACGATTTGTTAGGATGGTGTCAGGTAATTTCACTATCAAAGAGATAGGCCATCACTTCCTGTGCAAATTACACCTTGTAAGTTGTTCAGAATTCTCTGACCACCAGAGTATGTAGAAATATGGGCCTATAGAGAAGAGTTTTGTAAGGAGGAATTGTATTTTAAATTACAAGTGTGATAAAACATTGTATCAGGGCAAATGGCTTTGTATGTGTCTACCACTAAATTCTCATGAACACAGAGAATCGTGAGAAGAGAGATATCATGCCTGGTAGAAGTGTCTGATGTGGGTAATGACTCAGGGTGTTTCTTCGCAGAAGCAAGGGAGGTGAAATGCTAATGTCCTCAAAAGTAATATGGAGGAGGCTGTGTTTGTAGATGACCCTTGTCAGGGTTGGCAATACTGCAACTGTGTGCTGATATGGGATTTCCTAATTCTTATAATGTTTATATAAAGGAATGGTGGGCTTTTGAGATGCTGTTATAACAGGCAGATCCTTACATAAAAGAACCAATAGAATCAGATTCCATGGAAATACAGTGGTTGCATTTTAATATTCCTATTCATTGTAACCTCTACAGTACGGAGCAGTATCACACCCCTCTAAAAAGCCCCTCCTGTGCTCACTCACACAAGACTGTGTGATCCAAAAGTTATAATTCTTGCAGCTTTGATTGGCCATGTCTGAGAAACAAAAATATAGATGACACATTACGGGTTGCGAGGCTCAAGTATCTACTGAGAGAGAACCTGCTCTTTGTGATGAAAGAAAACAAAACAACAAAAAACAAATAAAACAAACCCCCCAAAACTTGCATCCCAAAGATTATAACATCTATCAGCAATCATGAATCCAGGAGCCTGAAACTTTTACAGTCACCCCAAATGAGAGTGGAAGACTGGCAAAAAATGCAATGGAGAGATTCAAGGTAACAGAAAACAGTGGAAGCTTCAAGAAGACAGCAAATGAGTAACGCCCTTCTAAATGGAAAGAAAGAAACTAACACAATTAGTAAGGGTTTCTAGAAGGTACTCCATGCCTCAGGTTTTCTGTGCAATGGGCTAGTGCTTCTTTGACATTTTCACCTCAGAGTACTGGGGAATGAATGCATAATGACTTTCCCTGAACTCCGGCTAAACTAAACAAAAAGGAGATTCATCACAATGCTATTATTCAGTTCACAGATTTGACAGGAAAAGTGAAGAGTGAGTCTCAGACAATGGGCAGGTTTTCATGTACCTGGAAGCAGATAACACATTTACAGCTGTGTCATAGGAATGACCATGAGGATACCAGTACTGTTGCTATGTTACTGGAGCCCTCATGACAAATTATTTCTAATGCCTCTTTGCCTTTGAATTGTTTCTTTCACAACTAAAAATCCAGGAACAGGAGAAAACAACAACACTACAGACTTTTACGTGTGTGTGTGTGTGTGTGTGTGCACATGTGCACATGCTTTGGTATATATGTGTGCACATGTGCATGTGTGTGAATGTGTGCTTAGGTTTGTGGAGTTAGGAGGTCAATGCTAGAAAAGGGCTTACTATGCTATAATTACTATCCACCTGCCTTTGAGACAGTGACTCTCACTAAATCAGATGCTCATCAATTCAGTTAGTCTGGGCCAAAGAGCCTATAGAGATCTGTTTTTTCCTGCTTCCATAGTGCTGGTGCTCCATGCCCATGCTACCACACTCAGAATTTTACCTGGATTCTGGGGAACAAATTCAGGCCCTCATACTTGCATGGCAGACCCATTATCAACTCCTCAGCCCTGTCCTTTACTATTTTATGTAAAAATTTGGTAATTTTCACTCAGACTCACATGCTATAGTATTTTGATTTTAACAAGACCAGGGATATTATTTGTTGACACCCAAATATTATTGGCTAATGTACGCTCTTGTAGCTGCCTCAGGTCCTGGATGCTTCCTACTTTCATAAGTGCACTTACAGGAGAAGTTCATGAAACATTGCAGGTGTTTCCTCTCCTCCCCCTTCCTTTCCTTACCTTCCCCTCCACTCCTCTCTTCTCCTCCTCTTCTCCATTTCTTTTTACTTTTCTTTCTACTCTGTTTCCTGCTTCTCCTCTTCCTTCTCATCCTCTTCCTCTACCCTGTCCTATACCCACATCCTTCTTTGTATGTATGTGGAAGTAAGAAATTAACCTCAGATGATGGAGTACTCTCATTGGTTAATAAAAAAGCTGCCTTGGCTTTTTGACAGGGCAGGATTTAGATAGGTGGAGTAGACAGAACAGAATGCTGGGAAGAAGGGAAGTTAGACAGTTGCCATACCTCTCCTCTCTGAGACAGACGCCATGGAGCCAGCCACCAGGTCAGACGTGCTGAATCTTTCCCAGTAAGACACCACCTCATAGTGCTACACACATTACTAAATATGGGTTAAAGCAAAATGTGAGAATTAGCTAATAAGAGACTGAAACTAATGGGCCAGGCAGTGTTTAAATGAATACAGTTTGCGTGTTGTTATTTCGGATTTTAAGCTAGCCATGCAGGAGCCAGGCGGCCAGGATCCAGGCAGCAGGAATGCAGCCCTCTGCTCCTCACTACACTCAGAAGTAATTTTTCAGGCGTCATCCATCTTAGGTGTCTATGAGGCAGGCCAGGGCCCAGTGAATACACTAGGTTTAGGGCCTCAGGGCCCAGTGAATACACTAGGTTTATTGGTCAGTAAGCCCCAGGGATCTTCTTGTCTCCAACGCGCCAGCACTAGGATTAATCAGATACATACTTGGGTGCCAGGCATCAAACTCATGTATTTATGCTTGCACAGTAAACACTTGACTGACTGAGCCATTTCATCCTTATAGTGCTCATATTTACTTTTAAAAATATAACTTTATATATCTCACAGAACCTAGAATTTTCACTGTAAAAAGGTTTCATGTAAATGACATTTGAGTTCTCACTACTGAAACTGGGAATAGTTGGGCCTTATAGACTCCACAGACATCTACTTATTTTGCCAACTTCGATAAGTTGTATTTTCCAAAACTATAGCTGCATCACCTTTATTTAGTATGCATTGTTATAAAAGTTCTTATGATATGTTTACACATTCTTACAGTTTTCTAATGTCCATAATATCTATAGTGATGCACATTTGTTCTTTTGTTCATTTCTTATTCTTCTTAGCCATTTACCAGTTTTACCAAATTTACCAAATTTTTGTTGATATTTGCTGCCCTGAGCTTCATGTACTACCCCATTAAACTCTGCCCATATTTTTATATTATGATCTACCGTATGAGCACATAGACTTTTAAATCAAGGTTCCCCATATAAGAAAGATCTTTCTGAGTCTGACTTATTTCTGCTAGTATAGTGACTTCAGCTCCATCCATTTTCCTACATATACCATAATTTCATCTTTCTTTATGGCTACATAAAACATATATGTACCACATTTTCTTGCCCATTTATCTACTAACAGACCCAGGATAGCTCCCTTTCCCAGCTATTGTGGATAGCATAGTACTCAAAAGCAAATTGCAGTATCTCTGTGATTTATTGACAGGCATATGCACAGTATAGTAGAGCTGAGTCAGATAGCAGTTCTTTCTTCAATTTTTTAAAGAGCCTTCATACTGACTTCCATGGTAGCAGTACAGATTACATTATCACCAGATTATCACCAGAGATAAAAAGGAGTCCCCTTTATGCACATCCTTACTGGGGTCTGTTGTCATTTGTTTTCTTGATGACAGTCATTCTATCACTGAGACAGAATCTACAGTGAGTTAGTATTTTAGGGGGCTTCATTTAAAAACTGGCTAGATGCTAAACACCTTTACAGATATTTATTGTTTATATTTATTGCTTTTGAGGACTGTCTATTGAGTTCATTAGTCCACCAGCTAAGTAGATATGACTTTTTGCTACTCAAAATTTTTCAGTTCTTTAGTATTGTATTTCATCCTTAATATCAGTGCCCTATCTGACATATACTTGGCCATCCCACCTCCAATGAGATTTTCACTCTGGTAATTGTTTCCTTCTACTATGCAGAAGGTTTTTTGACTTAATGTAATCTCACTTGTTAATTCTCAGGATTGTTTTCTGTATTATATGGAAGTTTTTGTCTGTATTTGCAGCATCTGAGGTATAGCTCTGGTTTTTTTTTTTTTTACATATGGACAATCAGTTTTCTTTGAACATTTGTTTGTTGACATTGATTACTGGGCCTGAGTACTTTCTAGTGGAGTCTTTAAGGTCTTTTAAATAAAGGATTATACAATATGAAAATAAAGATAATTGACTTCTTTTTCAATTTACATCACATTGTCATTTTGCTTCAATGAAGCCTTTCAGCACCACATTGAGTAAGAATAGAGAGAATGAACACTCTTGTCTCATTTCAAATTTAAGAGAAAATTCTTTCAGTTTTCACACTTCGTGTAATGTTGGCTGTGTCATAAATAGCCTTCATTGTGCTGCACACTTCGTGTAATGTTGGCTGTGTCATAAATAGCCTTCATTGTGCTGGGGTATATTTCTTCCATTGCTGGTTTCTTTGGGGCTTCTACCACAAAG